>NW_016107357.1:4372175-4602563 GCF_001604975.1 Cebus imitator
CTCTTGTCACCCAGGCTGGAGTGCAATGGCACCATCTTGGCTCACTGCAATCTCCACCTCCTGAGTTCAAGCCATTCTCCTGCCTCAGCCTCCCAAGTAGCTGGGACTACAGGCATGCACTATCACACTTGGCTAATTTTTGTACTTTTAGTAGAGACAAGGTTTTGCCATGTTGGCCAGGCTGGTCTTCAACTCCTGACTTCAGGTTATCCACCTGCCTCAGTTTCCCAAAGTGCTGGGATTACAGGCGTGAGCCACCGCACCCAGCCTGTTCATCTTTTTTCTTGTGGTAAGGATGGAAGTGATGATTTCTAAGATCTTTGCAATGAAAATCTCTATGTTACTTTATTTTTAGAAGTTCCTATCATTTTAAACCCTTAGTTAAATAATACTCGAAATCTCTAGGGTATAAAATGAAATTATACCTGTTTATCATATTTTACTATATTCTGTATAAAACTTGGTTCCGAGGCATAAAGTTACTTGCTTAAGCATCTAATGTTTGGCCAGCTATTATTTTGGAGGCAGAGATTTCTAGTCCGGTGCTATTTCACAACAATATGGTGTCTACTTAGATGGAACTCAATTGAATGCAACTAATTTAAAACAGAAATGTCTAAATCATAGACATGTCAAGGCCAGACAAGTCAAAGATCAAGATTAGTGTCTCAGGGAGGAATAGCATAACCATAACATCTTTTCCTTCTCCATGCTGATTTTAGGCTTTCCCCTACTTGCTTAGACACTGGAATTGACCTTTAGATAAGAGACCACGTAGACCAAAAGGAAGAGTAAAGAAAGGAGAAAAATAGGAGAGGAAAGGTCTTTAAGAGGTGGGTGTTTTTTCTTTCTTTTTTTAAATATACGTACAAAGAAGGGAGAAAAAATAACTTGGAGAACTAGGTCTCCCTACTCCTGAATCCATTTTGGTCATGGCTTTGAGTGCCCTTGCCAAAAAAAAAAAAAAAAAGAGACAGAAAAAAACCCTGCTATCTAAATAAGTAAGTCTATCACTTAAATATCATCCTTAGTTCCTACAGTCAGGAAAGTAGAACTATTTCTGGTTTTAGACTTTCTGAGTTTAATCCAGACTTTCCAATCTACCTGCTGTATGACTTTGGGCAAGTTATTTGAACTCTCAGTGCCTAGATAAAATGCCTCTTAAAATGTTCTTATATAAATTAGATAAATGTATCTCTCTGTGTATATGTCTATTATTAATGGTAGTGCTTGGCATGAAGTAAGCACTAGATAAACATTAGCTATTGTTGTAACCAGTCCTTCTCCCTCATTTTGCCCATATCAACCCTGTCTTTATGCCATGAGTCTAGAGATTTTCTCTCCAGGACTCAATTTTGGCTTTCCTGAACATAGATATATAGCCACAGATTAGGACAGAGGGATAGTTTTTGGCCAGCTTTATACTCTGCTTTAAACTGCTGGCATCTAAATTTAAACCCAACCTCAGGTTTTTAAAGGTTTCGCTCATTTACTGAGTCTAGCATATAATTCCTCATGCCTAGTGCCTACAGGGTGTGGTACAAGATGTACCTTTCTGGTTTGGCATTGACTTCCCTGATGAACTCCTTCCACTCTCAACCCACCTATCCACCCTTCTCTTATGTGAAATTATATTCTTTGGCCATTGCATTTCATGTAATTGTAGCATTTAGTTTTGAACTTGTGCCCAGAGGCCTGTGGGCAGTGGGCAAGAAATCTAATAAATGAAGCAAAATAAATGTACAGGGTAAAAAGTAAATGGGCCATTACTATTCAGAGAAAAACCCCAAAGTGACTGCTTGCTTGCAGGAACAGAAATAATTTTAGAACAAGTCAGTAATGTAAACAAGGTGAAAGAAAACATTTTGCTTCATAAATATACTAGGTCCATGCTTTCTACCTTACTCCCGGGTCTTTGCTTCATAAGAGAAGCCTTTTGACCCTCTTCTAGTGAATGAAATGCCTTGACCAGAAATCAAGGTAGGTAAGCCTTTCATGCAGTTCAGCTCGTGGGTGGCCAAGAACATATGGAGGCTGAGGAATAGTTGAATTTTCTCCTACTAGCTCCATTGAGAAAAGGATTGTATGCATTGAGTCTACTCCAATGGAAAGTTCTCAGTCTCCCTATAAACCTTTTTTCATTTGGTTGTTCACGTTGACCCTTTTTGTGCTTTGGTGGATTTAGCTCTATTCTGCTCCATCCTCAATGAAATGAAGTGGCTCTCAAAGCAGCCGATAACATGGATGCACACCAACATGCAGATGGCCACACCAAGGTTAAGAGCCAGAAAGGACTCCTTTCCGTGCCATTTATGCATTTTACTCATATATATTTTGAGACAGAGTTTCGCTCCTGTTGCCCAGGCTGGCATGCAGAGTGGTACGATCTTGGCTCAATGCAACCTCCGCCTCCTGGGTTCAAGCAATTCTCCTGCCTCAGCCTCCTGAGTAGCTGGGATTACAGGTGTCCACCACCACACCTGGCTAATTTTTTGTATTTTTAGTAGAAATGTGGTTTTACCATGTTGGCCAGGCTGGTCTCAAACTCCTGACCTCAGGCTGTCCACCCACCTCAGCCTCCCAAAGTGTGGGATTACAGGTGCAAGCCACCGTGCCCGGACCTAACTGATATATTTTTAAAACTATATACACACACAATAGAAAGAATTTTTGTTATGCATTTGCTCTGTTAATATGACCCCTCTTGAGGAATAACTATGCCTTACGTACATAGAATCATTTGACCTTGACAGAGCACATGCAACATACAGTGGTGGAAGAAGCCTGGGAGTTACAGGATACTTGGTTCAAATCCGCCTTTACTAATGGCCAGTTCTGTGATATAAAGCAAATGATTTACTCTTTCTGAGTCTCAGATTTTCATGTGTTGAATGGAGACTGTCATTATGGATATGTATACCATCCTTGCAGGAATGTGTGAGGAATGTGTTTTAAAATGCCCGTGAAAATATTTTGTGAATTCTAAAGTGGTACATAAATATTAGTAATGATTAATCTTTTCATCCATCCCATGGGATAATTGAGGCAAATATTTTTATTCTCGTCAAAAAGTAAGAAGCCTGAGTGTAGCACGTGCTGTGTGTGCCCAGCCCATATACATTTATCTCATGCGGGAAGTTGCCAGCAGATGCTTCTCCTGCATTTGGACAGCTTCCTGGGTCTGTTTGCATGAGGGTGCCCTTTGACCTTGGAAAAGACCAAAAATGCTGGAGAGATAACACCTCAGAAGCTACCCTCATTATTGCTGAACAGGAGTAGGTGGGTAAATTTCCAGCTTCTTCCCCAACATGGTGGGACAATTCAGAGCTATGTCCAACACAGTGTCTCAGAGAGCTCTGGGTGTCGTTGGGGGGTAGATTAAGCCATAGCTGTCCTGAGCAATACACTGTTCACCAACACTCCCTTCCCTGCCCCACTCTCGACTAGCTGATAGTGTTTTCTCAAATCGCATCACCACCACAAATAAGCCACATGCACCAAAATCCTTGGGGGCTGATCTGGGGAGGATTCCAACAAGACAAGACTCAGAGATTTAGAGATTCAGACAAGGTCACATTTCTGCTGAAATACACCCCCACTGTGTTATAGGATTACACATTCAGGGACCTGAAAAACAATAATATTTGATTTTTTTAAATGAAATATACAATGGTTATTGAGGAAATAAACATAAGCTTTTCCTCCTTTGTGCTTAGAGTTATTAACATATAGCATATTTTAAAAAGATATGGGCAGTATTATAAATCTTAGCGTGAACAGATGAAAGTTGTATAGCCAATAAAAATGAGATCTGGGTAATAAGAATGATGAATATGCTGAAGTTTAAAAAAATCTGAAACCATAGGAACAGTTGTCTTTATGATAAGAATTGTTAAATATGTATCTTTATAGTAAGAAGAACAATAAAGGAAGGACATTTTTACTTGGAGATGGTGACATAAAGTTAGCGAAAGCAGACAAATCAGAAACATTTGAATTTTTTTTCTTACCTGTTTTTTTTCTTCATGGAGAACAGTCTTCAAATGATATAATTTGGTCCAATTTCATGTACTGAAAAAGTTAGAAGATAGAATAACAGAATCAGTTCAATAATTATCAACTTACTGTGAAAACTTGGAGATGTGCCAAAACACATAAATCTGTAATACAGAAACTACAGACAAATACATCTGAAATTTCTCCTAAACAAAAACTTTTAAAGTGGATTGTTAAAGTATAGTTATTTAATATTTAGAAAACAAAATTGATCATCAGTAGGGAGCAGGAAAGGCTTACTAAATACACTATTACAATCAACCTTATTTAAAAATTTGAATTGCATTATTGGATGTATACCAGGAGAGTTCTTTGCGTACTGAATATTCTATATACACAATAACACACTGATTTGTAGCTTTTCATGGCAATGTGCATTAAGTGAAGAAATGCTAACTAGAATTTTCACTTGGATTCAGAACTTATTGATCAATTGTTCAAAGAATGACTGCTAATTTTGCTATTAGTAGTTAGTTTTTGGACAGGGAAGTTGGTATGGTTTTGATATGAGATCTGGGTTCAAATCCTTGCTGTTTCTAAATGAACCATTTAACTTAGTTTTATGTAGTTTCCTAAGCTACAAAATGGAAAGAAAAAAGGAATGCTTATTTAATGGTGTTGTGACGACTACATTAAATAAAGTATGTCAAAAAGCTTTACAAATTATTAAGCCTTAGAAAAATTCCAGTTATTAATGTATTTTAGCCAAACTGTGCTTAAATTTCCAATTATGAGAAAGTCTAAATCTGGAATGTGTCTCTGCTTACGTCCGAATAAAAATACAAAATATTCACCATCTTTAGGGAAAGTTCAATACTTTGCTAAATTAAAAACTCAATTCATTTTTAGAGCAGGTACAAAATTATTTGAGCTATTATTAAGGCTGCTTAGATAAGGGCACAGCAAACTTGGATGATGGGCTCAACCTAGTTCACCATATACTTTATAAATAAAGTTTTATTGGAGCACGCCCATGACCGTTTATTGATGTATAGTCTATAATTGCTTCTGAGCTACAACGGTAGAGTTGAGTGGTTGTGACAGAGACCTTAAATCCATAACATCTAAAGATCTGGTTCTTTATAGGAAAAGTTTGCTGACACCCTGGCCTACACTAAAAAATATCTATAGTGTGTAGCTATATATAGTCATATGCAGGGAAGATATGTTTAAACAAAGATAAGGCAATTCTGGAGTTTACCAATTACAGTAATCAGAATGAGAGTCCAAATATTATAAAGACTGTGTGCATTTTGTTTAATAAAGTCACAAGGGAGTTATTTTTTGTAAGCTGATAGTGAGTATAATACAAGGAATAGGGCTTTGCAACATAGCTTAAAAATATCTTTGGTATTGGAATTCCAGGAGTTGGCCTGAAGAACCTCTTGGGAATAAAGACTCCAAAGAGAAGCTGAGTGTTGCTTTGGGTCTGCCTGGCTGGGACTTCCCTGTTTTACTTTGATGTAAGTATTGAACCAGTTTGATCATGAATCCGATCATTCCTGAGAGCTGAGGAAATTCTCTCTGAAGTTTCCAGAAGCTATAAGCATTATGCTGCTGAAAAACACATTACTTGCAGTAGTAGTTGCTTTGTGCTAAGAACCTAGCAGAATGAACTTTGCATAGTAGTTTGGCTCAGCCATTTTTGAAACAGGCAACTGCCTTTACTAAAATCGGAACCAATGTCATCCTTTGCCCCACATTTACGCTAGGTCCAAACTTCTTAGAGACAAGATCTTGCTCTGTTGCCCAGGCTGAAGGCTGAAGTGCAGTGGTGCAATCATAGCTCATTGCAGCCTCAAACTCCTGGGCTCAAGTGATCCTTTGGCAAAAGGATCGCTTTCTTTCTCTTTCTTCACCTCTTAAGTAGCTGAGACTACAGGCTTGTTGTGCTACCATGCTCAGCTACTTTAAGAAGTTTCACAATAATTCAGTGCTCTTCCAAGAACATTTTCAAGCAAGAAGACAATTCTGATTTCTTTTTAGTTTTTAACATTTTATTTATTTTAGATTTGGAGGTACATGTGCATATTTGTTACATGGATATACTGTGCACTGGTGGGAAGTGGGCTTTCAGTGCATGTTGATTTCTGGTTCAGTGGTCAAGGTTAAATTAAGTCACTAATAAATGATATTTCCTAAGATTTCAAACTGACCAGAGATGGTGGTCTGGATGATGCTGGAAGCTTAGCCATAGTAATGTTGTTAATGGTGGGCTCTTCTCATAAATTAGAGCCAGTGGACTGCTAAGCTATGATAATAAAAACTCTAATAATGAACCTGCTATGTATTTTGGGATTAAGTAAGTCTTTGATTAATTTAGTAAGTATATGGTTTGTGCTGATGAAAATAAATTATGAGTAGGATATCCATCTATATTACTCTTCTAGAGGTGAGATGCACTGAATTGTATGAGGGGAAAATGGACAGCTAGAAGGAGTCTTCAGAAAGCTACTGAACCTTTGGTGTGGTTTGGCTGTGTCCCTACCCAAATCTCACCTTTAATTGTAGCTCTCATAATCCTCAAGTGTCGTGGGAAGGACCTGGTGGGAGGAAATTGAATCATATGGGTGGGTTTTTCCCTGTGCTGTTCTCTCGATAGTAAGTCTCACGAGATCTGATGGTTTTTTAAAGGGCAGTTCTCCTGCACCTGCTCTCTTGCTTATTGTCATGTAAGACATGCCTTTCTCTTTCTTTACCTTCCTCCACGATTGTGAGGCCTTCCCAGATATGCTGCACTCTTGAGTCAATTAAACCTCTTTCCTTTGTCTTTATTGGCAGCATGAGAACGGACTAATATAAGCTTTCTCTAGTAAGCTGAGCTAGGTCTCTAGAAATATGTGCATATTTCTTAAGCTTAAGTAGAGTGTGGATAACCTTTAACTAAATCACAGACGTTTTGAGTTTGGAACATTTACAGTAATTTATTTCCAACTTTTCTAACTTTAACCCCATTTTGTAGATGATAAAAAACTGAGGAAGACAAAATGATTTTGCTGTTGTCATACATCTAGTTTCTGGAAGAACACAGATTAGAATTTGACCCTTTGGTGTAGTGCTGTTTCCTCTATACAACATTCCAAAGCTAATTGAGAGGGAGTGTGCCTGTGAAGGAATTCAGCTAATGGGGTATGAACTGAGAGAACCAAGTTGTGTTAAGGGAGCATGGCTAATACTGAGGACACATGAGGCTGCATACTGAGGAAATGAGTTGGATTTGGACCTGAGAGCAAAATTATTGCCATGGCAGAAACAATGCGGACAACTTTATGCTAGTGACTAATTGTAACTAAAAGATGTTTAAAAGCCATTTTAATTAGCAAGTCCTTAACAGGCTAATGAGAAAAGTGAATGTTAATAAGCATGTCTGACATCCTAGACCCTGTCAAAATCCTGTCAGGAATGCAGCGAGGGCAGCTCCTGACAGGGAGGCAGCAAATGAATGACACAGGCTGACAGGGCAGGACCCTTAAAGGACACACACTTCTAGCGAATGATTTTTGAATAGAGAGAAGAGACAATAATGAGGACATTTGGAGTTTTTGTGGGGGGATTAGAATATCATCATCATTTAACTTAACACTTTATGTTATTATAGGTGAGCAATTTCACATGCATTTATAAACTGTGGGAAGTATACCTCAACCTGTGTAGGAAGATTTCTGGTTCCAACAAAGATGATGCCCTCTTCCCTCAAATTAATCCTAGAGAAAATAAAAAAATAAAAAGAAGTGAAACATGAATTCTAAGAATGAATAAAACTAATCAACAAACTTTGGGAACCCCCTGAGGGTGCAGAAGACTATTTGCACTTGGGTCAGTTTCAGCCAGGGAAAGACGGTAGCCCAAGATGGTAGTGGAGCTTTTTGGATTCTGCTCTTGTCTTTCTTTGGCTTTACCTCAAGACAGCCATCACCCACCCCTTCACTACAGAAGTGACCCAGGGTCATAGAGAGGCAGCATAAATACTGCTGAGGGAAGACTTAATGAAAACAGGGGCTTCTGGACTCACTTGCCTTACCCCTACCGTTCAGACTCACAGGGCTCATGGATTAAAGCATAGGGAGTCTACCTTCTCATAATGCATCTTCTCCTTAAGGTTTAAGGTCAAGACCTGAGCAATAGAACTACATGATGGGTTCCTACAAATCAGAGTAATTCACAGTGGTTTGGTGATGTCTGGGATTTCCACATGGAGGCTCATTCTCTCTTTATTAACTCGTTTAAACTGGGCTGGGCAGCTGGTATCCTCATGGGAAAACTTCTGGGCTAAAATGACCAGACATCTGAGGGGTATATGCATTGTCTGAAATAGAAATGTTAGAAGTGAACTAAGAATTTAAAATAAATATGATAAAAACATTTAAGCTGATAAGGGAAAATATTAGCAATGTAAGACAAAATAATAGCAAGTAGAATAATAAACTATGACTTAAAAGGAAGAAAAATATATGAGATAAATAGGAGGACAGGTATAACTGAAAAAATTAACTAATGAAGTAGAACAGTAAACTAAAAAATTCCTCCAGGAGGCAGCAGGAATGTATATGAAAAAGAAAGCAAATAGAAAAATAAAAAAGCTAACAGGCATGGCAGATAAAGGGCCTATCTGGTACTAGAATACTCAGAAAGAAAGTGGAGCTCTATGGAAGGAAATAATCTGGAGAACTAACAGAGATAATTACTCTGACTTAAACAAAGATGGAAGACTTCAGTTTGAAAGGGTTCATGAACTGTTAAACATAAAAGAAAAGGAAAACTCACCCTACATATAATATCTAAGAACATCACGTACAAAGAAAAAGTTCTACAAGCTTCCAGAAAGTGAAGATGACCTAAAATAAACAAGAATCAGATTGGTTTCAGACTCCTTCACAGCAACATGATGTGAAAAGACAGTGAAGCAGTACTTGTAATATATTGATAGAAAATCACATTGAATATAAAGTTTTATGTCTAATAAAATTCCCATCCGATTGTGAGGGGTAATAAAAATATTCTCAGGTTTGTAAGTTCTCAAAATTTTGTCTTACCAAAGGCTACATTGAAAATGTTTTGGGGAGAGTACTGTTTAGAAGTAAATACGCTCAGGAGCTTGTGCAAGAGATATGCTGCAAGAGAGGATGATAAAGTATTTGGGGATTCTAGGCACTATCAGCATGATGTGGGATGTGGATCACAGGACACTAAGGGACCATGGAACCTGTCAGGCCACATTTGTGTTTAGGGAGAAGATACAGATCTTGACAGACTGATTGTATTAGTTTGCTAGGGTTGCCATAACAAAGTACCACAGGTTGAGTAGTTTAAATGACAGAAGTTTATTTTTTCACAATTCCTCCAGAATTGTAAACTACTCAACCAGATCAAGGTCTTGGCAGGGGGGGGTTTCCCTGAGGCCTCCCTCATTGACTTGTAGATGTTTGTCTTTTTCCTGTATTTTCATAGACATGCAGCTGTATCCTAATCTCTTCTTATAAAAACACCAGTTATGTTAGATCAGGACTCATCCTAACGACCTCATTGTGACTTAATAATCTCTGTACAGACCCTATCTCCAAAGGTGGTCACACTCTGAGGTACAGAAGTTGGGGCTTCTGCATGTGAATTTTGAGGGGATACCATTTAGAGTGTAACACTGATATTCTCCAAGCCCAGGTCCATAAGCATGCTAATCAGTGATCGTTCTGATTTTTTATTGGTCAGTGTTAGTTACGTTTTCAATTGCTATATAGTACTTTGAATATCACATCTAGATATTGCTAACTTTAAGAAACAAATAAGGACCAATAATAATCCATATGGGTTAAGAACTATCACTATGTGAACAGAAATAGAACACATAGCTTTTAAACCAAAAGGGAAAATAAGTTGACCTAGTCAATAGAAAGTGGGAAGGAGTAAAAGAAGGCAAAACATACAGTAAATAAAAAATATAAAATGAAAGAACAGATATCAAATAAAAAACGTTAAATATAATGAGTGAAATACTTTTTTTGAAAGAAACATTAGATTTTTTTTTAAAAAAGAAACTATGTTGATGAATTAAGATAAAGGACATAGAAAGTTAAAAAATTAAAAAGATATTTGGAAAATATAAATTGAAATAAATTTGGGGTGGACATCTTAAAAGCTGATTAAATAAAACTGAAAAACCAAAAATTTTAATAGAGACAAAGTAGTATGCTATACATAGTAAAGGAGCAATAGAATAAAAATATATAACCATTTAAATCTGTTATGTACCTAATCACACAGCTGTAAATACCATCAAAACCCAACAAGCAGAATTTTAGGAAGAAATAGATAAATCAAAAGGTATGGCTGGAAATTTTATACTCACCCCTCAAGAAACCATAAATCAAGCATACTACATACATACACACAAATAAGCAGCAGGATCAAGACCCGAACAGTAAAATATAATAAATTAGCTCATGCTAATATATCTAAATATATACATGCATACATTTATGTATCCTACAGAGAATACACATCATTTTCAAGCACACATGGAACACTTACAACAATAAACTATAAATCAATTTCGCCAAGTTCTCTGAGCATAATACAATAAAATTAAACATAAATTACAAAATAGTCACTTATATCTCATATATTTGAAAGCTAAATATTTCAAAATAACTCACACGTTAAATTTGTGAATACAGTTAAGCAAAAAAAAGAATAGCTTCAAAAATAACATGAAATAATAAAGTTTCAAAAGAAATGAATTAACTTCAGCTCATGAAGTGGGAAAAACAGCCGTGATAAACACAAAGAAACAAGAAGGAAAGAAATGGTAAAGATAAAGGTAGAAATGATGAAGACAAAGGTAGAAATAAAGAAAGTCAAGAACAATACAGAAGATTAACAAAACCAAAGCTGATTCTTTGAAAAGATTAACAAAGTAGACATCTGATAAGATTAATCTACATAAAAGAAGCAGCAAATAAATAAGACACATAATGAAAAAGCGGTATCACTACAGATACACCAAAGATTTGAAAAATTTTAGATGAAATAAACACATCCCTAGAAAATATGAAATGCCAAAATTGTCTCAAGAAAACCTGAATAAACAAAATAAACAGTAAACTGATATGGTTCTTAAATAATTATCCAACATCAATAGCAACAAACAAACAAAATCCCAGGTTTGATTGTCCCAGCCCTTGTCGTTGAGTAGTTTATTTGTACCCCTCAAATTGCTTTGACACTTTTATTGAAAATCAATTAATTATAGGCTGGTTTTGGTGGCTGATGCCTATAAACCCAACATTTTGCAAGGCTGAGGTGGGCAGATCACTTGCGGCCAGGGGTTTGTGACCAGGCTAGTCAAAATAACAAAACCCCATCTCTACTGAAAATACAAAAATTAGCTGGATGTGGTGGCACACGCCTGTAATTCCAGCTACTCGGGAGGCTGAGGCACAAGAATTGCTTTAACCCAGGAGATGAAGATTGCAGTGAGCCAAGATCATGCCACTGCCCTCCAGCCTGGATGACAGAGTGAGACTGTATCAAAAGAAAAGAAAAGAAAATTAATTGACTATAAATTAAAGCTTTATTTCTGCATCATTGGTGTTTATTATCTATCTTTATGGCAGTGCTGTCTTGGCTTACAAGAGCCAAGCTTTATCATCTTCTGAGATATGACTGATATACTAGGAGGCATTAGTGGTAGGTGAAAAAGTTGTAAGCAGGAGAACAAAAGGGATGGCTGGGGTTGCTCTTCCTTTCTCCTTCTCTCTCTCCTTGGATCCCAATAATCTAGTCACAAAAGATCCGTCTTGGATAGGCTCATGATCTCTCCTGGGCTCCTGAGAAGCTGGCATACATTTTAGAGGAAGGAAAAGGGCAACTTTGGTAGCAATAAGGAAGAAGAGTTATGAGAATGGAGCATCTTGTATGTCAGGGGTGGTTCTCCCCTATTAGAGAGAATCAGGAAGCCACATTTCCCTGGAAACATCTCAGGTGAATGATGGAGAACACCATTTGTGATGGTAACATTTACTATCACACTGAAGCAAGTAAGCCAATGAGACTCAAGTCTTGGATTTATTATTTTTTTTATTTTTATTTTTTTCAGAAATATCCTGGGTCTATTGTCCAGACTGAAGGGCAGTGGCATGATCTTGGCTCACTGCAACCTCCACCTCCCAAGCTCAATTGTTTCTTCTGCCACAGCCTCCAGAATTGCTGAGATTACTGGCATGTGCCACCATGCCCGGCTGTTTTTTGTTTGTTTGTTTGTTTTTTGTATTTTTAGTAGAGACGGGTTTTCACCATGTTGGCCAGGCTGGTCTTGAACTCCTGACATCAAGTGATCTGCCCGCCTTGGCCTCCCAAAGCGCTGGGATTACAGGTCCTAGCCACTGCCCCAAGTCTTGGATCTTATCTCCAACATGACCCACAAAACTAGAAAAAAATCTCTTTTATAGATCCAACTATGTCATGTTGTTGATCACAGCAGGATACAAGGAACCACCTTTAGCTTTAGAGGTCTTGCAGCTCTACCCCCAATATTAAAAAAGCAAGGCTATGTCCTACTGCTGCTAAAAGTCTCCAGGCTCCTTCTCTCTTCCACCTCTCTCCTCTACTTTCCTTCCTTTCTGCCTACTTGCCTTATTCCTTAAAGGATCTGCATTCGTTATTGAAGGAAACACATACTTCTCATTTCCTGCTGGTAGCAAAGACCACAACTGATGTAGTGTCCCTACTGCAGGAGGGCCAAGTTCTAACTCCTCTCTTGCTGGAGTCTTTCATAACCTTTAAAAAGGTATTGCCTTTTAAAAACGCTTTAAAATCTTCGTGTTGGGCTTTTCGCAATGGGATCACTACAGAGTGGTTGTCTATTTTGTTTCCTAACAGTGATTTTCCGACTTGTTCCAGGGGCTCTGCCCTGGTGAGAGTCAGAACATGGAAGCCTTGGTGAGACTGGTGCATTCTGTGGAACAGTGTCAGATGACTGGTGTATTCTGTGGAACAGTGTCAGATGACTGGTGCATTCTGTGGAACAGTGTCAGATGACTGGTGTACTGTTTCCTTTCTGTGATTGAGGAACTGTTTCAGCCGAAGACAATGTGACTAGCACATATGTATGTAGGATAAGATCACAGTCATAAGCACAAATTTCCACCAACTGAACAAGCCATTGAACTGACTGAAATTCTCTGTACGTTTTGAGGGAACTCTCAAAGATAAATAATAACATAAAACATTTATTGGTTATTTTATTCTGTGCTACACACCATACTAAGTACTTTACATGTAGTTTTCTAATTTAATGTTCACAACAATTCCATGAAGTAGATTTATTACCTCCATTTTACAAATGAAGCAACTGAGGCTTATAAACTTTGTACAACTTGTCCAAGGTCTTGGAGCTAATGAATGGCCACGCTGAGACTTGAAATCTAGTCTACCACTAACGAGGCCTACTCCTTAAGCAAAGTGGTTTGTGATGTTCTTGGGTGAAGGCAGAAACTCACATTTTACTTAGCAGGAAACAAACAAACTGAAGTGGATTTTTCTGTGATGGTTTTTATTCCTCACTTCTATTACTGGTCTTCATGGAGAGAATAAAGTACTGAGGATACCTTGTGAAGCTATTGCTTGGAAAATTTTTTCCAAGATGACCAAATCTATCATCTTCAGCAAATCATTTTTGGAAAATGTCTGGCTTTGGGGAATCTCTTATGGAAATATACTTTGCCTCTGACGATATAAGCTTTTTGATTGCTGCAGGGCAGGACAAGACTGGTAAGCCAGGAAGCCTGTCATTTATCCCTTTGCTGAGTATCCTTCCTTCTCTTGGTGGTTGCAGGACACTGCTGGGGACTAGACTGGCTTTTAGACAGCAGCACCTCTAAACAAAGGCACCACTGCCAGGATTTTGTCTTCTGGGGACAAACGATGCTGCTGTGTTTGCCAAAGGAAGACAGCTCCAAGTGTCTCTGTTTTCAGGCATCCCTCAGTTTTCAAGTAAGTATAATTTTCAAACCTGTGTTGCATTCCAAAGAACTTTTTTTTTTCGGGAATGCTTTTGTATTTAACACCTCTGTGAACTCTGTGACCGTACACCCTCATCTGGAAGGTCTATTCAGAGGAGGCTGAGCAAGCTGCCAAATTCAGCCTCTGAACCCTATCATTTCTGTATTATAAATGCTTTTCCCCATCCCATCCCTCGACAGCTGGAATTAAATGTTCAGAGGCATTTGGATTAGATTTGAATTGCTTGGTCAAATCTTAGTCGCTTCTTCACACACAGACAGAATCTTTAACCTGGGAAAAGGTATTAGTTTGAGCTCAGAGAATCAACTAAAGAGAGATTCTTAAGCACAACGTTCCCAGTTAGAGTAAGGGTCGGCTAGCTGTCATGAGAAAAGCATGCACTCATCACAGTGTTGTCTAACGAAGGCTGTTATTTGAAGTGCTCTCAGCAGACATTTCCTCGCGAGGAAAGCTTTTCTTTTAGTACCAACCCAAGAAAAATTTTTGAGGCTAATTGTCAAATACAAATATACAGTGATACTAAGTCTCCATTATGGCCACGATATCACAATATGTGGTTTTGGTGCATATGTGGGAAGACTCTTTAAAGCATTGATTTATTTGTCCATCAATAAAAATGTATTGAATTTCATGGTCATTTTGTTATTTCTGTCCACTCGGTACTAATGTTACTTATTGGAAAATCCCCTCCCCAGTTGTACGTGGTCTTAGTGTCCCACAGCAGTGTTTGTTACAGCTACTCCCCACCCCAGCCACAGAAATGGGCAATAATCCAGATTGGAACAATTGTGGGGGCTGACCAAGCATGCGATTGTGACTTAAGCAAGGCCAACTTGGTAAAGAGAAGTACAAATCTAGAGTTATGTATAGCTGTTTTCTCTACAACATTGTGCCTGTCTGCAGAAAGAAACCAACATACAGAAGAAAGAAGAGGCAAATGGTATAGAGAGACAAAGCCTTGACTACATCATTTGGGACCCAGAAGCCATGCCTGATCTCTTCCCAGGTACAGAGGTCAAATTCCACTTTTTGCTTAATTGAGTTTGATTATGGTTTCTGTCACTTTGAAGCAAAAATGTCATTATTAATATATTATATCCACTTTGTACCAAGAACGGTGTTAGGTAGTGGGAAGACAAAGGTGGCTTAGACACTGTACTATCTTGAAGTCAAGAAACTGAAGTATAGATGGAGGGCTATGGGAAAATACGAGAGAGAGAGAGATTGTGTTTTAGAGTTATTGAGAGTTTTGAACATAAAAGTGAAATGGTAAGATCTGTGTTTTCACTCTGGTTATCATATGAAGAGTGGATTGGAAGAGGATGACCAGGTGTGGATGGTGAATTTAAGGTGATAAAAGGGTTCTAAGGGTTTTGGACCAAAATGAGATTCTATTTATTGAAAGGTAGATCTATACAATATGAAGGGGTCCCTCTGGTTTTATTCATCACTGGGATTGTTAGAAAGTAATGCCATTTTGGCTAGTGACAGAGTCTGATTCTGTCACCCAGGCTGAGGGACAGAGGCACCATCTCTGCTCACTGCAACCTTGACCTCCCAGGTTCACCTATTCTCCTGCCTCAGCCTTCCGAGTAGCTGGGATTATAGGTGCTTGCCCCCACCCATACCTGGATAATTTTTGTCTTTTTAGTAGAGAAAGGGTTTTACCATGTTGGCC
The DNA here is from genome assembly GCF_001604975.1 of Cebus imitator. NCBI lineage: Eukaryota > Metazoa > Chordata > Mammalia > Primates > Cebidae > Cebus > Cebus imitator. The sequence continues at coordinate 4,387,927 of NW_016107357.1, forward strand.
AGGCTGGTCTCAAACTCCTGACCTCAAGCAATCCACCCACCTCAGCCTCCCGAAGTGCTGGGATTACAGGCGTGAGCCACTGTGCCCAGCCATAGCTAGTTGTTTTAAATTCATGTTTCATTATTATTCTTTAACATGGCAGTTATATAATTTGATAATAATCCTTTTTAGGCTTTCATCTATATAGATTTGTATGTAAGAATTTAAATTCTACAATCAAGTGAAAACTGCTCTTCTTCCTGAGCATTTTCCTTGTTTTTCTCTATTGATTTCAAGCCATGTGGTATATTTCTTGAGGGTTGATGATTGACACATATTAATCACCAAATGAAACTGGCAAAAACATTGATAGCACAGACTACAGTTTATTGATTTTAGTATCCCCAGTGCTGAGCATGTCGATGTTGTCTAATTTGCAACAATTTCTGAATTCATGTATTAATTTTCTATTTCTGCTGTAAAAAATGATCACAAATTTAGTGGCTCAAGAGAATAGATAATTTGTTACTTTGTGGTTTTGATGGTCAGGAGTTCAACATCAGTCACACTAGGCTTGTCAAGGGGTCAGCAGGGACGACTCATTCTGGAGCTGCGTGGAAGAAGAAGCTTCCTTGCCTTTTTCAGCTTCTAAAGGCTGCCTGTGTTCCTTGGCTCTTGGCCCCTTCCTCCATTCTCAAAGCCAACAGCGTAGCATCTTCACCTCTCTCCTTGACCTCTGCTTTCATTGCCACATGGCCTTCTCTGACCCTGATCCTCCTGTCTCCCTCCTGTTAGGACACTTGTGATTACATTGGGCCCACCTTGATAATGCAGAATGAGTTCCCCATCTCAAGGTCCTTAACTTAATCACAGTTGCAATGTCCCTTTTGCCATATAAAATCATATATTCACAAGATTTAGGGGTTAAGATGTCAAAGTCTTTTGGGGGAACATTATTCTCTCTACCACAAAAAATTAGTTTTGTTGAATGAATTATTTTAATATAAGTTGATAGTTAGTTGATGGGTTATTAACTAGGAGTCGCCATGATGAGACTCCCTGATCTTAATGATCATGAAAATGTTTGCAGAACTATTTTACTCTTTACTATAGCAATGGAGGTGACTTAGATGAGTGAAAATCCCAACTTTGAGAAGAGAGTACAATGGTATACTTGCTTTTAGCAAGTAATCATATGAACATTCATGACCTCTAGCTTTAAACAATTGTTAAAAATGATAAAATGTCTACTTCAAAATTTGTAAACCTATATCATTCCATGTATTAAATAATCATATAGTCTGGTTGTTGGAGCGTAGTGCTGACTTTGATGAGATATTATTTGGTCACCCTACTCATATCCTAATAGGTCAAATCTTATAAGGTAGTTGTTAACAATAGTCTCCCACAATCATGGAGCGATGAAATTTAGTCATGGTAGGATCAACTGTTTTACCATTTTCTTCTATTCTTCCATTGCTTCTTTCAAATCCTGGGGAATCTTTATAAGTTTCACACAATTGCTATATCTCATGAAAAAATATGTGAAAATATATTGGAAGGAGAGTTTGAGTCCTGGTTCCTTTCCTAAATTAGCATCGACAATTACCAAGGAGTTACTCATATTTGTTAGAGGGCAGAGCAGGTAATTGTGCCTCTTGCAGTAGGTGAACAATTAGCATGTAATTTGCTTTAAAATCAGATGTTTTAAAAACACAAGATTTTCATTGTAAAGGGAGTGGTAAACATTATCTTTTAAATATATTGGAATTTTCATAAACTAGGTATTGGATGCATCTTCCATTCATTCATATACTTAATGAATGTCTACTCTTGTAAACATCCTGCTGAACACTGAGAAAGAGCTCTGAGGAAGAAAGTTTTGCATGATGTAATACGTTACATCTTTTGGAATACTATCAGTATATCTGATAAAAATACTTCAGACTGGATGAGGTGGCTCACGCCTGTAATCTCAGCACTTTGGGAGGCCAAGGCGGGTGGATCACCAGATTTCAGGAGTTCGAGACCAGCCTGGCCAACATGGTGAAACACTGTTTCTACTAAATATACAAAATTTAGCCCGGCATGGTGGTGGGTGCCTATAATCCCAGCTACTCTGGAAGCTGAGGCAGAAGAAATGCTTGAACCCAGGAGGCAGAGGTTGCAGTAAGCCAAGATCGTGCCACTGCACTTTAGCCTGGTAACAGAGTGAGACTCCATCTCAAAAAGAAAAAAATACTTCAGCATTGCTTTTTCTCCCAACTGACCATTAGTTGGGAGCTAATTAGGTATTATTCTAATTAAATAATCAGATATTTATAGTTTTTTTCCCACCCTCTCTGTAAGAGAGACATATTTGAATTGGAGTTTTGGGAAAATTTCTTCCCTCGTGGAAAATTTGGGAAAATCTCTGTTGTATTTTTGTAGTCAGCTTACTGGAGAAATTGCTTTAACAGCAGAAAGAGAACAATTTTAGTCCTTAAAGAGCTCACTGTTTAGTTGTTAGGGACAGCCTGGTAAGCTTATGAAGGAAGATCAGAGAAATAAAAGAACTATGAGAAAATTGATATCTGCTCAGGGTGCCGAAGGAACACAGAGGCTCAGATTGAAATATGAGTTTCTCTACTTTTTTTTTTTTTTTTTTTTTTTGAGATAGGATCTTGCTGTTCCCCAGGCTGTAGTGCAGATGCATGATCATAGCTCACTGTAACCTTGAACTCTTACGCTCAAATGATTCTCCAGCCTCAGCCTCTGAGTAGCTGGGACTATAGGAACTCACCATCGCGCCTAGTTTTTTCTAAGAGATGGGACCTTGCTATGTTGCTGAAGCTGATCTTGAACTCCTGGGCTCAGGCAGTCCTCTGACCTCAGCCTCCTAAAGTGCCTCCAAGTTTTTCTGTAGGAAACAATGCCCTCCCTACATCTCAAAAGATCAGTGGGAGCTGGCCAGGTGAAGAAGATGGGAGGGGCATCCCATACAAAGACCATATATGTTAATTCAATGAACCAAGAAACAGTGTAACTTTCATTTAGCAGATTGTAGTTCTATGTGACTGAAGAAAAAGTGTGTAAATGAAGAGATGAGATGAGGACACAGAGGTCTTGAAGGACGTCCTATCACAGACTATGAAATTCAACTTTTCATCAGACAATGTTCCACAGGGCAGTGATTTTTATTACATTTGTATTGTAAAAGATTGCCACATGAGCTTTATGGATTATAGATCAGGGCATAATGAAGCCTGGAGACCTTCAGGAGCTCAGCTGAGAGATCTGGCTGGAAAGTAAGGAAAGTCTAGCTAAGGGCAGAGGCAGTGGGGATGAAAAAGAAAGACATTTCATGTTTAGTGAAATACACAATCATAAAGTTATCTGATTTTTGAATGGTAGTAGAATGGTTAATATTTATTTAGAAAAACAATCATTTCTAAAATCACCACTGATTATAAAAAGGGAGTATTTTAAAGGTAAAAGAGTGCATTTGTTGTCTTATATTGGATATTAGTGGAATCTCTTTATGAAACTGGGCAGGAGATCGGACTCTATCTAGCACATTATCAGGAACACGGTGTGCATTTTGTAAATCTTTGCAATTTTCAATGTGGGTAAATAATATTGTACAGTTTGGCTGTGTTTCAGTGAGTTCTCTGTACATGGCTATCCACTGAGTTTCACTGTGACAAGGGGGATATACTGTCTGGAAAGAGCTAGGCCTAGAAATGAGAAGATCCTGATGGCAGTCCTTCCCCTGCTTCAAGCTGGGACTGACCACAGACAAGGTTGTGTAACTTATGAACTTTCATTCCTCACTATTTGAAAAGGTATTATGGTACCTGTTCAGGACACTACAAGGCTTCTAGGGGAGTGAAAATAAGCAACAAATAAGAAATAGCTTTGAAAATTATCACAAACCAGGTTGGGGAGCTGTGTATTGAGAAATAATTACAGCCTTCGGATTTAGGTCGATCTGGGTTCAAATCTCGACTGGAAATAATTTGGGGCAAGCTGCTTAACCCTTTTGAGTTTTAGTTTTCTCATTTCTATAATGGATGTAATAGCAACTATTTCAGGACTGGTAGTGGGCTTGTGTGGGCTAACAGAGGTAAAAGATGTTAGGTTTGGGTGAGTTCTCTCTTTCATTGTAAGAAAAAAGTGGCAGTTAAGAACTTTGCTCTTTTTCTGCTGGACTAGAATCTAGCTTTGAGCCTAGGGTGAGAATGATTGGGGGTGGGGAGTTGGCTGTTGCGTTTTGCTGCTGTCCTTGGTGTCTGCAGGGCCCAGAGGAAGACAGAGTTTCTGGATGCTCCTGTGCGCTGTGTCTTCTGGGGGCTTCTATCAGCTTTGGTTCTTGAGGGAAAACATCTGCTGCTATTACTGAGGTTTTTTTCCTTTGTCATTTGTCTTCAAACTTGCTTCTGTTTATTTGTAATTTTCATGGATCATTTTAGTAGTCCTCATTTGGTTTTATCTATATCCTCCCACCTCCACTTTGCTTGTTATTTCTCCTTTTTTAAAAAAAATTTATGCCTACATCATTTATCTCCTTATCAGGTGTTTTGTTTAGGTAGAAATTTGCCAAGTGTCTTATCTGTTGTTTCCGTCTTAGATCTCACAACTTTGCACAGTGAAAACTCCTCATGTAGATATGGTTTCCTCTTATTTTATTTTTCTTTCCTTTACTCTATTTTTTTTCCCCTCTGGCCCTGAACCAAATTTTTCCTCCACCCCTGGGTTAAATGTTATCATGTTCCCTTAATGCCATCTCCAGAACATACTTGGCTTTTTCTTCCTAGGACGTCTTTGTTCTCCTGGGATCTGCACTGCAGAGAGTCCCCAGGTTCTTCCTGTTCTTTATAAGCCATCTTCAGCTCACACTCATTGCAGGAGGCACTTTTCCCTTTTCTAGTGACCATAGGACAATATTGTGAGGAAGATTTCTTAGGGCGTGTTGCTTAGGGAAGAGAAGTGGTTGGAAAAAGTAGAATCTCTTACATTTAAATGTGATGATATATGTAAATCATTAATCAGTGCCTGCATGTGTTAATGTTAAATAATTAGTACTATTCAGTACTGGTTTATTATGGGATGGTATTTTGGGAGGTTGGGATAGGAATTCTTTGCCACATTTGGAGATTGTGAAACTTAACCTCATGTTAATCTAGTCATAGGACATTTTGAGTTTAACTCCAGGAACAAAGAAATGTGACTTTGATGTTGGAAAAAGAAAAAGAAACACTTGTCCCACTATGCTCATCAATCAATTTGGGGCAAGATCACCACCTCCTCTTTTGAAAAATTTGGTTAAAAGTTTCATGCCTATTGGTAAACACTTATTTTTCCTTATTTTAACTAAAAGAATATACAAATGCTTTACTTTCATTTAAAAATTAATCACCCACAGCTTGAGCTTGATCTAAAAACTGTTGGAAATAGAAGAATTTTCCTCTGTTATGTTTATGCGATATTTCTTCCTTTCCTATTTAAGTCTGTGCTTTTATTATACCACTTCTCACGGTCAGATTTGTATTACAGCTTCTTATACATTCTCTGCTTCCTTAGGGGCTGTGGGTTTTTGGAAATCAGCCGCCATCTTAGGATCTGTGCATTTCCCACAGAACTAGAGAACACCTCACATATAGCAGGAATTTCTTACTATAGTGTATGATGAGAAGCTACTCAATGAGTACAATAAGCATTATTTGGATGATGTATATCCTAAAGGCCCTGACTTTACTACCATGCAATCTATGCCTATAACAAAAGTATGCCTGTATCAATACATTTATACAAATAAAAATAAAATAAATTGTCTGTGCTATGATTAAGAACCAAATATAAACTTATATCCAATGTTGAGTCAATGATTAATAATTTCCCAGGTTATCTGTAGAAGCATTATTGACAAAAGTCTTTGCTGATTTTTTAGAGCTAGTTTGTATGGATTTAAGAGAATATTCAGGGTTTTTGCAAGCCAATTGTTAAATAATTTGTAACTTAAAATTGGCTTTTCTGGGAATATTTACACCTTGGGAATAAGCGAAGGGTACAAATTAGGATTTATTTTTCTTTTGAGTGCCAGTTTGCCAGACCTCCATGGATGATAATGACATTGGTGAACTGGAACCCTGGCGAAAAAGACAAACCTTGACATATTGACATAACTTAATATACTATTGGCTTTAGTCAGAATTTTTCTAACAATCATAGATTACAATAGAAGGCTAAACAGAAGTTCAGTCCATGAATTGTCAGTGGGGCCATTAGATAGATTTGTAAATAGTGAGAAGGAGGGAGAATGAGGACCACACGTTTATAGTGCCTTCATAAAGATCTGTTTAGGTCTTTCTTCCTCAAAAATAAAAACAAAACCAGACCATTGCTGAGGAATGCAAGATAGACCACTTCTCACAGGCAGTTTCTCCAAATGGCAAAGGTAGTTCAAGGTAATTTGGGAATGCCTCAGATCTGTATTGTGAGCTGTTCCATTGGTTCTTAATATTAAAATTATTTTGTTTTTCTGGCATAGACATTAAGGCCATGGCAGGATTAGGGTGTGCTTTTAAAGAATAATCTATTAGAAGAAAATGTTAGAAGATGTATTTGGAATTATGAAAAGCAGTTTCGGTACATATCAAAATAAAATGCAGAAACTGTAAACCACTTCTCACTTCCTAATTTCTAACAGAGTTAATGATGCAACATATGAGTGATTCCTCAGTCAGCCTTATCTGCAAAGACTGTGTAAACATCATTCTTGTTATCGTACCAGCTAGTCCATTAACATTTGCATAAAAGTTTGTATTCCCTAAATTCATCAAACAATGGTAGTCTAGAGACATGCTAACCAGGTTCATGTGTGGTTGTGAGGCTGATCTAAAAAAATGATTAGAAAGCAATTTTAAGATATTTTTAAAAACTAATCAAAATATCATTCATCCTAGCCACAAGATATCAGAGTTGTATAATCTGAATGGTAAAATGTTTCTGGGCTTCATTTTATCTTTTTTTAAAAAGCTAAGATGTTGAAACCCTAAAAAAATTACACGAGGCAGTTGAAAAATATTGCATTATGTATCAATATAGCCTTATTGGATAAAGGTCTTCTGGCATCTTAAAACTGGTTTATAAGGTACACTAAAGAATTACAAGAAAGTTGGAGCTACCAAGTGTTGTAGCATGTAGCTCGCATATCAAACTTGTCCTGACTGCTGAAAAGCACCAGGCATGGACACTCAATCACCTAGTAGAGAGATCTCGGGAGATCTTTCTCCAGCTCCCCACAAGTGCTCCTTGCTTTTCACCAGTCCGCCATGTGCATAAAATTAACAACATGTTACAATGGCTTCTTATATCATAAATGGAGCCCCTTAAAGTGATATTCCTTCCCACACTTTTGCAGCCTTCCGGTGAGAATTACTACTGGACTCTGCTTATTTGAACAGAAGGTGTGAGTTTAAAGGCATGAACAAATACGCCAGCCATATATTAGCCATTCTTAGTAATGTACAGATGCTTGAGTTACTTGGGGACTGTGTCTGGCTTCAGAAACCTATTTCACTGAAGACTAAATCTTAACCAAAACATCTTTTGGGAGATTAAAGGTGTTCCCAACAGCTATCTCTACTGAATTTGTCAGTGCACTTTTCATTTTTTACCTGGTTTTTTTAGCACAATGTAGACCCAATATAATCACCTACTTTTGTGAGGACTTTCAGATCGAACTTCTGTTAACTAGTCATCAGTTGAATAATCAACAATTCCTTACCAATTAGATGTTTAAAATGAGGAAACACAGAGACATCTAAAGGAAAAGTTGAAGCCAATTGAACAGTTAGTTCAAAAACAATTTGTCTGTGGGAATGAGAATGATGATGATGATGATGATGATGATGGTATTGGTGGGAGTGAAATAAACATTACTGAATGCTTACTAATGCCACTATAGTAACCCTTTTAATCCTCATAAAATCCTGTGAGATAGGTACTATTTGTATCTCCATTTTACACATACGGAAACTGAGGCTTCAGACCACACAGCTAATAACTGATGGAGGCTGAATTTCAATCCCAGCAGTGTGTCTCCAGGGCCCACCACTTAACTACTATGCTTAAATACCATAAATGACCTTTCACTATGGTGTACTCAAGAATGACAGGGACAATATCTGGGGCAATATGTCTGTGTCCTTGAAAAGACAGACTTAAAAGATACACCTAATGGAAGACCTAATCTTCCATTCTTCTTTGACTTCCACATCTTACTCAATTCCATGTAGGGAAGGTCAATCACATAAAGAAAATTTTAATTTGTTTCTATTAATTTTTGTAATAATCTTAAGGTTACCATACTTAGCAAATAAAAATACAGAATACTCAGATAACTTTGAACTTCAGATAAGCAACAAATACTTTTTAAAAGTGCAAGTGTACCCTAAATATTTCATGGTATACACTTACATGGAAAATAATTTGTTGTTTATTTGAGATTCCAATTTAACTGGGTCTCCTGTATTTTACCTAGCACTCCTAATTAAGCTAAGCTTCAAACCTGAATGCCAGCACTGTAAAAATCACTCTTTTGGCCAGGTGCAGTGGCTCATGCCTGTAGTCCCAGCAATTTGGGAGGCTGAGGCAGGTGGATCACAAGGTCAGGTGTTAGAGACCAGCTGACCAACATGGTGAAATCCCATCTCTACTAAAAGTACAAAAATTAGCGGGTATGGTAGTGCATGCCTGTAATCCCAGCTACTCAAGAGGCTGAGGCAGAAGACTCGCTTGAACCTGGGAGGCAGAGGTTGGAGTGAGCCAAGATTGTGCCACTGCACTCCTGCCTGGGCAACAGAGCGAGACTCCATCTCGAAAAAACTTTAAAATCACTCTTTCATCTCTTGGAGGTGTTGAGGAAAAAAAAAAAAAAAGCTTGCTTTAAGTTTGTCAGGTTGGAGATGAAATGCTGGTCAAGTTTTTCCTGGGACTGGGTTAAACAGTTCAGACATGGCGTTTCTATCAATCACGTCTGTATTCCTTGGGGTTCTCCATATTGTGTTGAAAGCTGGGGAGTTGTGTTTAGCACACAGGTTACTGTACTTTGATAGCTACACAGGACTGGAAACCCATCATTTAGATTAAAATGAAATTTCTAAATGTTGTTTTAATGATGTGAAGACCGCATTGCAAATGGGCCTCTTTGCTGCAGCCTCTAAAATAAAGTAATTGACCCTGACGCCATTCAGCTTGGGACACATCACTCACGTCATGGTCAATTATCTCTTGGTGACTTCAACACAATGGGAGCCATTGTCCACATAATGACTGTGGGGCTTGCAGGACCCACATCACTGCAAGGGGCCTCTTGAGTGCCTCACCTGCAATATAAGGGCTAGCCAGTATTCATCTTTGCACCTCAGTACTTAGCACTGTACCTGGCACATTTACATTTGCAATAAATGCTTACTGAGCATCTACTCTGTGCTAGGTGAAGGGGGTCACAGGAGGTAACGAGTTAGGCTCTGCCCTTGTTATTATAGAGTTTACAGCCTGGAGAAGGTATTCAATAAATAAGAGCAGTACAGAGACCAGTTCTTTGGGAACTGAAGGATTGCTTAGCTACTTTGCATATAGATGAGGATATTGAGCCTCAACAATAGTGCCTATCCTCATCTATATGCAAAGTAGCTAAGAAATCCTTCAGTTCCCAAAGAAGTCTGGGAGTCAGAAGACTAGGGCTCAGAAACCAAGTTTTCCATTTAGTCTTTGTTTGAACAAGCCACTAAACTTCTCCCAGCCTCAGTTTCCTTATCTATAAAATGGAGATATTATAGTCTATGTAATAGAATATTGCCACGTAGCTGTTAAGACAACAATGAGATAATGGTCTAGAAAGTTAAAAGCATTATATAATTGCAAAAATAATGTTCAAAAATATAGAATTGAGATTGCCAGTTGAACACTAAAACTAGAGAGACAGCTTAGCATAGTGGTTAAAAGCAGGGATGCTGGAGCCAGATTTACTGGGTTTATATCCAGCCTCTGCCACTTACAGATCATGTAACCTTTAGCAAGTTATTTCACTTTCTATGCCTGAGTTTCCGCATCTGTAAAATGAAGACAACTATGATGCTTACCATAAAAGATTATTGTGAGCGTTAATTGAGTTGAAGCACACAAACATAATAAGCATCCAATAAATGTTATTTGTAATCTAAATCCATTGCAACATTTGGGTATAGGAAAATGCGTGTGATGTTTTTGGGCCATCAAAGCAAACTTCCCATCCTTCCATTCCAACATAGAGAGATTCATTTTAAGAATCTAGCAAAAAGAGATGTAAATTACACTGTCTGTGTCCTAAAAATTTTCAGGTCAAGAGATGTTTTTATAATCATGTACTATGATCAGAAACTTCTGAACAGCCCCACATCAAAATATCAGCAATGGATAATGGAGAGAAATGGAAAATTGATTTATCCATTTCTGGTCAATAAAGAAAGCATGCAGTAGCTGGATTGTAAGTACCCCTGCAAAGTGAGATTTACAAGACATAATATTGGAAGACAGATTTATCCCAGTTGAAAGTGTACTGCTGTTGAAGAAAGTTCCAGTGGAATTTATAAGATGAAGCCTTTGAATGAGAAGGACTCAGAAGCCTTGGGGAGTCATGAGGTTTGCTCATGAGGCTTGCTAGGCACAAGCTGATTTGCATGTTTAAGAAGTCCAAAGTGTTTTCTGAAGATATTGCTGGGAAAAGAGAAAAACAACTCAAGGCAAGGGCATCAGCTTTGGTTAAAACTTCCTTTTACTCAGGACTGTTGGGTTGATAAATCAAAATTATGTGTCCAGTGAGGAAATGGGAAGTAAAACTGTTTCCAAAAGAAAAAAGAAAAGAAAGCAAGTGATTCATTTTGGCCTAAATAATTGAAAATGCAGAAAGTTGGAGTGTTTCTGGCTGCCCAGTCCTGTGCTTGTCGCTTTTACTGTTGTGTAGCACATTCCATGTTGATTTGGAAGATGAACTATCAGCCTCAGCAAGGAGCCCAACCCGTAGCTACTTACAGGATTTGACTTCCTCTTCACATGGAGCAGGATCCAGAATGAAGCAGTAGAACCCTGACTGTGTTTACTTTGTGTAAAAGAAGAAAAGAGAAAGAAAGAAATGAAGGAAACAGGAAAGGAAAGAAAGAGGGAGGGGAGGAAAAAGAGAAACAATGACTTAGAAACAAAGAAAAAAATGGGGCTGAAAAGTACCCTTTCTGGAGACATCAAGTCAGAATTCTAACTCTTACACGATAATGTCTTCTGGGCATTTGGTTCATCTTTGGGGCCCTTGTCACATCTGAGTACAGGGCTCTAAGTGACTAAGACCCAAACAAAATGCAGAAGGTGAGCTTGCTAATGGCTTTGAATATGACAGCCTTGAGTAGCTCCACCACTCAGACAAAGTCACTGCACATTTTCTTGGTGTTCAAGTAGAACATCAGCAATAGCCCAGGGAATGGGATTTCATGGTTTCTCAGAGTTTTCCTGCCAGGAAGCTCAGAAACATTGGAAAATATCCATCCCCATTATACAGCACAGTAGAAAGAGTTAAATGATATGAGAAGTTAGCACAATGGCTGAAAAATGCAAAGGAGGGAGATTTCTTTTTTCTGGCTGAGAGAATTTAGGAAGGCTTCCTGGGGACAGCGGTTTTGGAGCTGATCCCTGGAATATTATAGAAGTCAAGAGAAAGGGGTCAGCAGGAGGGGTTATGGAGTGAAGAGTGACAGAGAGGAGCAACTCAGGGCTCTCTGGTCAGTAAGAGTACTTATAAAAATGGAGGGTGGTTCTGAAAAGTTAGACAAGGGTAGTAAACCTAATTACATGTCTATTTCCAATATGAATGGAGATTAAAATTCCCTTATTTGTCAACACTTAAATACTACTGTGGAGGATGGACTGTTTATACTTTGCCCTAAAAGTATAATTGTTTTTCAAATATACAAATATGGAACTCGTAGGATGGAAAGAGAGTAAAAAGATTGCCTAATGTAACCCATTAGTCTATGAGTAAAGTGGTTGGTTGAAAGTTCCCAAAGCTAGTCAGCAACAGGGCTGGGACTGGAATCTTAGCCTCTCAGTTCCAAATGCAGGGCTTTCTTCAGGACATTACCCTCAAGCAGCTGGTAGAGATAGCTTGGTGAATATGTGGGAGGAGCCATTTATGTGCTTATGGCCCAAATAAAGAAACGGAAAAGCTGCTGTAAGACTAATACCCAGCAACCATCCCCACAGTGCTCAGCAAAAATTGAGAAGGAAATTAAAAAATTCGGGCTTTGACATACACGGTTCATCTTTGCAAACAAGATTTTAAACAGTTGTGAGTGAAATAGAAATGCATTTTGTATAGGTAGGAAAAGAAATGATTGTTTTTAAGTTTCACCTGGGGTCATGAAAAGAAAATGAAAGTGACATATGTTTTGTTGTCAGTAGCTTTTGTTCCTAACTGGTCTCGATTAATTTACAGAATTTTAGTTTCCATTCAACCAAGAACCAAGAAGACTTCACCTTGCACACAAAGACAAACTTTGCATGTTCTCTCTTATTTGTGGAAGCTAAAAATTAAGAGCTGGTTTCTGATAGGATAAGCATAAGTATATGCCTATCTTCCAATAAAGAATGCCCTACACTGTGAGGTCCCTGAGGCCAATGAGTATTTTATTTATCTCTGGATCCCTGACAGCCAGTACAGTGCATCCCATTGTGGCATTCAGTTGAAGTTTTAAATGGATAAAGAAACCCCCATACAGTTTTATTCTTTCATAGCTTGCCTTATTAAAATGACTGCCATCTAAATCCCAACTTGAGTGTTGCTATGGCATGTGATGTGATTTCCTGAAACATGCCTTGTGGTGGATGAATCCTTCAGCTGGGTTTAAGAACCCACTGCAATATAGATTAGATTCATTCTTTTTTTTTTTTTAAGAACCAGTTTAATCAAGGGCAACTTCCCTTTCCTTAACCCAGGACTAAACAAGTCATAGCTTTGGCTTTCTAATTTATCAGCCAGTAAATTACAACAGCAAAGGTCTTGAGTATGGCCAGGGATTTTCCACTCAGAGTGAAGGAGATCCTGAGGGGCCAGGCATAGTGGATTTGATATGTGACTCATGGTTTGGGTAGCATTACTTGTGAACACAAAAAGGTCAAGCAGGGAAAAGCTCTATTCCATAAATAATAAAGTAAAATGTAAAAGTTCCTCTTCATGACACTGGAATTTTGAATGCTGCTATAAAATGATTAATCAGAAGACGTGCCATTTGTATAAGTAAGAAATGAGGGATAACTGAAGATATAGGAAATGAGGCAGCTGTAAAAAGCATAGACAATTAGAATGTAAAGCAGAAGCAGCTGAAGAGGTCTAATTTTCATACAGTGCACTGATTTTCATAAGGAGTATCATTTCTTTCTTTAGCCTAATATTTTCTGTAGTTAGCAGAAAACAAGTTTCCATATATATTATTGTGTGTCTAGCTGTACTTTCATTCTGAAATGTTTATGGTTAAGTACATAATCACTCAACTTGACTTCTAGGTGTGAATTACAAGTCTTATTCTAAACTTGAAACATTTGAAAATATTATAAATTTGTGTAAAACATACGAATAACAACCTATTATTAAAGAATTATTTAAAATAAAAGAGATTGCTAGATGGTCTCTGAGGCCACTTCCAATTCCATGGACTTGGGAATACAAACATAAAAAGAACCACAATTCTCTCACTTCCTAATTGCTTTTGCTCTTCCCAGCTGGCATTTCGGATTCATGTGTCACTTATAAGGAGGAACTTATTTCCTGTGCTTTAGTCTCTTCAACTAGATGACAACCTCCTTGTGGCACAATCCAAGCTTCTAGTATTTCCTGTAAGGTTCTGTGCCCAGTAGGCAGAAATGAGAATTAATGGAGTAAAAGCAATGGATTCCCTGATTTGGGCTAAATGTACTGATCATTACTTGTGAGATCTGGAATGCTTTTCTAACAGGTCTTGAATTTGACCTCTAACTTCATACCAAAATGAAGGAAGGAAATATGGCAGGTGTCCAAGAAGTGTGAAATAAAAAGATAAAAGGATGAAAGGGCTATAGATTGTTCTCTGCTTGGAACTAAAGAGAGAAGGCTCTGAGCTTTTTTTGGACAAATAAGAATTTGAATTGCTTTTGAGCTTTCAATGAAGCCCGTGTAGGTCCTGAACAAGATGGTAGGATGGCAGTTAGGGTGTGCGCAATGGCTGTGCTGATGAGAAGAAGCCAGCTGTTCAGCCTAGCATCTGCTTTTGTTCTATTTCCTTCTCTTGCCTTAGAGGAAGGAGATGATGAAGCCTTCTGAGCAGATTTTACAGTGATTGATTGATTCGAAGCACAGAATGTTAGTATTGGAAGGCTATGGAGCTGAGGAAACAGACCAGAGAGAAGTTACTCAGCAACCTGGAACAAGAAACCTGATGTTCAGATTTCCTGAGTCCAGTGTTCTTTTCTCCACATCACTCCGAGAATGCACTACTTGCCCTTAATATTTTTCCTATTTTCATCCAATCTAGGCATTCTTGTTTTATGCCCTCTTAAACCAGAGAGTGTTTGAATATACACCACATTTCGGGAGGAGGGTTGTTTTGTTTTGTTTTGTCTTGCTGTAGCCCTTCTGGGAGATAAGCTTATTCAATTTATCTGCAATTTACATCATGAACAACCATTCTTCTTAGATTAGACATGTCTCATCAGAGGTCACTCCATCCTACATTTTCCTCTGGTAAAAATAAGCACTCTGAAAGGTGACCTGGCTGTAGTAGGGAAGAGGAACACAGGGGACTCCCATGACTGTGATGTATGATGATATTTCTGAAGAAAGTCACAACCATTTAGAGACCAGGTTTTGATGAATTGCAGGAAATGGTGGATTTGCAACCACTCCAGAATTCCCAGGGACTGATTGTCATCGAGCGATGATAAGAATTTTAACTAGCATATTGTGGAACCGAGACCATGACCAGGACTCCGGCAGAAGTGTTCTGTTTGGGTCTCCTGTTATATAGCATATGCCTCTGGGAGAAGAGCTTAAAATTGTTTTTAACTTGCTCGAGTCTCATTTCTATTTATCTGCTGAGGTCAGGAATCAGCAGCAAGGGGAAAAAAAAAGCCTATTGCAAAACACTCTGCCATGAAGTCAGCATAGTCATCCTCCTTCTCCTTCCAAAAGGAATATTTTCTCCCAGGAAACAAACCCACATGATGGAATCATTAACTTGGGCACAGAGCTGGCAGGGAAAGGACCAGCATTTCTTCCTACATCAGTGGGTCTCCAGCCTTCAACAGCCATTGCTGCTAAATCAAGATCCAGCAGGGACATTGCTGGGTATTTTGACCGCCTTTGATTTCTTGGTGGGAAACCAATAAATATCAAGATGACACCGCAAGAATGTAACTGAGCTGATGGAAAGCATTTTCCCACTGTAGATTGTGATGACTTGGTTTCATTAGAACAGTTGCGGGTACGGCCAATAACTAAAAGCAACAACAGTGAACAAAGGCTTGGTGAGAAGACTAGCATCCAGTGATTTCCCTTCTTCTGACCCTTTGAAAAACCCAATTGCTGAAAGTCTCATTATATCATTTTGAAAGTGCTGGTGATCTCCACCATCTCATTTGTAAGCTTGTCTCCATTTCCCTCTCTGTCAAGCATGGCATCCAGAAAATAGTACACACTCCAAACACATGTTTTAAATTGATTTCTTTCTTTTGGGTGGTAAACCCAAAGATAGGATTTTGTAGAAACAAAACCAGATCTTCCCCTTCCACAGTTATTAAATTATTCAAAGCATAAGATATTTTTACCAAACCCTGTAGTGTTTTAATAAGGCTAGCTATTTAGGAAGTGGTGACAATGTGCAATCTGCAAAAAGGGGAAGCCTCGGAGGTGCTGTGGTAATAATGCAGTTACTTAAAGAACATTTAAACTACAAATATCTCTGTGGTTTTTTATTTGGTTCCATACTACAGTCACTCTGAGAAATTTCTCAAACCTTGGCTAATCACTTTAAAATGTAAGGCTTAGCAAATAATCATACTTCCCCAAATGCTCTGGTCTTTTCAAACTTTATTTTTTTGTATTTGATAAAGGTAAGCAATTCAATGCCAAGAAGAGCTAGGGAGGAAAATTGAGAGCATTTTAGCAGACAGTTGGAAAAAAATAGCTATAGCTCTGAAGTTATAGGACAGTTTCAACTATCAATATGGAAAATAACTAACATGGAGAGTCACGTTTTTGAAGGCCAGGCATTTGATTCATTGAAATAGTGGATTTGCCTGGTTTGTGTGAGTGGAGAGAAAGCTCTTGATTACAGGGACTGATCCCCAGTGTTCCAGTGTGTGTTGGGTCACATTAAGGGGAACAGCTGAAAGTATGTGTGTGTGCGTGTGTGTGTGCATGTGCATGTCTGTGTGCTTTAACTTGATTTGGAATGATATTTGCTCTTCTCAGCATGTCTTAATTTGACTAATCATTAACCTAAAGTAGAAATCTTACATATGATTCTATGTTTCCAGTAGGCGGTGGGGTGATAGAACACAAGGATTCTGCTGATTCTCTCAGGGAGCTAGTCTTAGGTCTGATGACCAGGAGGAACATTAACGTGCACTGCAGTGCAGCATAACTATGACTTTCTGAGCTCTTCATTTGACCTGCAGAGAAGGAGCAATCCAATGGTTTGCCTGGTCTCACAAGGTTAGCAGGAGGCTCTAACTAAGCTGTTTCGTAAGTGGTAGTCTCAGTGAACCAACTTTATTATGAGTTTTTAGAGGACGAATGGCATGCCTTATACTTTAAAAACATATGCCACTTCTTTTGAAATTCCTTTCTCTATCTGGTACAGTATATAATAAGAACTTAAGATATATTTGATGAATTAATGAGAAATGACTTCAGATTGGAAGTTCTTCAACTGCTGTATTGTCATAAGCTCATTTCTCAAAGGGTTCAGGTTTGGGTGTACTCACTATGTCTCCAGGCCTGTATCCACAATTCTGTCTTCTCAGATGTACCCCAGGGTAATCCTCCCACTTCCCACTGCAGGTGATTTCCATTCCTGTCTCTAGTGTGGCGGGCCAGTGGCTAGTGAACCCGATCATCAAAACCAGAATCTTTAAGACAATAATCTAAGGCACCACTTACACTGGCATGCTAGCATGAGCAGGGTAAATGCATTTCTATATAACTCCTTTTGATAATAATTGTAGTTGACATTTTAAGTATCAATGATTTGCATGGCCCAAATTTGGATACACACTGTCACTTTTTCTTAGAGCAACCTTTAGGTTAGGTATGAGCATTCCTGTTTTACAAGTAAGGAAATCAGGTCTCAGAAGGGCACACAGCAAGTATATAGCAGAGCTGGGATTTGACTTCATGTCTCTCTGGCTGCACTGTCTATGTTCCTGCCACCAATGATACTGCCGCTCTCAAAGCAGAAAACCAAAAACTCAACAAAACATTCAATTTATAATAGATGTACAAATACACAGCTGCTTTAAGAGGTTTTAATGTTGAAGAATTATTCTATATGCTCTTATAACCAACTATTTATATTTTTTAATAGACTTAGGACTTTCAGTTTCATAAACAAATACATCTGCTATCCCTTTATTGAAATTAAATTAAAATGTTTGTTTACTTCTTATTTATTTTAGAGACAGTGTCTCACTGTGTCACCCAGGCTGGAATGCAGTGGTGCCATTATATCTCACTGCAGCCTTGAAGTCCTGGGCTCAGCTATTCTCCCATCTGAGCCTTGCAAGTAGCTGGAACTACAGGCATGTGCCACTACCCTTGACTAAGTTTTCCTTTTTTTTTTTTTTTTGTAGAGACACAGGGTGTCTCTATGTTGCCTAGGCTGGTCTCAAACTCCTGGCTTCAATGGATTATCCCATTTCGGCCTCCCAAAGTGTTAGGATTACAGGCCTGAGCCACAGGACCTGGCCTGCTATCGCATTTTATCTTCACAATAACCAAACATATTATATAAGGCTGAAATTATTTGGATTCCAGATACAGATGGTAAAAACGCGGTTATGAAAAGGTAAGTAACTTGCTCGAGGTACTTCCTCTGGAAAATGGCAGACCTACTAACCTCTTTCATGTCTCTTCACTCTTCTCTATTTCATAAATAACTCCCTGTGTAATGCACTTGGCCCATGTACCGAAAAACTGATATGAGTCCATTGTGAGTTATCAGTCGCCATCGTATAAAAAAGTCAATGGAGAAGCCATCGAGGTAATCCTGGGCCCTCATTTTCCCATGCTATACTCTGTTTATGACTTTAACATGACTCTCAGGGTATTCATAGAATCACTCTGCATGGATATGGTTATGTAGTTGGAGGATTTGCAGTTTAAGTAACCGCAGCATTTTTCCAAGTTTCAGCTTCAGATTCCTTTGTTGGGATGACATCTTTGACACAGCAGGAAACCTCTAAGTGATTTGGAATGTAAACAGGCTCCATGATTGTTTTCACAATTGTGTCTTAGCTGATAATTTGCATACCTAGCTGTCAGGCTACCTAGCACTGCCCTCCCTTCCCCCCTTTCCACAACACTATAAATGGAATCTGGGGAGGCTGCGTGGACTATTGACTTCCACTTAACAGTGGGTGGCAGGAATTCAGAGTTTAATCCCAGACCTGCCTGCTACTAATTTCCTGGATGGCTTTTGGTTCATCCATTAATCTCTCTCTATCACTGTTTCCTTCTCTGGAGGAGATAGCAAGAATAATGGGATGTTTTATGCATTAACACATTTATGATCCTAATGCGCTCTGTAAAAGCATGGCTTTCTGGGAATGCTCTGCAACAGAAGTTAAATCAAAAGAAATCCAGTTCCTTGTTCTTTAATATGAAATATTGATGGAATCTATCTTTTTGTGATTTCCACAGTTAGAAACTAGAACTGAGATGAACTAAAGAACTGAATGGTTTACTATATGAAAAACATTGTATTTTCAAATGCTCAGTCCCAGGCTACCAAATAACAATCACAGAGGTACCTTAAAGTAAGGATGAGTACCTGTACATGAGGGTATTGTGTCAGGACTAATAAAATTAAAATCTCATACTTCCTCAAGAGATGCATTTTCATTAGTCATGGTGGATATGAAGATGAAACCGGTCTCATTAGGACTTTGGCTGGAAGTACTTAATTTTTTTTTTTTATAACACAACACTTTGGTTATGCATTTTACAAATATTTTACTGCATCAGCATGACTTATATGAGACCAGGGAGGACAAAATAACCTCTAAGATGTCATTCTGGATGAACTGCATTGCATATTCTGTAAGAAATGTCCTTGCCTATTTTGTCTCCATAAATTCTTCAGCCTCCTAGGAAGAGATGGGGAAGCTCTAAGGAGAACTCAAATCATGTGTGCAGTGACCCCATGCAAGACAGAATTAAAACGTGGTTCAGTTATAAAACTGCAGTCCAGCCCAATCTTATTTTTAAAAACTGATTCTATAATTTAAATATGCTGGCTTGTTTTTATTCTTTGACATTTTCTTTATTCAAGGACTATTATTTCTGACATAAGAACTGGGAAAGTTAGCAAGTAATCAAAATTAGCTCATTTTTAAAGACATCATCCAACTCCATAGATTTTTCTTTGTAAGGTAAAATTATAGTGTCTGCCATTTCAATGCATTAGTAGCAAACCCAATCAAAGTGGATCATATGGTTATATGAAAAAAAAGGAACTTAAGATAAAATCTGGCAAAAGCCTCGAGGAGATAGGTTGCTCTGAAACAGGCCATTTTGCAAAGTATCCACATTGTGCCTTCAAAAATCTCTTACTGGAAAATCATGTGGACCGTCTCTGTCAATAGACCTGAACATTCATCATAAAGACACAGTGTGTAAAATGTAGCAAATACATGAGCTTTTACACAGTGTGTAAAATGTAGCAAATACATGAAACTTATTTTTTGGGTTTTCCTAATCTATCCATAAAACATTTATAAATAGTATCACTAAGGGTTTAGATATAATACTAATGTGAACTTGTGTGCAGTACACCAAAAATCTCTTTGATAAGATTAAGAATATTGCAGGAGACATGCAGTTTAGATTCATTTAAGTAGTAATAAATCCCATGTAACTTCCAAATTGAAAATGCCCTTTTAGAAACTTTCTAGTGATTGTGGTCTAGGTTATTCAGATCTACTTTCCTGTTAAAAGCAATAAAAATTGCTGGTTAAAAATTTTATTTAAAAATTAACTTTCAATTGCTCAAAAAATAATGAGGAAATTCAAGGTAAATGTATGGATGAAAGTCAGTATCCAGACAGGTAGCTAGAATGTTGGAATAAACGGGCTTCTTATACCCTTATGCAACAGTCCATGCAACATGCTTAGATTTGGGTTAGTGGCTCAGTGGAGTAAGGGGGACAAAAGTCAAGACCCAAGTCATGCTGAAGTTGGAGAGCTTTATGGCATATTCTCCCTAATTAAGTTGGAACTCAAAGAGCTATAGGGCTGAACAAGGACTAAACTCACTCTCTTTTCCTTAATTTTAAGGAGTGTTAAAAAAACTTCCTCCATGCTGAGCAGAGCAGTAGAAAAGAAGGAAATGAGGGAAAAATTTAAAACAGAAATCCCTATCCCTGAGATAGCTAGAGATTTGTAGCCTGGACATATATAATCTTGGTGAGCCTAGACCTCAAGTCTTGGTTTGAGATAGTTCCTGCCTAGTAGTATACTAGATGCCTGGCAGAAAGCAAATATGAATATTCTGTGGCACACCGAATTACTCATTCTAGGTAGCAGATTATTTTTCCAAAGACAATGATCAGCATGCACTCAAAGATAACTAGACACCCAAGGAAACAAGGTAACATGAATGATAACTAGCAAAAATAACAGACAACAGCAGAAATAGGTCAGCCCAGATATCATATTTGGGATTTTTAGGCATAGATTATAAAACAAGTAATATAATCAAGTTTAAAATAATAAATCAAAGTTCAAAAATATCTACAGGAAATAAGAAACCATAAAAAAATGACAGAGAAGATATTTAGGGTTTCAAATTCTTATAATGTAACTAAAACCTGCAAAAGAGTACAAATCACATCACTTCTTATTCCTGGAGCTTCTCCTCTGATTCTGATTAGCAACACAATTTTTAAGATGGTCAATGTCTTTGTAAACTTCAAGGAATCAGGTAACACAATGTATCTTGTTTATGCTGTCTATGACATAGTTATCACAGCAAGTCAGTGGAAATAATTGTTCACGACCCCTTCTCACACAACATAAACCTCCAAACAAACAGGAATAAACTGAATTCCATTTAGTTGGTTTTAGCACATAATAAGTGGTAATATAAATAATCAGCATTTTATGTTTTACCACACAGGATGTTATTTTAGCCCTTACAGAGGAGGAGTCAGGCATAGATGAGACAATCTTATAAGACAGTCTTTTTACAAATCTCACTTTTAATAACAAAGACAGACTAAGACTAAATTCAGCATTCCTGTCATTGAACAGTTCATCTTCTTTTGAGTATTAACTGTTGCTACTCTAGAATTTTGTTGAACATTCATGTTAAGGTATGTTTTCTGCATGTGTGTGTGTGTTATGTGTATATGGGTATGTATATATGTGGCAGATGTGTGTTGGGGTGTGTGTGTGTGTGTGTGTGTGTGTATCTGGGTGTATATAGGAATGGTATAAGATTGTGTTTGTATGAGTGTGTACGTGAGTGTTATGTGGTGTGTGTGGTATGGGTATGCCTTTACCATTTACATTTCTGAAATGAGACTCAGTGCTTTGGTTCATAAATCAGGACTTCCTTCTTTTATGAGTTTTAAACTTACTGCTGACAGCCACTTGTAAATAAGTTCCCCTAAATACCCACACGCAATGGAAAAAATAGGGATCTGGACAGTTGGGCTCAATTCCTGCAGACTTATGAGAAATTTGCTCCAATTTATTAAAAGCCTTCTCAAACTGAACATGAGCCAAAGACTGGGACTGTGAAAAGTGATGTTTACATGGTCTCCCGATATTGTGATCTCCTGATCTCAGAAATTTCTGTGACTGAAAGAATACAGACAGCTTAAGAAGCTGCATTAATGCTTCTAGGGCTAGGCTTAAAGAATCATATACCATGTGTGTGTGCGTGCGTGTGTGGTGGTGGTGGTATTTAATGTGTGTGCCCATGTGTGCATTTACGTGTTGCATATGTATGCACTATGGTGCTTATGTGTGTTTTCTGTGTGTGATGTATATGTATGTGTGTGGTAGCAGTGTATGTGGGTGTGTGTGATGTATGTGGGTGTTGTGGTACATACATGCTTGCATCCTGTAGGTTGCATTAGGAAGTGATGACTTTGGGGTTCCGGATATGTTCAAATGCCTTTTACTTTGTCAGTTCTTTCACTTTTAAATAAACTTCTGTCAACATGATGAAGTTGTTGTTGCAGTACTTCCAATGTAAAATCATTATAAAAATTGTAAGTAAAATTAGGAAAAGAATGAGTGATTTTAATAACAGCTAGAATTATTTTAAGCGCTTTTTTGGAAGGATAGTTTGGGTTCCCTCTAAAAAAGAGTGCAAAGGACCCCTTTGTTGAAGGGTAGTTGTATATTTTTAATGATGATCTGAAGCTGTTTTTTTCCAAGTTTCTGGCACACAGAGGCAGCTCAATAAATATTTCTCAAATAAATGAGTGGATACATTAGTGACAGAATTAGTCCCTGTGCCTCAGGTTTCTTATCTATAGAATAGTGATAAGAATAATACCTACCTCTTGCAGACCTGAGAATTCAAAAAGTGAGTACAGGTAAAATCCTTAGTATAATGTCTCGCAAATAGAAAATGCAATGTAAATTCTATTACTATTACAATTTATCATTACAATTTAATTGAATTATTATTATGGTCATCATAATTGCTTTCATTATATGTAAATAGGAGACTAAGGTATTGGAATATTTTGATTTTCAGATCACACATCTAATTATGTCTTTAAGAAATGGTCAGGCTGACTTGGATGTTATCTGCCTCTCCTTACTCTCTCTCATTTGGGGGAGAATTTCTGTATATAACCAAAGTGTGAAAGTTGTGTCCAAGTCTCTTAACAGCTTGCATAGAATCAAAACCCATGATCTTGAGCCAGGGTTTCCTGGAAAGTCCCCTCATTGTCAGGAGCACCCTCTTTCTGGTCAACTTTCCAACTTTCTTAATTACAGTAACCCCCTGTGCTGAGCTCCCCTGTAATCTGGAAAGAAAATGGTTTTCATCTGCCTGGAAGGAGTACGTGTGACCTGAACAAATCAATCTTGCAGCCATCACATTCTCTGCTGCAGGAGCAATTATTCATTTCTTTTCCTAGCTGATTGTTGAGGAGCTGAGAATAGCAGGCACTGAGCAAATGGGATCAACATGAACAGAGACCAAGAGCTTTGGGGAAAGTGCGGCCCAGGGCTGAAGAACACCACCCTTCCCTCCCTCAGCATTACATTGGCCTCTAGTGGTTCGCAAGCAGCTGACAGACGGCTCAATCATTTCCTCAGGGCCAGCGTACCAGCTGGCTTTGACATTAGTGCTCAGGCCCTGACTGACAGGGGACTTGTCCTTGGCTGCACCCTGGAGGGCTGTGAGAGTCTATTCAAACTCCTCCTTTAGCCTGTTGATTTACTGTCCCTCTTGGCTGGTTGTTGATCCATTTTTCCTCTCCGTTTGCTCACAGGGCACCCCAGAAACCATCCTCTAGTAATATATTTGGTTTATGATTTCCTCAGGAGCTAAGTAAGAAAAACAACCTCAGCAGTGCACCTGTTGTATTTTAATGTGCACAAGGCCCTTCAGCTAGGAAGGCACAGAAAGAAAGACTGTACAGGTCCCAGGGCCATATGGAGCTCACATTATTCTATCAGGATACCAGCAGAAGCTGCATTAGGTCCCTTTGAAATATATTTGCTGTTTTATTTATAGCTCTGTTTGGAGCCTGCTGCTTATATGTCTGACTTCAGCCAATGCACCAATAAAGAGTATGATTCCAAACAGCAATTATCAGGGAGACAGTGATGACCTAGAAGCAACCAGTGTGCACTGCAGATGTGCAGGAGGACTGCTCCACCACAGCTGAGGTTTAAGGGCAAATACAACCAGTTCATTACTGACTTCCTCTCAGACATAAAAGTTGGGTCACATGTCCCCTGCCCAATGTTTAAGAGATACTCAGCTGGTCTTGAAGGAAGTCAGTCTAGGAGAAATCAAGTCTCCTTTGCTTCTTCTTCTAACTTCTTTTCTATCAGACATCCATGGAATGGGTGCTTGGAATAAATATGCATAGGGAATATATTTATTTTTTAGTCTGGACTGGGACTCTTTAGGGAGTGAGCAATATTCACCCATAAGATATGAAGCAAACTGGTGTCTGACCTTTTTGGATTAGGTGTGGATTTTGAGGGTTAAATAAGTCCTTCTCTCTGTCTCATTTTCCTTGAATTAAAAGTGAAAATTGAAAGAAAGTAAGAGGGATTGGGGCATAGAAAAAGGGAGCCGCAGTAAATGTATACCACCGCAGGTGTGTGTGTATGTGGGAAGCAGGTGACTGTGTATAAAAGGGTAGTCTGATCTGTAATTCCTGGGTTTAAACTTTACACCAGTGGTTCTTAAAGTAATGTTCCAAACCAACCAGTATAAGCATCACTGGGAAACATGTTAGGAATTAAAAATTTTCAGGCCCTTTCCCAGAGCCACCAAGACAGAAACTTTGGGGTCAGGTCAGGTGATCTGCTTTATCGCGCTCTCCTGGTGATCCTGCTAGACACTCACACTCAAGGGCAACTGCTCTACACCAACAATGTTTTATTAATCATCTATTTTTTTTTTTTTTTTTTTTTTTTTTTTTTTTTTTTTTTTTTTTTTTTTTTTTTTTTTTTTTTTTACAATGGAGGAGAACATTAGCTAGGGAGAAAGAAGTACCATGCTTAGGACAGAAGAGGACTTTTAGCACAGAAATCACAATGGTGCCACGTATTTTCACAAGAAATAAAATAATAGTACAAACTATGCAAAATTATCTCTGACTGCTTTGATCTGGGCAAAAGAAGGATTTCTTTCTCCCATGCTTCAGGGAGGAGGGTTTGGAAGGCATCCTGCTGCGGTCTTCCCTTCAGGTGTCTAACAATGGCCTGCAGGTGCTAATCAACACACCTGCAAAGTCCTGTCAACACACACCCTGACAACTTTTAATAATCTCCAGCTGAAACGATCCTAGGTCCTGGGAGAATGCTGCTCTCTTAACATCTGGGAGGAATCTCAACTTTAATGCCAGATCCAAAAGACTCACCCTCAGGAAACTGCCAGGTACTAAAGGTACATTCTTGGGAGGCTCTGGTCTTTGCCAGAGTTTAAGACTGATGCCTCAAAGCTTGGCAGTCCCAATTCAGGATTAATTATTTGATTCAGTTTCTGTGGGTTACCCAACATGGATCATGGTCATCTTGTGAAACTCAATGAAGAAAACTAAACGCCTTATGTAAGGCTATCAGCTAGAAAAGGAAAGCAGTTGCTCCTAAGATCAGATTGGGGGAGAAAGGAGAGAAACAGGAAGAGAGGTGAAGGGATGGGGGAGAAACAGAGAGAGTAAGAGGGAGAAAGAGAAATGAACCAGGCACCTGAGGATTAGTGGGCAAGTGTAGCTGGAAAGATTTCAGATCCTTTATTGGGCTCAAGCAAAAACTCCTTTAAATATTGTTTCATTTTGTGTTTGCCTGAGATTCGTGGCTACAGAAAAGTAGGTCAATATCAGTATAGATGTGTGTACTTCCTGGGGAAAGGTCACATTTGTTCATCTATTGTTGTTATCTGTGTTAGTTTGCTAGAATTTCCAATAAAAAGTACTACAGACTGGGTTGCTTAAACAACAGACATTTATTTCTCACAGTTCTACAGGCCAGAAGTGTGAGATCCAGGTGTTGACGAGCTTGTTCCTTCAGAGGGCTAGGAGACAGAATCTGTTTCATGCCTCTCTTTTAGCTTCTGGTAATTTGCTAGAATATTTTGGGATTCTTGGCTTGTAGACACATAACCCCAATCTCATGTTCACATGCCATTTATGTTCACATGTCATTCCCCCATGTGCATATCTATTTCTGGGTACAAATTTTCCTTTTCTGTAAAGACACTAGTCATATTGGATTAGAACCCAATTTATGACCTAATTTTAACTTAAGCATCCCTGTAAAGACCATGTATCTAAATAAAGTCACATTCTGAGGTAGGTTAGGTTTTCAACTTGCGAATTTTCACAGACACAATGCAACCCATAACATTACCTTTCCAGCTAGGCCGCAGTGACTCATGCCTGTAAAACACTTTGGGAGGCCGAGGTGGGTGGGTCACTTGAGCTCAGGAGTTTGAGACCAGCCTGGGCAAATGGTAAAACCCTGTCTCTACAAAAAATACAAAAATTAGCCAGGTATGGTTATGTATACCTATAGTCCCAGGTACTTGGGAGGCTGAGTTGGGAGGATTGCTTGAGCCTGGAAAGTGGAGGTTGCAGTGAGCCGAGATGACACCACTGCACTCCACCTTGGGAGACACAGTGACAGAGCAAAACACTGTCTCAAACAAAACATTACCTTTCCATATCTTCTTGAGTAAAATGTAGTCATCAAACTGCTTGCCTCTGATGAACCTGCACTGTTATTGGGAAAGAGTTCAAATCTCATTTAGTGATGAAAGTGCCTCTGATCAGTCTGTGTCGTTATTGGGAGAGTTCAATCTAATTTTAGATTTAAGATGAGCTGAACTGGTGGAGCAGATTGCATTTTTCTAAGAGCTAAAGCATCTCCCTCCCCAGATATTCTTCTGCAATATGGCTGTGCCACTCTCTATCAGCAGGTGGAGTCTAACTCCTTTCCCCCTCGATCACAGCTCTTCCCCGTGACTCTAGAATGCAGTGCAAATACTGTTCTAGAACTTCTGAAGGTAGGGCCTAAAAGAAGTCTTGCAGCTTCCACCTGTACCTCTTGGTACGTTGGCTTAGTATAGAAATGCCCTCATTTAAATGCCTTCTTCCTGTGGGGAAGCCCAGGAATCCAGTGGAAGTCCCATGTGAGGGAAATAAAGACCCTTTAGCTGAGCTTCCACTTCACCATCAGTATCGACTGCCAGCCATCTGAGGGAACCATTTTGAATGTCCTGCCCATTGAGCCTTCAGGGTGCAGCCCCAGCTGATACTTATTCAAACAACCCATGAGAGATTCCCAAGGGAGAACCATGGCACTGAGCCTCTGCCAAACCACATAATTCGGCCACATACAACTTTACATAGGAGTACAAGAGCTGCAACAGCTTAGAATGTAGCTTGCAGCGGGCGTGACTCTGTGGAGTCTTTGAGTTAAAATCCCCTTTTCACCTTGCTGTCTATGTCTATGAGCTGGGACAGGAGTAACAGCCTCATTAGAGGGATACCTTATTACCAGACTTTCACTGAATTCAGTGTTCCATTTTAGGAACGTGGCATATGGGATGTGTCTCAAAAGTGAGCCTTTTAGTTACCTAATGCTGTGGAGCAGATAGAAAGGTTGCTGTTGTTGCTTCAAGCCATAAAGTTTTGGGGTGCTTTGTTACACAGCAATCAATAGAACAGTTGTCTATGGTGTTTTAAAAAAGAAGGAGCCCCTAATTTTCTAAACTGTATTCTTAACATTTTATAGACTCACTTTGCACCTCTACTTTTGTATTCTTTTTTCTTTCTTTTTTTGTTCTTGTTGCCTCTACTTTTATAAAGCATTGTCATACTCCTTGCATTTCACAAGATAAATTAAAATACAATTATTTGCATTGCCAGAAACTTTTTCATTATGCCGAATGACAGATAATCTTAGTAAAAATGTACATGGTTCACCACATGGCAATACCTATTATGAAAGGAAGAATTCTTTGATATTTTACGAAAAGTTTTTTTGATTTGTTCTTCACAGATGATTATAGAATCCCAAACCTAAGTTCTTGAGAGCCTTGGATTTGGGATCTGAAATCTAGTCCAGGAAGTCCTTCCGCATTTCTTAAAACCAAGAATGAAAAGAGTCTCCTTTTTTTAAAAAAAATTATGTTTTACACAGAAATGATAGATTCAAATACTCTTCAAAAATGTGAATAGCTTACTATTTTTAAAAGAAAAGATAGGTGAATTAAAAGTATATAAATTTTCTGCATGTGCACAATAATTAAACAGGGAGGGAGAGAGAATAAAAGAAAAGTGGGGAGGAAAAGGTGCTGGTGTGTGATACCTTTGAGTTTTATCAAAACTGAGACATTTGGGATGGAATTTGTTGTACTAGACTACTCTAACATGCCATTTTGGTATGTGCCTTAAGGAGGCAGAGATTCATGGCGCACATTTATGGAGGAAATCCTGATACAGTGTTTCTAAATTCCTGAGCTGTGTGGTGGGAGGAACTATTAGGTAATTTATACTTTAGATATGGAACATTAATCTCAGTTTAACAGCAGGCTTAGTGAAACAGCAATCTTGTTTTATGAAGAGGGATTTAATTTATAATTTTCTAAGCAGGAGCATTAAAGAAATAATATACAATCATCAAATTATGTGTCTAGAAAGAATTATTACCAAAATGTGAACGATCTCCTTGATAGAGAATTATTCAGTAGATTATAATTTAGTCTCTTTAATGTGAATGGTGATTAACAAAACAAATATAAGGTCTTCATGGTCTTGTGTAGAAAGAGCAAAGGGAGGAGAGTGGAGGAAGAGAACAGAAAGCATAAAGACAGAGAACAGCTTTCACAAGTGTCAGCAATTTCATAAAGTCTCAAACTAGAATATACAGATACAGATTTAATTCATGAATATACATGGCCCTAAAACTAGACTTGGGAATGCCCAATGTTGGCTTTTATTGAATCCAGTTTTCTAATCCTCTGTCATGCCACAACCTTAAGCTAATCAAGCAGCCAACCAACCAGCAACAAATAGATTCGTTCATTCATCAATATACTTTAAGTGAGCACTGAGTACACACAGCACACTTGGTTAAGCTTGCAATGCCATGGGGAGAAACACACGTACACATGTTGAGCTTATTGTCTAGTAGGATAAATTTCAAACAAACACAGAAAGAGACTGTAATGTTGAAACTGAATGAGTTCCCTGAAGACGGTTTATATGTGTTTATGGAAAACATAGAATAAAGATATTAAGCACAGTGAAGAAATGAAGGAAAGATCTCTTTCACTACACAGTGACAAGTGGCCTCAGAAACAGCCTGAGTAGGAGATAACTAGCTGAAGAGAGGAGGGAAGAGTGTTCTAGACAGAAGAATAGCATGTACCAAGACTTTATGGAATCAAAAAGTCCAAGGCAGGCCCCAGGGGCTGAATTCACTGCATGCCCACCCCTCCTCCAGGTCCAACTCATGCCTCCCTCTTTTGTCTCCCATGGTCCAGCCATCTGTAGCTTTTAGTAGCAGGAAAGGTATTCATACCTTCAACTAGTCCAAAGACGATCTGCTTTCAAGCTGGTGGGAGGGAGGAAACCCAGCAGGAATGACCTTGCCCAATGTGTAAATAGCACATTAGACTGAGGCAGCTAAACAAAACCTTTCCTTAAAGGGACAGCAATGGCAGGTGAGCTCAGAAGCCTGGGTCATGCCTGGAGTCAGGGAATGTGAGGGGAAAAGTCAACAAAAATAGGGAGCAAGGAAACCCTCAGATGACAGTTTCATTTCCTGACTTTAGGGGTAGAAACAAATTATTCTTAATTCTTCATTCCTGGCACATTTTTATCATTTCCCTCAGCAAGGGATCCCTTGCTTTGATCTATATAGGTGTGTCTACATGTATTTCAGTTATTTTTTGCATGTATTTATTCTCCATTGCCCACTGGCGCTCTCTAAGGGATTTGTTACGTGTCCCTCAAATTGTATGTGTCTTGAAATAGTGTTGTTTTCTGTATATGTGGATAGACTTTTAAATTTTCATAAAAATTATTGCACTATAAATTTCATAGTTTCTTAATTTTGTTTTACATAAAGCATTGTTTTTAAATCTATTCATGATACCATATATTCCATGTGCCATGTCTAAGTTCTGCATAGTATTTCTGGGTGGGCTTTCATCACATTCTGCTTACCCATTCCTTGAGTAATGAGCCCCCAGATTGCTTCCTTGTTCCTGATATCACAGAATCCTGGGGTGAACCTCCTCCTCTGGATCAGTCAGCATTCAATTAGAGAAGCAGGTCCACTAGGTAGGATATAGAATGAGTTTATTATCAGGACTTGAACCTATGCCATTTTTATAATGGATTAAATGGCTTATATACAGATGTTGTTGTTTTTGTAGCTGGTACTGGGCCTGAAGTCAGCAGGGCAGGGAGCTGGGAAGGAAAGACAGACAGAAAGTAAGGGAAAGCAAAGGCTCACTGGAACCTGCAAGGATGATCTGAACCTCTCTTGCTGCCTCCAAGCTTCTTGATGGTGTGGTGACTGCAGGAGAAGCTGGAGCCCATTGTCGTGGAACTAAACACCTATCTGGCCCAGGATTTGGAGAAGAATATGATGAAGAAGAAGGAGAAGGAGAAAGAAGAAGAGGAAGAGGAGGAGGAAGAGGAGGAAGAGAAAGAAGAGGAAGAAGAAGAAGAAGAAGTAGTAGTAGTAGTAGTAGTAGTAGTAGTAGTAGTAGTAGTAGAAGTTGGTGCTGTTGGAGGTGTGTAAACTCAGCTGTTTCCCAGGAAGTGCTCATTGCTGGCCTAGGATGGAGAAGGTGAAGTAGAAAACCTGGCAGGAACTGCTGCCAACAAGGCGAGCCAGCACATCAGTGATGATACCCATAAACCCTGTAGGGCCTGGTTCCCTGCACAGAATTTCCAAATGGAATAAATTATGCTAGCTGCTTACCTTCTGTCTTCCAGGTCTTATGTGAAATGTCCCAAGGCTCAGAGTAATTCAGAATTATAGAAGAGAATTCTAGGAAAAGTAATTATAGCTTAGTTGTCACAGTTCAAATCCACTGTGCACACTATTGTGTTTTGTGGACCTCTGTGAGCAGCTTTTTGCAGAAGACTTCTCAGAACTGGACTGCTTAGTCACAGAGTGTATGTACACTCAATCTGACTACACAGTGTCATGCTGTTCATCATAAAGCCTACACCAGGTAATACTTCCAGCTGCAGGGGCAAGAGTACCTGTCTTTTAGCATTAAACAACTTCTCTACTTCTGTAGATCTGGCAGATGTAAATTAGTATCTTATTTTAATTCAATTTAAAATTTTAATTATTTGTCATACATTTTAACGTCACTGCATATACTTGTTAACAATGAGTGTGTCATGTTTTTGGAGTATTCTGCTAATATTCTTTGTCCATATTTCTGAGATTTTTATATTTTGCATATTGATTTTCAGAAAGTTTTTTTGTATTCTAGGTATTCATCATATACAGATTTAGGTGTTGAAAGTATCTTTTTCTAATTGTCACTTTCTGTGAAATTTGTCTAGAGTGTCTTTTGTTAAACAGAAATTCTTAATTTTGATGTAATAAATATTTTCCATCTAAAAGATTTCTGCATTCAGGTAACTTACATTTTCTTTACCCAATCTATGATTCATTTTGATACTTCTTTTTAATACTGTTGGGAGTATTGCAGGGAAAATCCCCAAGAAAGATTAGATGAAAACTAAACAATTATAGATAAAAGAGGAAGCATTAAATAATGTTGGTTTCATTCTCAAACTCTTTTCTATGTAGATGATTGTGTCATTTGTGAATAGACAATTGTATTTCTTACTTTATAATCTTTATGCCTTTTGTTATTTTTGTGCTTTATTACCCTGGCTAACACCTTCAAAACAATATTTCATCAAAGTGGTAGAATCAGATATCCTTGTTTTATTCCCAATTTTAGGGCAAAACATTCAGTCTTTCATCATTAAGTATAATTTTAGATTTGGGGTTTTGTAAATGCTGTTTATCAGGTCAAGGAAGTGCCTTTCTTTTCCTAATTTGCAAGTTATTTTCATGGATGGATGCTGAATTTTGTCAAATGCTTTATCTGCATCTGTTGATAATCATTGTTTTTCTCGGTGTATTGAAATGGTGAATCATATTCATTAATGATCAAATATTAAATAACCTTGCATTTCTGCCAGATTTGTAGCACCTTAATCTCATAGATACCTGTATTTTTAAAAACTATAGTTGAGATCTCTTTGTTGCTACACTGGGTTCTAGATCCTATTAAGTATAAAATGAGAGAGAGAGAGAGAGAGAGAGAGAGAGAGAGAGAGTTTGGATTGGGGAAATGAAGGGTTAAGAAAAGGGGCTAAAAGGAGTTGAAAGTTTGTAGAGTGGAGAAGAGAAAGTGGTTTGCAGTTTGGCATTTTAGAACACTTGATGACTAACAGTAATTTTCTGCTAACTGTCCTTCTTGGATAAGTGCTTCAGACTCTTGGATAAGTGCTTCAGATTTGTTGGTGACAGAGCAGGAGAGATGAACAAGGTTTGACTCCTGCAGCCTCTAGATGGCTGCCTTAGGATCCGGGCAAGGGCAGCCTGCCTCAGCTCCCATACTCCTGTGCCTACTTTACATTTCAGTAGCACAGGGCTGTTTGCTGTTGCCTGCTCTTCCTGATTAACCTGTGCTCATGACGTACATCTTTGACCAGCACTATCCACTCTATTAATGGAGGTAGGTCCAGCTGGAATAACTTGTGCATCTCTCGTTATGGAACTTCCACAATGTCTTGTAATTATTTGTATGTATATGCATTTTCCCTATGGGCTGGAAGCTTCTTGAGAACAGGATTTTTGCCTTTATTCAGCATGTAACAAAAGTAGTGTGCCTCCAAATTAGCTGGGGAACTTGTTAAAATACAGATTCTGATTCGGTAAGTCTGAGGTGTGGCCTAAGATTGCATTTTTACCAAACCACCAAGTGATGCCAGTGTTATTGGTTCTTGGCCCATGGTTTGAGTAGTGAGGCTTTCTTGTGCTCTCAGGATCCAGAACAACGTGTCCGATTGGGCTTATGCAAAGGGGAGCCATTTGCTGCTATCCCAGTGGATCTCAATTCTGGCTTCACACTAGGATGCCGTGGGGAGCTTTAAGCAATTCTATTGCCTAGGTCTTACCCTGGGAGATTCTTATTTAATTAGTTTGGAATGGAGCCTGGGCATTGGTAGGTTTTAAAGCTTAAATGTACCCCTTGGATTAAGAATCATTGGTTAAGCACTCTTGGAAGATGGGGATTCTTCGTGTTATTCCTGGGCCTATCACAGGACCTGTTGTACCGGGGCCACTTAACATAAGTTGAGTAAATTTACTCCTTTATCTTGGCTCAGATTCAGTGTTTCTAAGATACTTTCATGTTTTCAGAGTGGGCAGAAAATTTTCTTTAAAAGGAAGATAGTGCTGGAAGTGACACATTTATGAGGTGACAAAGTCAAGGGTGTGTCAGGGGGCCCTGAATTAGGAAATAAGCCAACCCTAGTGACATCTTTCCACTCAGAGTGAGTGGCAGAGGGGCCCCACCAAGGAAGTCAGGTCTTTTAAAGTTGCTGCAAGAAAGAAACTTTGCCCGGATTATATTCTAAGTCCCTTAACTGCTCTTGGAGCAATGAGCAAATTGGAATTAAATAGTTTCTTGTTTAGTCTGCTTATTACTTAAAAATATTTACTATAGTTAAAGTAAGTAGGAAACCAAACTGACTGAAGCCCAGGCATCCTAGCGAACAGAATTTTCAGGAAACCTCTACTGGACTTCAGAAGAATTTTAGTTTTCAAGTATTGAAAAACTTAAGACAGTCTCTGAGAGAGGCCTTAACAATGAATAAAGACAGGCTGGGTACGGTGGCTCACACCTGTAATCCCAGCATTTTGGGAGGCTAAGGCAGGCGGATTGCCTGAGCTCAGGAGTTTGCGAGCAGCCTGGGCAACACAGTGAAACCCTGTATCTACTAAAGTACAAATATTACCGGAGCGTGGCGGTGTGCACCTGTAGTCCCCGCTACTCGGGAGGCTGAGGCAGGAGAACTGCTTGAACCTGGGAGGCCGAGGTTGAAGGGAGGCGGAGGTTAAAGTGAGCTGAGATCGCACCACTGCACTCCAGCCTGAGCAACAGGAGACTCCGTCTCAAAAAAAAAAAAAAAAAAAAAAAAAAAAAAAAAAAAAAAAGACAATGGGTCAGGAAGGCTCTTGGTACTGTACTAGAAGACGACGCAAAACGGTTATTTGAAAAGTAGACTGTAGGAAAGGCTACCATGAGTCAAATGGCTTCTGAGAATGTACAGTGGGTCAAGTCCAGCTAGTATTCAGCAGCTGGAGACTGACGTGTGCTAGTCAGCAGTCCCTACCAGCTCAGGAGAACTTACAATAAAATTTCTGGCAGTCCTATAAGTCAGTTTTAACCACCGTGTAGCCTTAAACTCCTAGGCTCAAGCGGCATTTACCATCACAACCATGCACACCTAATTTACAAAAAAGTTTTGTTTTGTTTGTAGAGACGGGTCTCACTATGTTGCCCAGGAATTCTATGTCAGGAATTCTTGGCCTCAAGCAATCCTCCTGCCTTGGGCTCCCAAAGCTCTAGGATTCCAGGTGCGAGCCACTGAGCCCTACCAAGAGTGTACAGTGTTTTTAGCTTTATATTATAAATGGCAAAAAAAAAAAAAAAGTTGCAGTACTCTTCTAGGATTTGAAAATTATAATTGAATTTAGCAAATAAGTCACTCAATTAGTTGACAAATGAATGAAATTCTGATTTGACTTCATTGTTTCACTTTCCTCTGACTCATTAATAACTTGTTACTAGTATAAAGGAAAATATAAACCAAATTTCATGTGAAAAGTACACTGATGGTTATGAATAAAAAAGGTTAACAAAAAATGATGAAAGTATCCTATGAGACTCAATATATGGAAATTATAATACATAGTATTATATATGTGATTATATTTTATTTCTAAATCATGTGCTGCATATCCTTTAAATTGGCTGTATTTATAATGAACCTGTGTATATATGCATATATATATATATATACATATATATATATATGTTTATTTATTTTCAGAGAAACATTTATTAAATATTTACCAGCCCAACACTGGTTAGAGGTAACCTCTACTCTTTGTCAAGAAAACAGAGAAGCGACTATACCAAAGGGCAGTATGGCAGTGATTAAGCCATAGTTTATTCTGGGTTCAAATCTGCCTGAGTTCATCTAATTCTGGGTAATTTTGAGCATGTTGCTTAATCTCACTGTGCTTCAGTTTTCTCAAATCTGAAAAACCTACTTCATATGATTTTTATGAGGTTTAAATGCAATGATATACACTAACCCTTAGAACAGTATCTGGTTGTATACCAAATTAATATTACTAGTGGTAGAATAAAAAAAACCAAGTACCCTAACTCCTGATCACAAGATTTTCTAAATTTTGACTTTTTTCCACCGATAAAGTTAAAAAAAATAATGCTCACAAAATTGTTGTCACAGGAAAATTGGTAAATGTGTTCTGATTTAAAATGGACTATCCATGCTGCTTTGTCTGCAAGCAAGGAACGAAACAAATAGTGGGCACTAGCTTCTCCTCTACTGCTATTTCTCATGAAAAATTGTTATTCCGGTTTTTGCTTAGGTTGAACTATATGAAATTGCCAGTCTTCCACCATTTCTTAGAAATGTTTATTGAGATATGATTCATATACCATACAACTTACCCATTTAACATGTATAGTTAAAAGTTTTTTAGTATATTTACAGATACATGCAGCCACCACCACCATCAATTATAGAACATTTTAATCACTTCAAGAAGAAACCCCATATCTTTTACCTTCACCCCTGTATCCCTCTAGGCAACCAGTAGTAGATCTTTCTGTCCCCAGAGATTTCCCTGTTCTGAACTTTCATGTAAGTGAAATAATGTAATATATCGTCTTTTGTGACATTTTTGACCTAGCATAATGTTTTCCAGATTCATCCATGTTGGAGAATATATCAGTACTTCACTTCTTTTTATGGCGAATTATATTCCATTATATGGATATACTCCATTTTGTTTATCTGTTCATCTGTTGATGGACATTTGGGTTGTTTCCACTTTTGGGCTATTATGAATAATATTGCTTATAAACATTCGTGTACAAGTTTCTGTGTGAATACATTTTCTTTTCTCTTGGGTAGATGCCTACTAGTGGAATTTCTGGCTCATGTAATAACTGTTTAGTTATTTGAGGAGCTACAAGAGTGCTTGCCAAAGTAACCTCACCATTTAACATTCCCATCAGAAGTGTAAGAAGGTTATGTTTCCAAATCCTCACCAGAACTTATCTGACTTTTTGATTCTAGTCATCTTAGTGAATATAAATAGTATTTCATTTTGGTTTTGATCTGCAGTTCTCTGATGACTAGTCATGTTGAACATTTTTTTCATGTGTTTATTGGTCATTCATATCCCTTCTTTGGAAAAATGTCTATTGAGATTCTTTACCCATTTTTTAATTGGATTGTCTTCATATTATTGAGTTGTTAGAGTCTTTTATATATTTTATGCAAATGTTTTTCTCTCATTTTGTGAGTTGTCTTTTCACTTTCTTAATGGTGTCTTTTGAAGCGCAAAAGTTTTTAATTTTGATGAAGTCCAATTTATCTATTTTTTCTTTTGTTGATCATGCTTTTGGTGTCATATCTTAGAATCATTTGCCAGATCCCAGATAATGAAGGTTTACTCCTATGTTTGCTTTTAAGAGTTTTGTCATTTTTGCTCTTATATTTATGTTTTGTTCCATTTAAGTTTTTATGCAGTGTGATATGGGGGTCCAGCTTCGTTCTTTTGCATATGGCTATTCCGTTGTCTCAGCATCATTTGTTGAAAGACTATTATCTCTACATCAAATGGTCTTGACACACTTGTCTGTAATCAGTTAACTGCAGATGTATAGGCTTATTTCTGAATTCTCAATTTTATTTGATTGATTTATATGCCCATACCTGTGCCAGTAGCACATTCTCTTATTATTATTGCTTTGTAGTAAGTGTTAAAATAGGGACCTCTGAGTCCTCCTACTTTATTATTCTTTTCCAGGATTGTTTTGGTCATACTTGGTTCCTTGAAGTTTCATATGAATTTTAGAATTAGCTAATTCGTATAAAGAAATTAACAGGATTTTGATAGGTATTGCACTGAATTTATAGATTAGTTTGATGAGTACTGCCATCCTAACCATGTTAGGTCTTCTGATTCATGAGCATGGGATATTTTCCCATTTATTTAGAGCTTCCTTAACTTCTTCCACAATGCTTTGTAGTTTTCAGAGGATATGCTTTACACTTTTTTTTGGCTAAATTTATTCCTAAATATTGTGTCATTTTGATGCTGTTTGAATGGTTATGAATTATTTATTGCAAGTATATAGAAATACAATTGATGTTTGTATATCGATCTAGTATCTTGCAACCTGCAGAACTCATTTATTAGTTCTAATAATTTTAGTGGATTCATTATAATTTTCTCAATATAAGGTCATGTCATCATTAAGTAGGTATCATTTTATTTCATACCTAGGAATACAGATAACTAGGGAAGTGAAAGTTCTCTACAAGGAGAGCTACAAATCACTGCTTAATGAAATCAGAGATGACACAAGCAAATGGAAAACATTTCATGCTCACAGATAGGAAGAACCAATAGTGTTAAAATGCTGCCCAAAAGTATTTGGTCATACTGCCCAAAGCAATTTATAGATTCAATGTTATGCCTACAAAACTACCATTGACAGCCTTCACAGAACTAGAAAAAAGTATTTGGGGATTCATATGGAACCAAAAAAAAAAAAAGAGCCCAAATAGCCAAAATTGTCCTAAGCAAAAAGAACAAAGCTAGAGGCATCACTCTACCGAAGTTCAAACTGTACTATAGGGCTATGGTATCCAAAACAGCATGGTACTGGTACAAAACAGACAAATAGACCAATGAAACAGAAAAGAGAGCTCAAAAATAGGACGGCATACCCACAACCATCTGATCCTCAACAAACCTGACAAAAGCAAGCAGTGGGTAAAGGATTCTTTATTCAATAAACGGTGCTGTGATAACTGGCTAGCCATATGAAGACTAAAATTGGAACCCACCCTTACTATACAAAAATTAACTCAAGATGGATTAAAGACTTAAATGTAAAACCCAAAGCAGTAAAAATTCTGGACGATAAGCTAGGCATTACCACCTAGGCAGGGGCAAAGATTTCATGAAGATGCCAAAAACAATTGCAACAAAAAACAAAATGACAAATGGGATCTAATGAAATGCAAGACCTTCTGCACAGCAAAAGAAACTATTAACAGAGTAAACAGACAACCTACAGAATGGGAAAAAAAAATTTCCAAACTATGCATCTGACAAAGTTTTAATATCCAGTATCTATAAGGAACTTAAACAAATTTGTAAGAAAACAAACAACCCCATTGAAAACTGGGCAAAGGGCATTAATAGAAACTTTTCAAAAGAAGACATACATCTGGTCAATAACCATATGAAAATAGCTCTATATCACTGATCATTAGGGTAATGCAAGTCAAAACCACAATGAGATACTATCTCACACCAGTCAGAATGGTTATTATTAAAAAGTCAAAAAATAACAGATGCTGGTGAGGTTGTGGAGAAAAGTGTACACTTATACACTATTGGTGGGAGTGTAAATTAGTGCGGCCATAGTGGAAGACAGTGTGACAATTCCTCAAAGACCTAAATACCATTACCCAGCAACCCCATTACTGGGTATACATGCAAAGAAATATAAATCATTCTGTTATAAGTACACATGCATGTATATGTTCACTGCAACACATCCACAATAGCAAAGACATGGAATTAGTTAGTAAACTGGATAAAGACAGTGTGGTATGTATACACCATGGAATACTATGCAACCATAAAAAAGAACAAGATCATGTTCTTTGCAGAAACATGGATGGAGCTGGAGGTCATTATCCTTGGCAAGTTAACTCAGGAATAGAAAACCAAATACTGCATGTTCTCACTTATAAGTGGGAGCTAAATGATGAAATATATGGACACCTAGAAGGGAGCAACACACACTCGAGCCTTTCAGAGAGTGAAAGGAAGGACGAGGGAGAGGATCAGGGAAAATAACTAATGGGTATGAGGCTTAATACCTGAGTGATGAAATCTATACAACAAACCCCCGTGACACAAATTTACTTATATAACAAACCTGCATGTATACCCCTGAACTCAAAAGTTTAAAAAAAGATATCATTTTCTTTCATTCTTTCCAGTCTGTAAAGAAGCCTTTTACTTCCTTTTCTTTTCTCATTGCCCTGGCTAGAGCCTCTAGTGCAATACTGAATAGAAATGGTGAGAGTGGATGTCCTTGTCTTACTCCTGATATTAGGAGGAAGACACCCAGTCTTTCGTCATTCAATGTGATGTTAGTTGTGGGTTTTTCATAGATGTTCTTTTTCAAATTGAGAAAGTTTTCTTCTATTCCTACTCTGTTAAGTATTTTTATCATAAAAGGGCATTGGAATTTTGTCAAGTCCTTGACCCTTTGGGTATAAAAAATGGAAATTGCATATAGTTTGATCAAATAGATTAGTCTCATGTTAATTTTATAAGTATCAGCGAGTCTTCCAGAGCCTGAAAATGCCTGGGAAAATAATTATTGAAGGAATGCTTGAGTCTGAGCTTTGGGTCTAGAATGTGATGACCATACCCACATCCTGCTTTCCTGAGGAGGCTTGCTTGGGCAGTCACCTCTTTTGCCAGGCCATGCCTCTATCTCCTGCCCATTCACACTGCATCCTAGCATTAAATGACATCATATCCAGGAAGATGCTTTGAACGTGAGGAATTAGAATTATTCTATTTGCACTGCTCCAGGTGGTGGCCAAGATAGTAAATGCTGACTACCTCTTACATGAAATCTTTGAACTACCATTTTAGAATTCAGAATCTGGGGATCTTAGCAAGTTAATATGTTAAATATATGGTATATTGTATTAAAATCCCCAGTGGAGTTTGATGTATCAACCTGTGGTTAAACGCATGGACGTTTTTGTAGTAGAATCAATGAATGCTCCCATTAGGTTGTTCAAATAAAGACTATAAATAGCTTCACATCAGTTCAGATGTGATGTCACTACCAAATGAATTCAGGTCATGTTAAGTATTGTCAACCAAATGGCTAATAAAGAAACTTGTGCGTTTGGCAATTGGATGAGAGGCTGTGGCCTCTACCGACTGGATAACTCAGGCAAGTCTGCCTATAGGACTGGAGCTGTGAGAGTAAGCTTGCTTTGGTCCACACTGTGTACAGTTTTACCTGCCTGTAGCCTAGTTTCTCTCTTTCCCCCTCCTATTGGGAGATTTCTGGAGAGAACAATCAGAAAACACACATTTTTTTTTTTCACCTTCGCACCATTCAGCAGCATTTTCATCACCTTCCAACCAGACAAAAAAACAGGCTTCAGATCCTGTGAGAGTATAAACTTGGAGTAAAATCATATAGGATATGCTTGCCCAGCAGAGGAAAAGAGAGTACAAGGCAAACACCATATGAGTTTTCAGTTGTACCAGTAAAGATGATTGAGTTATGGGGGATAGCTCCTATGTTTTTGTATAACATTATTTTGGATTTTCGGGAATGACAAAATTTATTTAGAAACTGAATCAGGGGATAAATCTTGATTTAGCAAAGAGTCTCAGAGAATGGTGTTTATTTCAAAGATAAGCACCTTGTCCAGGAGTCTGCCTTTGATAAAACTGAGAAATAGCCAGTTTTGATGGGTCTTTTCATTCTCTATAGGCCTTCACTAGATCCCCCTCCCATCCTAAAATTCTCTGCCATTTTAGAACAAAATTCCCACTCACTAGTTGCCATGGACTTAGAAAGAAAGCTAAGCAATAGTGTACTTACTCTCCAGCTATGACCACTGATAATCTAACATAACGGTTTCACCGAAGTACTCTTATTGCAGAGAATGTCAGAGGTGTTAAGGAAGCCACACCCCTAGTGAGAAATACCTTTATTGCCTCCTGTTTTACCTTACACATTTGTGAGAATTTTAAAATCTATACCATAAATTATTGGTTTTAACAGAAACATAAATTTTCCTCAAACATTTTCAAGAACAATTAATACACCAGGAAGGTGCTTTATTCTTATCTGGGGACTTGCATACTTGCTATCAGCATGGCAAGGATTCAGGAGGTCACATGTGCCTGTTTGAGAAACATGAAATTGATGTATCATCCTCTGAGTTGTCTTTGAAAGAGTAAACTTCAGGTATGATATTGACCTCATCTTACAACTGCCAACTGGATCAAGTAGCCATAGATCTTGGTTATAGAAGATAGGGGTTCAACTGGACACTACTAGCAATTACACCATGTTCTAAGCCTTTTGTTTTTATATGCTTGGAAGCTGAGGCCCAGAAAAGTTGAAGGACTTCCTCAAGATCAGGACTAGTTTCTAGACCCCCTAACTCCAATTCCATTAGAACTTAGGGACTAGTATAGGACTGGTATCTGACTACCACCACTCAGAAAGCAGATGGGTTGTGTGAATGAATCAGCTACGCCTCTTTCCTTTTCACATAACCTAGACAGTTCAAAGGAGTTGGAGATGTATTTGTCGTATTTGGCTTTTTGCAAAGCAGAAGTGTCTATTCCCAACTTTTATGATTTGAATGATGATTTAACAATGAAGATCCTGGAAACAAACTCTAACTAAGGGAGGTTGGTAAATCTTTATTTATAAGATATACTTATAAGTAAAGCATATCTTTATTTTCAATGCTGGGCTTCTCAGGATTAGAATGAAGAAAATTGGGTTGTATTTCGATTTTTGTGATATATTTTAAAGCTGAAAAGAAAGTATGGGAAATAAATAAATGCTTTTTTTTTAAATTAAGATTTTAAAAGGGATTTAAGTGCCTGTAAAAAAAAGAAAAACTTGCCTCTTGACTGTCGGTAATCTTTTAGGCAGACATGGAAAGGGGAAGCCTTTATACCTTTGTATTTTTAGATCCTAACAAAGGACAACTGTGCATGAATGGGGAGAACATTAACCCCCACTTGCCCTCAAATGTAACCTGTGATCACATTGTGCCAACTACACCAGTGAGCACCAACAAATATTGGTTGAGGTTTCTCAAACATCTGGACTTTTGGCACCCAGAACCAAAATATCTGGACATCTGTTTGAATTCTCTACTTGTTTTCCAGGTTTGACATCGTGTCAGAATAACAGCAGTTTTGGACTACTTCCTATATGCCAGAGTCAGGCTAAATCTTTTACCTGTATTAGCTTGCTTAACCTTCATAACCATCAAATGCGTCCTAAAGTATGAATGAATCCTTTTACAGACGAGGGTACTGAGGCTCAGAGAGGGAAGCACAGAGCTGATTTGAGAACACTGTCTGTCTGATTATAAACCCTTGACTGTTTCATTTTGCCAAAATGACTACAGAGAGCAACAAATGATATAAATCCAATTTGTAGCTATCCTACTAAAAGAAAGAGTGATTGTATAATATCTGAGTTAATATTACTCAGTAATATCACCATTGTTAGCCAATTTGATTATTTTGGGAAAATTTTTCCGTCTCTTGAATTACTGTGATTGATAACATTGATGCATTCAAATTCACCTGGTAATTGTGTATTCTATGTATTGCCCTTTGGGTATCAAAACAACTAAAAATACTTTCATCTTTGTTAAAGAATTTGAAAAATGAAAAAAATACACACAAACAAAGATAAGACTCAATCCCTGGATTAAAGATCAATATTGTAATTCTCTTTACTAGTTAGTGGCTAGAGTTTTAATTAGGTAATCTTGAGCAAGTTAATCTCTTAAGCTTCAGTTTTCTCGTCTTTAAAACACAAATAATAACAAAACCTACTTTATCCTACTTTGCTAAAGGATGGAATAAAAAAAAATGCACTTAACACAGTGCCTGGCTTAGAGTATGGTTTCAAAACAGTTAATTTTCTGTCGTAACTTAAGCTGGTACCATGGGAGAAGTGGAATTCAGAACTGTACCTGAGGTTTACTCCCGCCAGTGGGGCGGGATGGTGGGGGGGAGGGGGAGGACACTGGAGAGCAGAGAAACCTCATGCAACTTTCACCCTTTCTCCTTGTTTCTGTATCTTCAGTCTCAGAAGTCAGCCAGCTTCACTTCCTCTGTTACTACTGCCCCCTGCTGGTTGGGGAAGGAAAGATGAGATGGTAGAGCTGAAATTCAATTTCTTTGCTTCTCAAACTTCTCGGTGCCAGGTCTTCAGGTTTCTTTAAACATTAAAGCTGACTAACCCTAGCCTCCTATAAAAGGATGTGAGAGCATGAATGCGATCACTGCCTCTTTAGTACTATAAAATTTTATGGTTATGTAGAAATTCAATGTTGTAAAAAAAAAAAAAAAAACCAACAACTCTATGATGAAATTTCTCTGGATAAATAATTAGTTATGCCCGGGGAAGTGCATTTTTTGACTTTTCAACAGACAGATGGTTTACGCATCTTCAGCATTCAGAGCTTTCTGAGGAGCATTATATAATCTCAGTGTGGTCACCAAATGAAATAAGAAATTCCTCATTTGGCAGATGGAGCTTGCATATCGAGTTCATAAACTTTAATATTTCTCCCAAGTCCAAAATCAGAGACAACCTGCTCCAAGTCAGTTTCCCATTTGCACTTAATTAGGGAGTGTGTTTTGGAGGTCAGTGAAAACCAGTGGAGTATGTTTTCATAATAACTTCCCTCACAATAAAATTATTTGGTAGGCAGCTATCCAAGTTTTTCTGGAATGAGGGCAAGAAAAATGGGGGACACAAAGCAAAGTTATTGGATACCTTATCTGGATCTGCCCAAAATGTTGACTGAGATCCAAAGAACACACAGTACTTTCTGGATCAGGGAAAAGAAGCCAAATGTTTTTATAGTTCCAGCAATTTTCTTAACTGTGCAATTTTGCTTCATTTCTAACAACTAAGTGAAGTAGTTTTAAGGATTCCAAATACTAGAGAACAAAAGCCTTCTCAGAGTTGTAATCATGTCATACTTACAGAAATAGCGTCAGTAAGTATCCTGGTTAAGGAAAATGTGAATATGTGAATAAGCAAAATTGCTTGGTAGTTAGGACAGGTAGCCAGACTGTCACTATGGCTGGATGCTTTTGTGTATTTGGGTTTCACAAAGATGACATGGTGAGTCCCAAACTTGTTGCACCTCACTTTATAAATGTGTAATATCATTGCTCCTGAAGGAGTATACTGTGCTTGTATTAGCCTTTTTCTAAAATGTTCTAGAATAATTCTAAGTCACAAATTCTGAGAAAATCAAATTAGAGACAGTAAATTTCCTTAATAGATTATGAAATCAAATTCTGACAGGCTAGCACTTTTTAAAAATAATATTTTTGCTTGAAGTTTTGCTCTTGTCACCCAGGCTGGAGTGCAATGGCACAATCTCGGCTCACAGCAACCTCCAACTCCTGGGGTTCAAGCAATTCTCCTGCCTCAGCCTCCCAAATTAGCTGTGACTACAGGCACAGGCCACCATGCCTGGCTAATTTTTTCATAGTTTTAGTAGAGATGGGGCTTTTGCCATGTTGGCCAGGCTGATTGCAAGCTCCTGACTTCAGGTAATCTGCCCACCTCGGCCTCCCAAAATGCTGGGATTACTGGTGTGAGCCACTGCGCCTGGCCTATTTTTTGCTATTTCTAAATTCCATTTAGTTTTTATAACTCCCATCAATCTAGAAGGACATGACAAGATCCATACATTTCTGAATTGTGGTTGGTGAACTTTTATCTTAATGTGGAGCCGATGGCTGCAATATGTTGAAAAGATCTTCAATCTCATATACAGAATATGG
The DNA here is from genome assembly GCF_001604975.1 of Cebus imitator. Classification (NCBI taxonomy): domain Eukaryota; kingdom Metazoa; phylum Chordata; class Mammalia; order Primates; family Cebidae; genus Cebus; species Cebus imitator. The sequence continues at coordinate 4,432,880 of NW_016107357.1, forward strand.
TTAACTGTTTCATCTTTCTCTTTTACACAACCCCTTTCTCTCCAGTGTCTGAACTACCATCTCTTTTACACACACACACACACACACACACACACACACACACACAATGACTTGAGGTAAGATTTCTTATAATTATTCTGTGTATGTTCAGTGACAAATTGTTGTGAGATGAAGTTCTGAGGCTTCTAAACCAAATTTCCTTCAAGGGCAGTTCATATGTCAAGCTGTTACATTCACCAAATGACTGAAGTGTAACCATAATCAATGGAGCGTGACCCATGCATCAGAATTAATACACTGTTTGTCTTTAGACTCTTACTTTAATAGTGATGATAACAAGAAATCTGTTATACCGTGTTCCCAATATTTGGCAGATCATTTGGATTATGGCCTTTGTAAGTTACCTGCATGTAAATTACCCTAAATTCAGTTCAGCTGGTATTTTCTTAGTGGTAACAGAAGTAACTTGATTTTATGTATGAATTGTATAAAGTATTGATATTTCAGGCTGCTGTTTTAGGTCATGTACTGTGTGGTAGGTTGCTGCTAAGATGTCCTCCATGTATCCCTGCCTCCTGGTATTGATGCTGTTCTCTTCAGTATGGCTGAACTTACATCTAATGAATAGAACGTGGCAGAAAACGAAGAGATGTTCCTAATAAGATTAGGTTAGAAAAAGACTGTGGCTTCTGTCTTAGATGCCCTCTCTGGAGCTCTCTCTCTGGGAGCCCTCAAGCTTTGGGACGTATGCTGCCATATTGTATACAGCCCTATGGAGATGTCCAGATGACAAAAACAAAACAAAACAAAACAAAACAAAAAATCCACAAATCCTAAAAAATAAACAAAAAAAAAAAACCCTTATAAACCTGGTCAACAGCCAGTGATCACCTAAAGCTTGCCAAGAGTTGCATGAGCAATCTTGGAAGCAGATCCGCCCCCAGTCAGGCTTCGAGATCACTGCAGCACAGCTCATACCATCATTGCAGCTTTGCAAGAGACCTGGAACCAGAATGCACTCAGCTAAGCCATGCCCAGATTCTTGACTCATAGAAATTGTGAGATTGTAGATGTTTATTATTCTAAGCAGCTAAGTTTTGGGCTTGTTTGTTACATAGCAATTGGTAACTAACAAACCTTTCTAAGTCTATAGATGGTTAAATATCACAGAGCAACTGTCCTTAAGAATAGTCAGTATATTCAGTGATCAAATACTCTGATTCATACTCTTTCACAGAAATTATAAGCCAGGTCTACATCCAAAAGAAGAAATGTAATTCCAGGCAAGATAGCTGAATAGGAATACCTCCGGTCTACAGCTCCCCGTGAGACCAATGCAGAATGTGGGTGACATCTGCATTTCCAACTGAGGTACCCAGTTCATCTCACTGAGACTGATTAGATAGTGAGTGCAGCCCAAGGAGAGCGAGCAGAAGCAGGGTGGGGTGTCGCCTCACCCAGGAAGTGCAAGGGGTTGGCAAACTCCCTCCCCTAGCCAAGAGAAGTCATGAGGACTGTGCCATGAGGAACAGTACACTCCGGCCCAGATACTACGCTCTTCCCACAGTCTCGCATTGCACATAAGTGAAGGAGAAATAAAATCCTTTACAGATAAGCAAATGCTGAGGGATTTGGTCACTACTAGGCCTGCCTTATTAGAGCTCTTGAAGAAAGCACTAAATATAAAAAGGAAAAACTGGTACCAGCCACTGCAAAAACATACCAAATTGTAAGGACCATTGACACTGAAGAACCTGCATCAACGAATGGGCAAAATAACCAGCTAGCATCATAACAGGATCAAACTTACACATAACAATATTAACCTTAAATGTAAATGGGCTAAATCCCCAATTAAAAGACACAGACTGGCAAATTAGATAAAGGGTCAAGAACCATCAGTGTGAGGTATTTAGGAGACCCATCTCAAGTGCAAAGACACACATAGGCTCAAAATAAAGGGATGAAGACAGATTTATCAAGCAAATGGAAAGCAAAAAACAGCAGGGGTTGCAATCCTAGTCTCTGATAAAACAGACTTTAAACCAACAAAGATTAAGAAAGACAAAGAAAGGCATTACATAATGGTAAAGGGATCAATGCAACTGAAAGGGCTAACTATCTTAAATAGATATGCCCCCAATACAAGAGCACCCAGATTCATAAAGCAAGTTCTTAGAGATCTACAAAGAGATTTAGACTCCGACATAATAATAGTGGGAGATTTTAATACCCCATTGTCACTATTAGATCAACTAGACAGAAAATTAACAAGGATATTCAGGACTTGAACTCAGCTCTAGACCAAATGGACATAATAGACATCTACAGAAGTCTTCACCCAAAATCAACAGAATATACATTCTTCTCAGCAGCACATCACACTTATTCTAAAATTGACCATGTTGATTGGAAGTAAAACACTCCTCAGCAAATGTAAAGCACTGGAAATCATTACAAACAGTCTGTCAGACCACACTGCAATCAAATTAGAACTCAGGATTGAGAAACTCACTCAAGCCTGGCCAACCTCACTCAAGCCTGGTGAAACCTCATCTCGATTAAAAATACAAAAATTAGCCAGGTGTGGTCGTGGGTGCCTGTAATCCCAGCTACTCAGGAGGCTGAGGGAGAATTGCTTGAACCCAGAAGGCAGAGGTTGCAGTAGTGTAGAACATGCCACTGCACTCTAGCCTGGGTGACAGAGTGAGACTCCATCTCAAGAAAGAGAGAGAGGGGATGGGGGAGGGAGGGAGGGAGGGAGGGAGGGAGGAAGGAACTCTCAAAGCCACATTAACTACATGGAAACTGAACAACCTGCTCCTGAATGACTACTGGGTAAATAACAAAATTAAGGCAGAAATAAATAAGTTATTTGAAACCAATGAGAACAAAGACACAACATACCAGAATCTCTGGAACACAACTAAAGCAGTGTTTAGAGGGAAATTTATAGCACTAAAAGCCCATAGGAGAAAGTGGGAAAGATCTAAAATTAACACCCTAACATCACAAATACAAGAACTAGAGAAGCGAGATCAAACAAATTCAAAAGCTGGCAGAAGACAAGAAATAACTGAGATTAGAGCTGAAATGAAGGATATACAGACACACACACACAAAATCCTTCAAAAAGTCAGTGAATCCAGGAGCTGGTTTTTATGAAAAGATTAACAAAATAGATAGACTGCTAACCAGACTAACAAAGAAGAAAATAGAGGAATCAAATAGATACAATAAAAAATGATAAAGACGATATCACCACTGATTCCACAGAAATACAAACTACTATCAGAGAATACTATAAACACCTCTATGCAAATAATCTAGAAAATCTGGAAGAAATGGATAAATTCCTGGACACATACACGCTCCCAAGACTAAACCAAGAAGTCAAATGCCTGAATAGACCAATAACAAGTTCTGAAATTGAGGCAGTAATTAATAGCCTACCAACTAAAAACAGCCCAGGAGCAGACAGACTCACAGCCAAATTCTACCAAAGGTACAAAGAGGAGTTGGTACCCTTCCTTCTAAAACTATTCCAAACAAAAGAAAAAGAGGGACTCCTCTAACTCATTTTATAAGGCCAGCATCATCCTGATACCAAAATCTGTCAGAGACACAACAACCACAACAAGAAAATTTCAGGCTAATATCCCTGATAAACATCAATGCGAAAATCCTCAATAAAATACTGGCAAACAGAATCCAGCAGCACATCAGAAAGCTTATCCACCACGATCAGGTCAGCTTCATCCCTGGGATGCAAGGCTGGTTCAACATACACAAATCAATAAATGTAATCCACCACATAAACAGAACCAATGACAAAAAGCACATGATTATCTCAATAAATGCAGAAAAGGCATTTGACAAAAATCAGCACCCCTTCATGCTAAAAATTCTCAGTAAACTAGGTATTGGTGGAGCATATTACAAAATAATAAGAGCTATTTATGGCAAACCTACAGCCAATATCATACTGAATGGGCAAAAACTGGAAGCATTCCCTTTGAAAACAGGCATAAGACAAAGATGCCCTCTATCACTGCTCCTATTCAACATAATATTGGAAGTTCTGGCCAGGGCAATCAGGCAAGAGAAATAAATAAAGTGTATTAAATTAGGAAAAGAGGAAGTCAAACTGTGTTGGTTTGCCAGTGACGTGATTATATATTTAGAAAATCACATTGTCTTAGCCAGATATCTTCTTAAGCTGATAAAGCAACTTCAGAAAGTCTCAGGGTACAAAATCAATGTGCAAAAATCACAAGCATTCCTATACACCAATAGTAGACCAACAGAGAGAAAAGTCATGAGTGAATTCCCAGTCACAAGTGCTACAAAGAGATAAATTACCTAGGAATATAACTTTCAAGGGATGTAAAGGACCTTTTCAAGGAGAACTACAAACCACTGCTCAAGGAAGTAAGAGAGGACACAAACAAATGGAAAAACATTCCATGCTCATGGATAGGAAGAATCAATATTGTGAAAATGGTCATAGTGCCCAAAGTAATTTATAGATTTAATGCTATTCCCATCAAGCTACTGTTGACTTTCTTCACAGAATTAGAAAAAAACTACTTCAAATTTCATATGGAACCAAAAAAAGAGCCTGTATAGCCACGCAATCCTAAGAAAAAAAAGAACAAAACAGGAAGCATCACACTGCCTGACTTCAAACTATACTACAAAGCTACAGTAACCAAAAGAGCATGCTACTGGTACCAAAACAGATATACAGACGAATGGAGCAGAGCAGAGGAATGAGAAATAACACCACGCATCCACAGCCATCTGATGTTTGACAAACCTGTCAAAAACAAGCAATGGGGAAAAGATTCCCTATTTAACAAAGGGTGTTGGGAAAACTGGCTAGCCATAGCAGAAAACTGAAACTAGACCCCTTCCTTACACTTAATACAAAAATTAACTCAAGATGGATTAAAGATTTAAATGTAAAAACCAAAATCATTAAAAAACCCTTGAAGAAAACCTAGGCAGTACTACGCAGGACATAGGCATGAGCAAAGACTTCATGACTAAAACACCAAAAGCAATGGCAATAAAAGCCAAAATTGACAAATGGGATCTAATCAAACTAAAGAGTTCTGCACAGCAAAATAAACAATCCCCAGAGTGATCAGGCAACTTACAGAATGGAAGAAAATTTTTACAATCTATCCATCTGAGAAAGGGGTAATATCCAGAATCTATAAGGAAATTAAACAAATTTACAAGCAAAAAACAAACAACCTCATCAAAAAATGGGCAAAGAATATGAACAGACACTTTTTAAATAAGACAATTATGTTGCCAACAAACATATGAAAAAAGGCTCATCATCACTGGTCATTAGAGACAGACAAATCAAAACCACAATGTGATACCATCCCATGCCAGTTAGGACGGCGATCATTAAAAAGTTGGGAAACAACAGATGCTGGAGTGGATGTGGAGAACTAGAAATGCTTTTATACTGCTGGTGGGAGTGTAAATCAGTTTGACCATTGTGGAAGACAATATGGTGATTCCTCAAGGATCTAGAACTAGAAATTTCATTTGACCCAACAATCCCATTACTGGGTACATACCCAAAGGATTATTAATCATTCTACTATAAAGACACATGCACACATATGTTTATTGCAGCACTATTCAGAATATCAAAGACTTGGAACCAACCCAAATGCCCATCAATGATAAATGAGATAAAGAAAATGTGGCACATACATATACAACATGGAATACTATGCAGCCATAAAAAAGGATGAGTTAATTTCCTTTGCAGGGATGTGGATGAAGCTGGAAACCATCATTCTCAGCAAACTAACACAAGAACAGAAATCCAAACACCACATGTTCTCACTCCTAAGTGAGAGTTGAACAATGAGAACATGTGAGTACAAGGAGGGCAACATCACACACCAGGACCTGTTGAGGGGTGGGGAGCAAGGGAAGGGATAGCATTAGGAGAAATACCTAATGTAGATGAAGGGCTGATGGGTACAGCAATCCACCATGGCACATGTATACTTGTGTAACAAACCTGTAAGTTCTACACATGTATCCCCAAACAAAGTATAATTTAAAAAAAAAAAAGGAGAAGAAGAAATGCTGCGGCCTACTTCGTTCAAGAATTAATAAACATATTTTGTGTATGTAACCACATACCCAATTTTACATAAGATTTAGGTCATCCTCAAAATCCTGTAATGAAAAGAAAAATGACTAAATGAAGGGAAACTATATTCAGAGTATTTTATTGATTTCAGATGACTTTTCCAAAGTTATATTTGTTAGAGTATTTGCAAAATACTTTTCTATGAAGTCAAGACAGATTATCTTTCTTTGATCACTTTAGTTATATAGTGACTCAGTGAGAAGGGAAATGAGACTTGTGATTTTGTCTATTCATTTCTCTGAATGACACAAATGCTTCCAAGTACTAATAGCTTAGCCTTAAATAGTTTGTTGTAGAATAGAATAATCCAGGGAGTCATTTCCAAAGCAGATTTTTTTTTCTTTAGAAAATTTAACAATAAATGTCTCAGGGTCAGAAGGATGCAGTGGATCTGAGCTGAGAGCTCACAGAGATTGTCGCAGCCGCGTGAAAACAATATTGTTAGTCTTCCCCCTCATTTCCTCAGAGGTGTACAATACTTTTCCCTCCCCACCCTGTGGCTCTCTTTCTAAAATTGTTTTGGACCTTTAGGGTCCTTCTATATTAAGACTGAAGGAAACTGGAACCATTATTTGTTCTTTCTTATGAGAACTTTTCCTGGATGTGATAAACTGAGAGCAGCAGCTTCCCTTGAGGCTGTGAGCCCGTCAATCCGAGTCTTTATCTCACAAGAGCAAACTGCCTTCTTCTCTCCTGACTCCTTTCCTGGTATCTTCACACCTCTTTCATGTCCCTCCACACTTACTGACTTTCCCCCTTCACCTTCATAATTTACCAAAAAGCAACACGGGGCAAGAAAAGGAAAGGGAAAACAAAAACAACAGAACACCCACCCTAAGTTTCTTACCTGCTTTGAACTTGTGAAGCAGCTCAGTCAGACATGTACACTTGAACACATTCTTCTGGGTGATTGCTTTCTTGGAAGTTTGCTGGGTTGTAGAATCTTCTTCCCTCGAGTCCTACAAACTTCTGAAGTCCAGACAAGGACTCTACACACGAAGTTACATTAAGAGGCTTAATTAACAGAACATATTATATGTCACACATATCAACATTTAAATGAGAGGAATAAATGTGGCCAATAAGATTTCTGAGACAACCTTATATTGCCACCAGCTATTTTCAGTGCCCATAGAGAAAATGAAAGATGTCTTTCCTATTTCACTTTCCCCTGGAATTACATTGGCCCTGTCATTTACTCCAGTGATTACTTTTGCAAATCTATAAGACAAGCTATTATTATGGAGGGTTTATTGGGCTTTCCTTCAGTCTACAGTACTGTTAATATTACTTTCTTGATTTTTTCCAAGGGTTGAAAAGGACCTGGCCTACTTGCTGGAGGCTTTATTTTTTCCTCTTCTCTGTATTCTTTATTCTTTCTGCCTTCTCCCATGCAAAAGTCATTTTCCATGTCTACTATGTTCCTCCAGAGGCCTCTCTGCTCTTGAGTTGAGTCTTCTACTGACTGTCTGTAGTACAGCCTTGTAATAGAGTTTTATTATAAATTGAAATTAAAGTTGTCTCAAGTGTAACTCGAATTTCATCTCTCCTCATGCCAAGCCCTATTACCTCTCCAGTGTCGACAGAGGACCTTTTCTTCTTTCAGGTTGTGTAAAATTTAAAATCATACCCTCCAGACATAAGAGGGGAGACTGTATACAGTGACAAGAAAATTAGGGGATGGAAAGATTCATTTTTTTCTTATTTCCCTGCCTGCTCCCTCCTGCTTTCTACCTCCCAGGAGGAACAGCTGTGTTCATTTTGTGCATTCCCTTCAGATCTCTCTGCGGGAACAGTAGCAGGTTGGGTAATGGCTCAAAGGAATTTCTATGCTTCTGTCCTCAGATATATCTCACTCTGTTCTCTTCTGTGAAACAAAAGGCATGCCATCTCCTAGCATACATTATGATTGCCTGATGGATAGTTTGCTTTGAAATAAAATACTATTCATCAATGACTTATAAAATTGTCTTTGCAGATCTGTGATGGGAAAACAACCATTATTTAAAAACCAAGCCAAAGATGAAACTTTTATTGAATATATACATATATTCAATACAACATGCATGATGCTAGTTATCAAATATTAAATGACTTTGTGCTTCTTTATTCTACTTTAAACAAGTTCTGTGACATTACATCAAATACCTTATGCTCCCTGGGCATCAGTTTCTGAATCTTTCAAATGTGAAAAGCTGAAAGACAATTCCATTTTATCCCTCATAGCTTCTCATTCTCTTCTTATGTGAGTCTCATTCTTGTTTGGACACTCATGGTATGGGCAATCAAAATCCACACATGACCTCCAATCTTCTAGTTAGCCAGTAGATTTGATTTTCTCTTAAAACACTTTAACTTGATTGACTCAAAATAAACCAAACAGACTATTTAAACACATTCTTTGCATGTTGTTCTGCTGACCTCATAGGGCTTTTATGAGCAATTAAAAGATCAAGGGAGGAGGAGAAGGAGCAGGAGAATGAAAGGCCTTAGTCCATTCACAGCTGGGTAGTCATTCCTGAATCCTGAGTAAGTTGTCCTTCAGTCCTCAGTAGCCTGTGTACAGCTTCATCTCCTGCAGTACCACTGGAAATTCTGGATTTCTTCCATAGAGTGGTTTTTAGCCTCTGTATGCTCTAAAGCTCAATGAGGTGATTGCTCTTCTCTGTGAAGATGAAGGCAGTTAAATATCATCTGTAGGAGAAGCATGACCCACCTAGTCATGCTTCTGAGAATGGCACTAATGTGAATGGAGCCGTGTGTCCCCGAACCCTGTATTCTGGTGAAAATGCATGCATTCATTTGAGTAAAGATTAGGTGACACTGTCCCAGGAGGAGCTGTCACATCTGTGGTTATGGAGCTATTTTCAGTTATTTATTTGTTCTAAAGTGAATGGATCGTTTGTGAATTAAATCGTATTTTAGTTCTTTGATCTAAATTAAGTCAACACTTAATTTGCTTACCTAAGTAAATTAAGCCAACATGTGCTTATTTATTACCTGCCTGACTGAACTACTGACCATGAGAATGAAATTTTATTAGTGGTGTATAAAAAGTTGTGAATATTTGTTCCTTAATGTCCAGCCTTCAGGGTGAACCACACTAAAGTTCTCCATGATTGGGAAAAATTATATATATATATTTTTCTTATTTCAGAATCTTCAAGAGAAGTAGAATTCACATTCCATGACCACTACCACTTTGGGGGATATTTAGTAGCTGTTTTTCTGGGACATTTTTGTCAAAAGAATTATTTTTTTTATGTCAAAGAAACCTAAGAGTATCCTAATATCAACGCCTTCAAACAGAAATGTTCTAAGAGGGCGTCTCATCATCTGCCTGCTCTCATGTCCATTTTCACATGAATTGTTGATGGGAAAATAGAATTTCAGCACTACAGTTGGTGGAGACATTCCTAAGAACACAGAGTTAGTGCGTGTAGTTACCTGGGGAGGGAAGAGGGCTTGCAGAACTTTGCCACAGCCCAGGCTCACTAAGATTTGCTATGTCCACCCACCCAATTGATGAAATCCTCTATGCCATGGCACAAGGTCTCTTTGGAGTCACAACTTGTTTCTTGAGTTCCCTTGGGTTTTTCAGACCACCTGTTATTAGTTACACAATCATTAAAAAGTAAATGCACCTCGATGACATCAGTTCTTAGTTTGAGAAACAGAATAATAATTCTGATCCTACATACTTCAAAGGCCCATTATAAAGATCAACAGTGATGTATGTGATGAACTTTTGAAAAGTAAAATTTATGAAGCAAACACAAAGTAGTGGATGGTGGTGATATCAACATTTTGATACAAAATCCACTTGGTTTAGTAATTTAAAGATGATGACATCTATATTTTTTTATAATCAGGAGCTTTTGATATTTTTTCCCTGAACTACAAAAACTCACAGATCCTTGGTTAGCTTCTCTGTGTCCCAGCCCTTCAATAGGTTGACATCGCAGCAGAGGTTAAAATAAGGCAAATTGACAGTGGCCTCGAAATATGTGTTTGTGTGTGTCTGTGCGTATGCATTTAAGAAGATGCATGTGTACCTTTGACCTAACAACTACCTGTGTTCATATAATTAAAAAAGAAATAATGACTCATTAAGCAAACAAGTTCTAGAAAAAAATACTCATTTAATACAATCACAGTGACTTCCTCACTGTTTCCACTTCATTGCTGCTTATGTGAGTAAAAACAACATGCTAAATGGAGACTTTCAGGACCCCATGGGACCAATTAATGCCACGTGACTTCCTCCCTGCCTTCCATGAAAATAACTATATTATAATGGTCTGTGATATTAATATCAGCTTTGGAAAAGTCAGGCAGTGACTCCATAGGGAAGGAAGTGGCCTGCGCAAGAACTGTGGAATGTGCAGTATTTGACAGACTAGAGGCCACATCTTTTTATAAGCTACATCACAGAGTTAAACGAGTTGGGGGCACCAACTGGGCTAGTGGGTTACTTCAGGTTAAAAGGCCACCAAGGGAGTCTAGCTCTGATCTTGAACTACAAGAAAATGTGGTTACTGAGGTAAGTTTTGGAAATTAAACTTCTCAGAAATAAAACCATTTCCAAAGCATTATTTTACTCTGAATTTCTCCAGATTTCTGCCCACCACAGAGGCAGGACGTATTTTAACAGCGTCTGTTTGTATTGGAGGGTAAACCTGGGATGAGGAGTGGTGGGTACACCTCCCAAGTGTGTTGGCAGCTTGTTGGGGTTTTCCAGTGACAGTGGAATACAGGGCAGAACCAAAGGGAATGTGAGCCACAACACTGGTAGCCTCAGTCTAGGCTTCCTTCAAATGCAGTTGTAGAAATCCCAGCCCCATGCTCCACCCAGGCCCCATCCTAATCCTACTCCCCACAGGGTCCTGGAGAGATTCGATGTTCTCCCTGTAGCTAGGAAAATCTCCTCTCTAGCGTATGGCAATGAGCTCATCAATTTTCTTGGTTTTCAGTGTTGCTGTAGTGCATTAACTCCACTCAAGGGTGGTCCCAAAGCACAATTGAGAATATTAAGTTCTCCTGGGAGCAGATGTTTAGTGGTACATCTAATTGTCCAGGAGAGATTGCCTAAGGCAATGATCTAGATCCAATTCCTAGACAGTGGCTAATGGTTTGGCCAGACAGTCAGAGGCTTGGAAGGAATAATATTGGAGAATTGGTGATGGAGAAGATCAGGAAGAATGAACCCAGTGTATGAGAATATTTGTGCTTCATCTACATGATCCCCCAAAGGTTCCCACCATGGGGAAAACTTTAAATAATCAGGAAGAAAAAATGACTTTCTGTTGTGGTTCCTAAAGATGTCCATCAGAATATTTCCCTGGTGGTAGACCAATGGACTCCAGAGCAGCCATGGGGGCAGGGATGAAGGCTGTGCAGGAGCCTAACGACAAGGACTCCCTCTCATCATGGTGACCTGCCTAGTAACTCAGCTGAATTCCCCATTGACCAGGAGAAGCAGCCAGGTCTGAGAACCAGGATGACACTCTACCAAGGAGTGCCAGTCAACTACCTGGTAGAAGCTGATTATATTGAACCCTTCCATCATGGTAGGGGCAGAAATTATCCTCATTGAAATAGATACCTATTCTCGACATAAATTTACCATTACTGCTCTACTGTCCTTCCACTAACACTTTCATGTTTACGAACTCAAATTCATAAACATTGCAATGGAATTCCCATTCTAAATTTTTTTGTTTTATAACCATATTATTTTCTTGACCATATATATGACTATATGGTCATATATATGGTAATATAACCATATTTATTTTCCAAATTCTTGAAATAAAATTGAAGGTGACTCAATATAAGGGTAATGCCATTCACATTAACTTTTGACATAATTTAAACAATCTGACCCATAATAACATTAAAATTGTTAGTAGATCCCTTATGAGTAAGGAACTTACTTTACTGAGTATGAAATAAGACGGTAGGCTAATGACCATCGAATTTACTGGTCTATCCATATGTCCTACTATCCAGAAGCAAATGACCTTACAGAAAAACAGAATGGTCTATTGAAGACTTAGCCATGGTACCAGCTGGCTGTCAGCTGGTAGACAACACCTTGCACATTTGGGATGCTGTTCTTTAGGATAAATAATTTACTTTGATTTAATAGTGAATAAATGGCACTCTTTCTCCTATTCTGAGATACAGATTGAGAAGCCTTGGGGGAAAAATATAAGGGCACCAGTCCCAATTACATCTAATAATCTACCATTAAAATTTTGCATGCTGTCTCTGAGCTCTTTCGGTTAAGTTATTTTAGTGTCCAAAGGAGAATTGCTCCCACCAAGTGATATTATAATACTTCTATACAAATGGACGCTGGAATAACCACTTGGACATTCAAAGGTTCTCACATTGCTGGAAAATCATAAAAGTGGGAAGTTGAATTTTTGCTGGGTTGACTGATCCTGACTACTAAAAAGAAGGAAAGAAAAGATCATGTACACCTCTTGTACTATTATTTTGAGTGGTAAATGTGAAGAAAAGGCTATGGCAAGCTTATACGAGCAGGAACAAGGGCTCCGATTTCTAAAGGCTGCATATTTAAGTTTAGGTTGCCCTACTGTGTGCTAACTAGCTGAGGCAGAAAGAACAAGGAATGGCATGAGGGAGAAGCTGAAAATAGTAGCTATGGTCATCTATCTAACTGTGGAAGTGCACTGTGTATAAAGTGTGTTAGTGGTGCTCCACACGCTATTTTGTCTTCAGTTTTAGAAATTAAAGATGAGATTGTATCAGAAAGAATGGGCAATGGCCAGAGAATTTGGGCTGAAACTGAATGGAGTGAAATAGAACTTTGTATTTTCTCTGAGAAAAGAGTGGGGGCAGTTTTGGTTGCATGAGACTGGCTACCTATATAGTGTAGAAATATTTTTGGAAGTGCAAGTTTAGGAGGAAGCATTTATGAGGATGTAAAGCAGTAAAAGGGATAGATTATAATAGGCCTATCTAGAATCTGAATATTCTTATTTGGGAAGACTCCCCGAACAGTTGAGATAGCAGGACCCTGTTTTCCACTAGGAAGATAAGGAAGGCAGGTATTTCCATTTCCTTCCTCCTGACCTCAGTGTGTCCATGTGGCCCACCCTTGGTCAGTCGTATTCAGGATCTCACCCAGGACTTTGCAACCTGAGAGAGTGATGTAAAGCCCAAGGGGCAGGTGAGGAGCTGTTTACAATGGCAAAGGCAGCACTGCTGAGAGTTCTGAAGTGGAGTCCACGAGTGTCCAGGGTGGCTGTGGTGACAGTGAAAGCAAAAAGACGTGTCTGGAGCTGGCGACATTTTAACCAGGCTATTCAGTGCTGTGATCTCAACTGTTTTGGATTGCTTGGTCTTCCTTGATTCCTATCCATTTTATGAACTGGCATCTTCAGTTTTCATGTTGATTTGAGAGCCATCCAATATCCCTCCAATAAATACTTTTCCTGCTTCCCATGGCCAGAGTCAATTCTCATTATTTGTGCGATAATTCAAAGATTCAAGATGCCATTTATTCCACCTGGAGAGCCTAAATGCAGCCTTTCCTCATGAAATTGGCAGATACTGTGGTCATTTTGGGTTGGTTACTGCCATGGTACAACACTCCTGTTTTCACCAAAGGTTTAAGTACCTGGCTTTCTATGTAGTACTGTCTATCCTCCCTTTTTTCAGTATAAAACGGCCTCTCTTGGTCGGGCACGGTGGCTTATGCCTGTAATCCCAGTACTTTGGGAGGCTGAGGTGGGTGGATTACCTGACGTGGGGAGCTGGAGACCAGCCGGACCAACATGGTGAAACCCCGCCTCTACTAAAAATACAAAATTAGCTGGCGTGGTGATGCATGCCTGTGATCCCAGCTACTCAGGAGGCTAAGGCAAGAGAATCGCTTGAACCTGAGATAGTGCCATTGTGATGAGCTGAGATCACTCAATTGCCCAACAGCCTGGGCAAGAAGAGCAAAACTCCACCAAAAAAAAAAAAAAAAGGCCTTTTCTCTGAGAACATGGCTTTTTCTTTTTCTTTTCTTCCTTTCCCTTCCTTCATTTCCTTCCCTTCCTTCTCTCTCTCTCTCTCTCTCTCTCTCTTTCTTTCGACAGAGTCTCACTGTCACCCAGGCTGGAGTACAGTGGCACAATCTGGGCTCAGTGAACCTCTGCCTCTGGGTTCAAGAGATTCTCCTGCCTCAGCCTCCTGACTAGCTGGGATTACAGGCTCCCACCACCATGCCAGGCTAATTTTTTTGTATTTTTAGTAGAGACAGGGTTTCACCATGATGGCCAGGCTGCTCTCGAACTCCTGACCTCAGGTTATCTGCCCGCCTCAGCCTCCCACAGTGCTGGGATTACAGGCGTGAACCACTGTGCCCGGCCGGCATTTTCTTTTTTTCAAAGACATGTTTAGGAGACAATATGAAGAAATCATCACTAAGAAACAAGCAGAATTGTTCTTGAAGTAATCCCAGCTATTGTGTGGGAACTGATTAGATGCACTCTGACTATCTTTATTCAAAGTGAGTTCCTTTCCCATCCAGTTAAAAGGTATGCTAACTTGCCTTCCATTTTTATAATGTAAAGTTTACTTTCTAAAGTTGTCAATTAATGTCAATATATTCCAACCCTCTTCTCCCCATATAACCCCTTGGGACATTAAATGTTTTATCTCCTTGGTGTTTGTTCCCCTAACACATTTACACTCCCCCCAGTAAAAACACAGGGAATTTGGAAGCCTTGGCCATAGACACATAGTTTTATATAGACAGAGATCCACTCAGCAATAGTGTTAAGTTAGACCTCTTAAACTAAAAGGGCCCACTGAAAATAAAGAAAACATAAAATCTTTTTAATGGAAAATATAAAATTCATTTAAATTTTTCATTCAACAAATGAATACATCCCATGGAATTAACACCTCTATTAAGACAAAATACATTTTCATCACCAGAAATTTTTCAAATTTGTTAAGCAGCTATTCTGCATCAGGCATTGCCTAGTCTCTGGAGATTTATATATGAACGAAATCTTACACTTTGTGGAATATTAATTATAAACAAATAATCTATGTCCAAAAGTGATAAGTACTATCAAGAGAAACAGCAGGGTAAAGGCTTTAGGGGAGTGCCAGAAACATGCTTGGTTGTTCAAGAAACTAAGCCAAAGCCATTGTAACTGCAGAGTGAGCAAGAGAGAGATTAGGTTCAGTGGGAAGTGGCATGTGTAGGGCCTTGAGACTATTGTAAGAAGTTAGGCTTCGGCTTTGAGATGGAAAGACGTTTGAGGATGTGGAACCAAAAGGGTTAATATTATCTGACTTACTTTTTCCAAAGGCAAGTACAAATTTTAAAAATTGAGATAAAATTTACATACAGTAACATTACAAACTATTAAGTGCACTCTGGGGTGAATGTGTCAAATGCATGCATCCCGTGGAGTCAACACCTCTCTTAAAATAAAATACATTTTCATAACTCCAGAAATGTTTCCATTTTCCTTCCCAGTCAATTCCTGTTCCCAAGCAACTGCCAGTCTGATTTGTGTTGTAGCAAATTAGTTATATTTGTTCTAGAATTTCATTTAAATAGACTCATGATGTCTACTCTCATATGGCTGCCTTCTTCCACTCACAAAATGTTTTTGAGAGTTGTTTATGTTGTTGTACAAACCAGCAGTTATTCACTTTATTACTGAATAATATCCCGTTCTATGACTATACCACAGTTATTCCTGCAAAATATTGTTATTAGCTATAGTCATCATGTTGTATAATAGATCTTTGGAACTTATTCCTCCGATCTAACTGAAATTTTGTATCTTTTGGCCAACATGTCCCCAGTGCTTCCTCCCCCTAATCTCTGGTAACCACCATTCAACTATTTGTCCTAGAGTTTGTCTTTCTTAAATTCCACGTGTAAGTGAGATCATATGGTATTTTTCTGTGGCTGGCTTATTTCACTTAACATAATGTCTCACTTCATATTGTCACAAATGACATGATTTCTGTTTTCGAGGTGAAATAGTATTCCACTGTGTGTATGTACCATCTTTTCTTCATCCATTTATTCATTTACGGACACTTAGGTTGATTCCCTGTCTTTGCTATTGTGAACAATGCTGCTAGAGCATGGAAAGGCAGATATCTCTTTCACGTACTGATTTCATTTCTTTTGAAACATAAACCCAAAAGAAAATGGAATTGCTTGATTATTTGGCATTTCCAATTTTAATTTTTTGGAGAACTTCTATACTGTTTTCCATAATGGCTGTACAGAGGAATGTTCTAAGTATTTTTCTCCACTCCTCCTCCATGGTTTTAATACATTTGGTCTATGGGCCACACTGCCTTAGATGCTGTTCTGAGTCTGGACAATTAGCCTCTTTTTTTCTGTAGGAAATTTTATTTTTAGGAATTATACCTCTTCTTTGTTACTGGAGCTTCCTCAAGATCATCCTCCCCTACCCTAAATCATCTCACACGCTACATATCCTGGTTCCAACTGTAGGTTTCTTATCCCTTTCCCCCCAGAAATCCCCTGGCATTGAATACAAAATGATCCCCCTTCTCTACCTTCCCTCTGTCCACTACTGTATATAGCAAATGAACAATATACAAACAACAAAGATTCTATCCAATATTGATTCCAGAGAAATGGTTGCTTACTTGCCCTATATCAGCATTGTCCAAGTGACTATTCTTTAACTTAAGCAAAGCAAGGTAAAACAAATGTACTCCACCATAATTTGCTAAAGCTTCAGTGACTCTGAATTGTCAAGGGATATATCCTAGCTAACACGGCTGGTCAGGGGCAGATCTGGCTATGATCCTGGATGTTTGACTCCCAGAGGATGCTTTCCCATGCAGACACTTCACAACAACTAACTTCTCACATTGGCCAGTCCCTTAACAGGGTTCACTGGGACTGGGAAGAGGACCTGGAAGTTATAATCTGGTTGTGGTGATGATGGTGATTTACATGTACAAGTGTAGTGTATACATATGGTGGTGGGCAAGATGTAGTTGTAGGTGGTATAGGAAAGAAAGTTCAAAAGCTGAGGCTGCTGCTCGGGTGGACAGGGACTAGGAAAAGTTCTAAGTCCCTGTGACGGTTAATATTGAGTGTCAACTTGAATGGATTAAAGGATGCAAAGTACTGTTCCTGGATGTGTCTGTGAGGGTGTTTCCAAAAGAGATTAACACTTGGGTCAGTAAACTGGGAGAGGCAGACCACTCTCAATCGGGGTGTGTACAATCTAATCAGCTGCCAGTGCAGCTAGAATAAAAGCAGGCAGAAGAACGAGGAAGGACTAGACTGGCTGAGTCTTCTGGCCTTCAGCTTCTTCCCATGCTGGATGCTTCCTGCCCTAGAACGTCAGACTCTAAGTTCTTCGGTGTTTGGACTCTTAGACTTACACCAGTGATTTGCCAGTGGCTCTCAGGTCTTCGGCCACAGACTGAAGGCTGCACTGGTGGCTTCCCTACTTTCGAAGTTTTAGGACTTGGACTGGTTTCCTTGTTCCTCAGCTTGCAGACAGCCTGTCGTGGGACTTCACCTTGTCATGGTGTGAGTCAATACTCTTTAATAAACTCCGTTTCATATATACATCTATCCTATTAGTCGTGGTCCTCTAGAAAACCCTAAATAATGCAACCTGAGAATAGACAGGGGTGCTATTGGAATTGGTCTGGTCTAGGTGTCTTTCAAGCAACTAGAGGGGTAGGTCCCTGAGAGTCCTCTAAGTTAAGGTGAGGGACTTGCCTTCAGTCAGCTCCTGTGCCTCTCTAGTTGTTTTCACATTTAGAGTATTTCTGATGACGCTCATCTCCTTTGCCTTCTGCACAGAACATTTCCAGACTTGAGCCTTTGTGCTGGCAGCAAATGGAAACTCCCCAAATCAGTCTTGTGTGGGCTTAAGGGGCCTCTGGACAGCCCCTGTCTCCTACCTGTCCACGGGGCTCTGCTGGGCAGGTTGGTGGGGGAAGGGGCTGGAAGCAATGGTTCAGGATGGCTTTTTGCCTCTGCTTCCTCCTTCCTTCCTCAAAGATACTCAGTGTCCATCCCTGTGTGATGCAGTCTCCCCTGAGAGAATGCACCCAAGCAGCGTTGAGGGGGGCTGTGGGGTCTCTCTGTGCCCCTACATCCTTCCCCGAGTGTAGTGTAGCATTGTTGCAGCCACAGACGAGAAGACTATGGGGAGCCCCTCGGCAGGGCGGCTTTGATGATTTCTTCAGACACACGAAGCAGACTGACAAATTGACTTTCAAGTGAAAGGTCAGAGCCCAGGACTGAAGGGGTAGAGCATCTGGGTTCACAATTAAAACGCCTACCGAGTGCAGTTTGCAGCTCTGGCGTCTTGTCGGGTAGGAGGTGCTGTCAGAGGGACTTATTTGGCAGCTGTTTCTGACTCTGGATTGGGATCGAAGAAAATAAAAATTCCTTGTGGTTGTCTGTGCGTGTGTGTGTGTGGCGCCCCTGAAACCATGTGTGGGTGTTTCGAGAGAAATCTTGCTCTTTGGCAAAAGTGAGCACAGCTAACTTTTGCTAACTCAGTTCTGCCCTAGAGCTGACCTCCAGAATGGTCTATCCAGAGTGAGTGAATCTTCAGAAGAGCTGGCTAGTTCATCACCATGCTGGCTTTATAAACTGTGGATTAAAGAACGCTGTGGACTGAGGTTAATCACTGATTTACTCTGTAACCATGGCAAGTTGTCTTTTAGGATGTAGAAAAAGTTTGCACCCAGACACCTGCAGAATGGAAATGTACTTGCTCTTCCAGTGGAAGGAAAGCCTGACCCCACTGATGCCTTTCCTCTATTGTTAGTTGGTCACAGGAATATTTGTTCTATTTCCAGTTTATTGAATGTTTCCATATCCAAGGATATAGTGAGAGCAAACAGGCTATCCCTAATAAGTGCCTGAGTTCCCCCAGAACTCCCAAAATGCTCGATAGCTTGGGGCTCAGTAAATCCAAAGCTCAGCTTTCGCTGCTTGCTTTATCTGCCCAAAACTTGCTTTTGAGTTCTTACTGACATAATTAAGCAGGTAGATGATAAAACCCTGTAGTGACACCATTCATTATGGCTTGTTTACTTTACTCCCCTTTGCAGCAGTCAGCCCAGCAGGAGGTCTCCAAAATGCTCTGTTGAATGATGGGATGCAAACCCCTCTCCACAGTTGAGGCTCTGCTTCTCCTGCTACCTCACACAGCCGCAGATGGTTTCACTTTGGGGGCACTTAGGAAGGGATATTTATAGCTCACTCTTCCTCTTCCTCCTCCTCCTAGCAAGCAGTCAAAATAATGAAATTAAGCTTGTGTTAGAAAGTGTAGGAGAGGGATGCTAGAAAGAGAGGGACAGAGACTGAGGAGGGTTCAGAGGCTCTTGAATGGAAAGGACCAGCATTTTCCAATAAGTCAAAACAACAGCAGAATCTGAGCTCCTGGCTGCACTAGTTGGGTGACAAGGATCCCTTTGCTTAATCCTACTTCTGTGGCTTACTACCTACATGACCTTGGACATGTTATTTAACCAATTTGTGTCTCAGTTTCCCCTTCTGCAATATGGGGATAATAAGGCCTATCTCACAGAGTTGTTGCAAGGATTAAATTAGCTATCACGTGAAATGTTTAGAATTGTCTCTAGCACATAGTAAGCACTACATGACTCTTGGCAAATGTCACGAATTTTCTATGGAATTATTGTTTTTTTTTTTTAACCTGCCTCCTCCACCTGCTGACTTCAGGCAAATATACTCTTAACTTGAACTTTGCAATAACTTATATGAAGGAAGCAGGGCAAGTGTAATTATTATCCTTTTACAGATGAGAAACTATGGATAAATTCTTTCTTCCATGGTCCTGATTCTTATCTATATACCTATATTTTCTCTTTATTTCTTCTATTCACTTTAGCAATTTATACAAGGTAAAAGTAGATTATAGATTTATATATAAAAATTGATCTAGCTATCTATCATCAACGACTTTTTATAGTATATCTATACGATATACATAATCTACTTTTACCTAGTAGAAATATATATATGTACATATATATGTATATAATATTTATTGGATACCAACTATGTACCAGAACCTGTTCTTGGTGCTAGAGATAGAAAGGTAAATGAGAAACATAAAGTCTCTCATGGAGTTTATAACTTCATCTTATCTCATCTGTTAGAATCTAAGCTCCTGGGAGGCAGGAAATATGTCTGATTTATTCTTGTGTCTACCAAAGTTTTCTAGCACAAAGTTTTGCTCACAGTGAGAATTTAGACCATTGTTGATACAAAAGTTATAGCTCACATTTGAGCGCATACTAATGTCAGACACTGTGTTGTTTTACTTTTGTTTTTTTTTTTTTTTTTTTTGCTTTTTTTTTTTTGCTAATCCTATAATTATGCCCCGAAATTGGTATTGTTAGTATTCTCATTTTATGATGGAGAGATCAAGACTCGAGATTTGCCTAGGTTCACTCAAATAGTAAGTTGTTACAAGAACTCAGTCCAGGCTTGCTTGACTCAAAGTGTCATGCCTTTTGTCCTTGGAAGTAAAGTTGAGATGGATAGGCTTTAATAAATTATCTTAATAGGCTAATGAAATCCCAAGGTAGTTACACAAGCTACTGAAATTGGCACACCTCCTTACTACTCTCTGACCTTTTTCACTGAACTCTTTATAGTCACCCAAAGAATAAAATTTCCTACTTGGACTAGGGCATTGGCTTCAGGGTTTCCTTGTTTCCCTGGCATCTATGTTTGGTAGTAAATTTATGCTCTCTTGTGTTCGGTTGGCAAGGAAGCAGCTATCTAAATGCTGGGCTGTTGCCACAGTGCTGGGAAATAGAAACATTGGTCATTGTACTTGCTGCACACCCTAAAACATGAAGCCTAATTTTAGCACATGCAGTGTAAGGAAATAATTCAACAGTAGTTTGCTTAGTGAGTACATTATAGGCCTAGGTTCTGTGAAGGCAATATGGAGCTTAAAATATTTAATTTATTTATCAATTGATTTACATTGGTCGTAGCTGATAGGGATCAAGTATACAGGACTTGTTTTAGTATCGTCAGTTCGCCAGGGAGATGAGTAATCTTAATTTCTACATCTAAATTTTATGGTGATCTTTCAAAACAAATCAATTTCCAGGATAAATGTAGAGATTATTTTTAAAATGAAAAACTGAAAAGATAATCTTCATCTCTATATCTCCTGATCACAGCAAAAGGGCATGATTCAGTGATTTGTTATTTAGTCTATCAGGTAAGGAGTGGCTACTGGCAAAGTACTAAAGTAAATTCTTATGCATGGTTTGTGGAATCAGCCTCATTACTTTAGAGTCACTAACTCACATATTTAAAAATTTTAAAAATAATTTAAAAACCTTCTTGCCACAGAGAAATAAAGGGTGGACACAACAGATCAGCAGCTTAGAAATGGAAATGTTTTAATTAATTAATTCCATCAGTAAGTATTAAGTATCTGTCTAGCACAGAATTAAACTAGGAAACAAACACTGCCTCTAAGTATAAGAAGGTCATTCATTAATTCACAATTGCAAATACCTTATGTTAAAATTCATATGTCAAGCTGCTTGGATAATATTTTTAATTGATTCTATTAGGAAAAGGATAGAGAACTGTAGCTTATGACCATATTTTGGATTAGGATACATAAAAATCCTCTTTTAGAAACTTCAGTTTATAAGCATATTTTGGATTAGGATACATAAAAATCCTAGAAATATAGAAAAAATATAACAAGCATTGTGTTAAGTCTATCTTCAATATTCCAGGAAGGAAAGAAAATTTTCTAGAAAAAGAAAAGCATAAATAATAGAATCAAGCAACAAGAGAGTGAGCATGTGAGCTGTTGCTCTGGTCACCTTGGTTGCGGGGGAAAGACTGATTTTCCACATCTAAGTTTTTTAAACTCATGAAGAAACAGACACACGCATACAACAACAAATTGAAAAAGTCTTCCTGAAAAGAAAAAGATACTTTTGTTCGTATGTAATTATAGTTCAAAAAGACTTTTCTTTAACTACCAATGTGGCCCAGATTAAGATATCAACATAAAACAGGCCTGGGTTAGTGATATAGCAAGACTGACTGGCAGAAGATAAAATACATCTTTAGAGGGATGTGTTCTCAATATAGGCTATATAAGAATCCCATAATAATCTCTGATGAATATCAGCTCACAATGAAGAATCACAAAATCCATGAGATATCATCTAAAAGCAAGAATCAGTTTTTTTTTTTTTTAACAGAAGAATTAGGCTACAAAGATGCTTAAATGACCTAATTATCTTTTAGAGATTACAAAACAAGTATGTTTTAGATGATGAAAGACATTGAAAAGAAAGGATTAAAAACATAAAATGTTACCAAAATAGGCAGATTCTTAAAAGAACCAAATAAAACTTCCAGAAATTAAAAAAATAGCCTTTTAGAAAATAGTGGCTAGATAAAACAGCAGATTATATATATAGCTGAGTAGAGAAGGGGTAAATTGAAAGATAGATCTGAAGAAATTATTCCAAGACAGCACAGTAATATAAAAAATTGAAATAAAAAAAGATAAAAATATGTACCCACATCCTTATACATATACATATATCAGGATATATGTATATATACATAGACATACACTGATTCTTGCATATGTACACCCATTTCTATATATACATATATATGTACATGTATGAGGATGTATGTGCATATATATAGATTCATATATGTGTGTGTGTGTGTGTGTACAGGCAAAGAGACCTAAAGGATTGCACATTCTGCTAAACTTTTATTCAATAGTGAGAGTAAAATAAATACATTATACATATAGGTGGTGTGGTCTATGAAGAGGCTGTGTGGAAGGGGATTGTTTATATATTGTTAGTATTGTTAGAGATAGTAGTGAGATTAGAGCCTTTATAGGTAGAATTATGTCACAATGCCTAAAATTGCCCTAGATCTAGGCAATATGTCACTAGGTAAAATCTTTGCCAAGAACATTGACAAGTAAGAAAATCCGCAATGCTTTGTTACTAGCTGGAATTCAGTGGAAAGCCCCAAGGCAGAGTTCTGATCAGAAAATTATACCACTTGAGAGGCTCTTTTTGTTATATGCTAACTAGTCCAAAATCATAGAAAATCAAAGCAGTCTAGTCTTTTCCATTTATCTCACCTTCCTTTTCATGTCCACATCTAAATCATGTGTCTCTATTTCTTCCTTTCTTTTTTCTTTTCCCTCTCTCCCTTCCTTCCTTCCTTTCTTTCCTCTTTTCTTTTCTTTTTTTCGTTCTCTCTCTCTCTCTTTTCTTCCTTTTTTTCTGTTTCTTTCTCTTGTGAAAAGGCAGCTACAATAAACATAAGCAGATCCAGAGGGAGATAGTGAGAGAGAGCATACCTGCGCCATTGCATAGGACAGTTTACCTTGGTTATTCTCACAAGGTTTAAAAGAATGGAGCCCAGTACTTTCTTAGTATTATAGTCCACAAAAGCAGAAACAAATGTACAGTGAGAAAGAAGGCGATATGTTTGGTTTGCCAAGATGTAAGATAGGTGAAATGGATTTGAGAAGTTCTTCCTAGGCTTTAATTTAAACTACAACACGGATTTCACTGCCAGTGCCCATCACCATGTCTAGCACAGAGAAATGCTTAATAAATATTTGCATTGCTCATACTTATAAATGATAAATTAATGAATGATAAAAATAAATAAATTTATTTATTTAATTAATGAATAATAAAAATAAATTTAAAAGTAGTTGAGGGATAGATAATTATTTGAGGGGAAGGGGAAGACCATTTACATCCTAGGAGGGCTTTGTAAAAATTGTCTAAATTTTCTGCAGCAGAAATCTTCCTGGTAAGATTTTTATTAAGTTTTATTTTTCAACAGCTGGACTTGGTAAGATATCTAAAAATGCGTATTGTTGCTCTGAGAGAGAGAGAGAGAGAGAGAGAGAGAGAGAGAAAGAAAGAAAGAAACTGAGTAAATATAAAAGGTTTTGCTATGCAGTTTGGACAGTTTGGAGTATTCATGGACCACAGGAGCTGCAAAGGCAAACAGATTAATTAAAGGCTTTAGGCCTCATCATGAAGGCCCTGAACTTTGTATGAGCGTTGTAGCCAAAGTAGTTTCCAAAGGGTGAGGCTCAGTGACTCTTTCACCTCAACATTAAGGAGCATCAACTCCTACATTGTACAGCTGCTACAGCGACTGGATACATTTCAAGGAAGAATGACTCATTTTAGAATCCTGCTGGCAAAGAGACTCACGTTAGTAAGAGCAATAGTTTGCTGTAACTTATTTGATTTTTGAATATCACCAAGCCCTTTGATAGAAATAAGATACAAGTATTAGAAAGAATCATGATAATAATCTGGCTAAATTACAATTATCCATGCTAATGTTGTGAAATATTCCAAAAGTAATATATGTTTGGCATTGGTAGAGATTGTGAGAAGTTGTCTATGTGTTGGGGCAACGGATTTATTGACACAAATAGGTTTGGCTTACTCTGTTACTAAAATGATTTTGCATTGCCTGACTATTCAGAGGGAAGGAAAGAAGGTCCAGAAAACAGTAACTGGCAGTTAGAAATCAACATGGAATAGTCATTTGTACATAACTTTACAAATTTTAAAGCACTTTAAAATATATCTCATTTTTATAGTAACACTTTGAGCAGATACGGATGTCAAACCATGCTAACTGGTAATGCTTTACCTTATATAATCTCTGGTAGCCTCTCCTAAATTCACAAGTGAATATTCTAAGAAAAGCCCGTGCATTTACTGTGCAAATAAATGCAGCTTCAAGAAAAAATCCCCAGCCCTTTCTTTCCAACTAGATCAAGACTCCATTCTTGCAGTAATTGATTGCCTTAATGGCCCCAGTTCTTCATTCTTCTCCTATCACATCCTTCATAGTGTGACTTTGGAGCTTTTTCCATCAGGATGTGGAGGGTATTTCCCCATGCCTTGATTTTGAGTTTCATCATGTGACTTGCTTTGGCAGTTTTGATGCAGACTTGAAACAGGCCTGCAAGTTTCTGCTGATGCTCTTGCTCTTCTTCTGTCAAAAGAGAATATCTAAACTAAACTGCTGCGAGAAGATATATAAGGAGCAGAGTCCAGACTCTCCTTCACCATAGAAAGGATGCTAGCATGTCAGGAATTCAGAGAGGAAGGAAGAAGGAAGGAAAAAGAAGTAAGGGAGAAGAAGAAAGGAGGAAGGGAGGGAGGGAGGGAGGGAAGGAAGGAAGGAAGGAAGGCAGGCAGGCTGGCAGGCAGGCAGGCAGGCGGGCGGGAAGGAAAGGAATCAGAAAGAAAGGCAAGAAGAATGGAAGTTTTCTTAATAAATACAGACTAACATCACCATTTCTAATAGCTGCCAAATAGTCAAATGTAGTCTTTACCATTATATATTCAACCAGTCCCTTACCTTGGTAAAATGCAAAATGGCTGCAATTTTCTGCTCCTCCTTATATCCATGCTCCTTTGCAATGTGAGTTTGCTGTTTCTTCCAGGAAGTGATAGAGTTCATTTCTCTTTTGAATCTGGGCTGGTCCTGTGATTTGCTTTTAATGGAAGAATAAAATAGAAATGATATGATGCCAGGTCTGACCCTAGACCTCAAGGATCTTGCATCCTTCCTTTTGTTCTCTTGAAATCCTGCCAAAATGCTGTATGAATAAGCCCAGCTTTTAACTAGCTGCAGACACATGAGAAAGGCCAGCTCAAACCAGAAGAACCATCCAGCTGAGCCCTGCTAAAATTGCTAACCCACACAGACTCATTAGCTAAATAAGTGGTCATTATTAAAGCCACTAAGTTTTGGGGGTGATTTATGTATAGAAAATTGATCATTGATATATCTAATAAATTTTTAGATTTTTCTAATTTTTCTTTATTATAAACAATGCTTTGATGAAAAACCTTCACATATATCTTCACATACTAGTCAGATTATTTCCATAGTATAATTGCCTAGAGGTGAGATTGCTGGATCAAAGAAAATGTTCATTTTAAATTATAACACATGTAGCTAAATTGTTCCCTAAAAAGTAGGATTAATTTATATAAGAGCATCCACCATAGTTAGTAGTAGAGGTAGGAACTATGTTAGATAGAGTGATTAGGGAAGTCTTTTATGGAGAAGTGACATTTCAGCCATCACCTCAATTGATTGAATCAATCAGCCATGTGACAGTCTGGGCAAGAGTGGTTCAGGCAAGCAAAAAGCAAATGACAAAAGACCAGCCTAGAGGGTTCACGATGTACTGGGTAGTATAGCTGCAATTCAGAGAAGGAGGTACAGAAGTTAGGTTGCAGATAGGCAGGGGCCAGATCTTGTAGAGCCCTGTAGGCTGTGATAGCATTCTCTATTTCATTCTGAGTGTGGTAAGATGCCATTGGAAGATTCTTTGCAGAAGGGTGGCATCATCATTGTTAACAGCAGCAGCAG
This sequence comes from Cebus imitator, assembly GCF_001604975.1. NCBI lineage: Eukaryota > Metazoa > Chordata > Mammalia > Primates > Cebidae > Cebus > Cebus imitator. The sequence goes on from NW_016107357.1 coordinate 4,459,558, forward strand.
CAGCAGCATCTTCCTTATCACAAATACTTCCTAAGTGCTTGCTTATATGTCAGACGTGGTTCTAGGCATGTCATGTATTAAGTCACTTAATCCTCCCAATGCAAAAGTTAGGTACTATTGCTATTATCCTGATTTTACCAAATAAATCATTTAAGTACAAATTAGTTGAGTTGCTCAAGTTCACACTGTGAGTTAGAGGCAAAACCAGGATTCAAATCCAGGCAGTTAGGCTCCAAGCCCTGGAATTATGTGATTGATGTTCTAAAGTGATACCTCATAAGAATTGACTATAGCAGTACAAGGGAGGCACTACCACTTCTAAGGCTATTGCAGGAGCCTGGAGGGGAGTTCTTGGGCTTATTGGTAGCTGTAAAAGTGGTGAGAAGTGATTTCAAGAATTAGCTAGTAGATTTTCAATGATCTGTTAATTATTTGAAAAACTAACAGTTAATTTTATTGGCAATAAAAAAGTAATGTCTTGGCCGGGTGTGGTGGCTCATGTCTGTAATCTCAGCGCTTTGGGAAGCAGAGGACGGTGGATCACCAGAGGTCGGAAGTTCGAAACTAGCCTGACCAACATGAAGAAACCCTAGCTGTAATAAAAATACAGAATTAACTAGGTGTGGTTAATTTTGTTTTTAATCCCAGCTACTTGGGAGGCTGAGGCAAGAGAATTGCTTGAACCTGGGAGGTAGAAATTACAGTGAGCCGAGATCACGCCATTGCACCCTAGCCTGGGCAACAAGAACTAAACTCTGTCTCAAAAGAAAAAAAAAAAAAGTAATATCTCCCTGCCACTTTATTTGCATTTATTTCACTACAGTGAGATTAAATATGTTTCTTAATTATATTGGCTATTTAAATTTCTTCTGGGAATTATCTTTATATATTCTTCATACATTTTTCTACTGGGGGTTGTCCTTTTCTTGATTTATGAAGGTTCTTTGTATTTTAGGTATATTAACTTAAACACATTAATTTATTCATACAAATATATCTTCTAATATAAATGTAAAATGTAATAGTCTATGGATTTCCCAGTTTGTCTTTAGCATTTTGACTTTGCTGATTTTTTTTTTTTTTTACAATAACATTCATCTTCTGCTTATGTAGCAAAATTGCATTATCTTTTGTGGTTTCTGAATTTTCTGCCATATTTAGATCAGTTCTTTTCATCCAGAAATTAAGAGTACTCACCCAAATTTTCCTAGTACTTTTATGTTTACATTTTTCTTTCACTTAAATGTTTAATTCTTTTAAAATTTATATTGGAATCAGGGGTGACTTGAAATGTAGCTTAATTTATTTGACAAATTACTGACAGATTGGTTCAATATTATTTTAAGCACACACTGTCTTTTTTACACTGATTTGAAATCTCACTTTTTATATATGCTAAATTTACACAGAATTGGTCCTGTTTTTGTTTTTATTTCCATTCCTGTGTTAGAATTAAAATGTTTTAATTATAAAAATTTTATAAATTAATTTTATTATCTATTAGAATAAGTACTTCCTACCCCATGAATCTTTCTTTTCCAGAGTTTTCCTACCTATATCATTTCACTTATTCTTTCAGATAAATTTTCAAATCACTTTTCAAGTTAAAAATATTTTGCACTGGGGTCAGTTGGGGGGAAATAGGGGACGGATGGTGGAGGGTGGGGAGCTCGGGAGAGACAGCAAGGGGAGAAACGCCAGATGTGGGTGATGGGGAGGAAGGCAGCAAATCACACTGCCATGTGTGTACCTATGCAACAATTTTGCATGTTCTTCACATGTCCCCCAAAACCTAAAATGCAATAAAATAAATGGGAAAAAAAAAGAAAAACATCTAACATTCATTGCATTCATAATCTGTAAACAGTTTTGAATGCTACAACTATACCTCCAGAGTATGAAAATAAAATATTTTAAAGATTTTAAACTAAAATATATATATATATATATTGTTGAGTTTTGATTGAAATCACAACATTCTATAAATTTTTGTAGGTCAATTTAGGGAGAATTAACATCTTTAAAAATTAAAATTGTAATGGAAAGACTGTTATTCTACTAGTGAGGTGCATTATTGTTATTGCAACTACTAATATGCTGCATTTGGAAGAATTTTTTGTCTTCATCTTGTCTTTTCTCACTCCCTCAGCTCCCCCACAACATGTAAAAATTGCAGAGTGCATTAAAATAGGGGATTTTCAGTACTTTCTCTTGAACTGAAGCATTCTTTTATTCGCTCTGCTTTACCTGCTCCCCAGAGCTGGGAAATAGTTGTTAATCAGCTCCAAATCTTAGTTCCCAGAAGGGGAACGTATTATGAAAAGACCACATTGGCTCTCAACATCTGTGACTTTCCAGCCCATTGTATGCCTCTTCTATGAGTCAGCCACTGGGCATTTTTTTTTCCAATCTGAAACTTATTTCACGTTAACACACTTTTGTTTTACAACACTCTTTCCAAGTTTATGGCTTTCTTGTTTGAGCCGCTTGTTCCAATTGCATCTAATATTTCATCAAATATGGTAAAGAAGCCATGAGAATAAATTGATGCTCCTTATGAGCAGTCTTAAGCAGACACCGCCAGATTGCTGTAAAATGGTTTTCCTTTTTAGCCCTTCTGAATTGTAATATGTTTCTGGGGCCAAATTCTTCAGGGAAACATTATGACTATTTAAGGTCTCCAAACTTTATGCTTCAATACAAAAGGCCTAAGGGTGAGGATTTTAAATGGATGAAGTGGAGAAATTTTCACTTCCTTAAGCAAACATATAGCATTTCCTTCCATGTGTCAGAAATGAAAACAAAAAATACAAACTAATTTGTCATGAAATTTTCCCTTTTATAATTCCCTGTTTGGTGCTTTTTCAACCTAACAAGTCATATTTTCTCTTCTTTCGTGTCAGGTTTATAGCTTTGCTGGTCACAGTTTCAATAACTATGATGGACGATCCTCTGTTCTATATATCATGTACAAGTATTCAGCTTAAAAGTATCTTTGTGTTCACAGCTTGCTTTCTGTCACCTCTCCGATCCCTCCTCCCCACCGCACATGCACATGGCGTTATATTATATGCGCGGAGAGCTTTGGGGAAAGCTCATATTTAGGAACATTAAGTAAGCAGAGGACGATGGCTGCTTATTTGGGCTGAGCCTGACCTCACTATGAAATGAGGCAAATTGTCATATTTATGACTCAGGGTAAGTCAATAATATATTGGCATTCACATGTGGAAACGCATTTACTCCCCAACATGGGGCCTCCGCTTTGTTTTTCTCACAAGTAGTATTCAACTAAGTATGAGTCTTTCTCTTTTCCTTTATTCGTTTTCTCTCTTCCTCCCTTCTTTCCTTTCTCCCCTTTCCTCTCCTTTCTTCCTTCCTTCCTTCCTCCTTTCTTCCTTCTCTCTTTCTTTTCATGTTTTCTTCCCTTCTCCTTTCTGAGACCTAAGTAAACTTTGTAATTTATCTCATTTATTATAGCATTAAAGATTTCTCTTCAGAAAACTAAAATTATAATTCACTTTAACTTTCTATTTCTACCCTCTCTTTGCCTGATCTACTTACACACAAACACACACATGCATCAGTCACTGGAAAAGTACATGGTTGGATAAATGCTATTCACAACTATTGCCTGGAAATGTGATCCTATATGGTTCTTTGGACTCTGAATCAGTATCATTTGTTTTTCTTGTTATACTGCCTCCCTGTAAATTACAGCAGGAGAAATGAAGGTCACGTGGGATCTGATTTACTGTGGAGAATACTGAGAAGGAAAAAAATATTAAAGTAAGTCATTGATAATCAAAAAAACATAGAAAAAACTTACTGTGAGTCTCTATTTCTAAATTTGGTCAGCTACACCTCCCTGTTCTCCTAGCTACAAGGCCCCGTTATCCTGAAGTCTATTTTTGTAACTCAAGTTTGCAAGTGGGATTTAGTTTGGGGAAGCATGTAGAAAATCTGGACCTGTCTTCCTCTCTCTCTAATATGTTGTGGAAGTTAGGTTTCTGTCCCTGCTTTTTCTAGCTTGTGCAGATTTGTGAGGTGTTGTCAATCCTTTCCACCTGGTCATCCTCCTCTTCCTTGTATCTGAGTCACGGGATTCCATAGGCTCTTCTGTGGCTGACCACCCTTACTGGGAGAACTGGTAAGCCTGAGCACAGATGGGCAATGTACTGGTATCAGGAGAGAGTTCTGTGCAGGAAATGGTCTTTGCTCACTGCTGTCTTTCTTGATTTTTCTCATCATGCTCATGGCAGTTGAAAGGAATCACCATTTTGACTCTGGGCTGAGTTGTCATTGCTAGAAAATGTACTAAACCAACCAACCATCAACTGAAATCAGCAGTTACTAACTTGCTTTACACTATATGATTTTAAGGAACTAGTTAGGATGAGTTTTCTGCTTTTTATCTCTTCGATTTAACAAGAAGTTATAAAAGCACAGAACCAGGCACCAGGAGACTGATTTAAAAAATCATCTGTGTTTCTACATGTCTGGTTTTTTGAAGATGTTATTTCATCAGTCTCTGTTTCTCTCTTTGTTATTTGGAAGAGTTGATTTTCTCTGAGGACACTTTCTGTAATAACATTTGGGCCTTTTTTTTTATTTAAAAAGGGATTTGGATAGGATTTTCTTATTATCACATTTTAAATAATTTTTACTGGGATCTGGTGCAAAGAACAGAACTTTTTTCCCTCCATCTATGTGGGGAGAATAATTCTCATGAGTGAACTACTTCCCACAAATGTTGAAAAGATGAGGGACTAAGGGACTTAGGCTGTCTCCATAGAGCATAAAACAAAGCAAGACTTGGCAGCTCTCCAGTTCATTTGATCTCAGTTTAACAGGGACTGATTTTTTATGTTTATTTTTGGCTTGATGCTAGTCATGGTTTTTAGGAAAGTTGATATGAGTGCAAATACTGACCATTTTATTTTATACATAACTTACTGGATTCTATCATGTAGCTGAAGCTACAGGTATTATTCTGAAAAACTTCAGTTGTCTGATTAATTTCTTCTTTCAAAAAAATATTGCAGGTGGGTAAAAACACCTTGCCATAAAATTTGCATTTATTAGTGTTTTAGTTAATTTGCTCAAAGTGAATAATCAGACTGCAGACGATGGGCTCACGCTTAGGTCAAGGACTTGATTTACGTGTTTGCTCCCCTATTAAAGATTCACACTCCTTGGCTGTGGATTCTGGATTTACACATAAACAGGACCAGACTAAGGAATCCTGGATGACTGGAATCCTATTTTATTCTTTGTATATAGGTAGCAATGCCACCTGAATATAGTAGGTGCTTAGCAAATATATTTTGAAAAAAAATAAGAAAAAAAATATGTATCTCGGTTCATTTTTACCATCATTTTGTAATTGGGGCAAAGTATGCAAAACATAACATTTTAAATACAGTTTAGTGGCATTGAGTACTTTTATAATGTTGTGCACCTACCACCAACATCCATCTCCAGAACTCATCCTCTTAAACTGAAATTCTATACGCGTTAAGCAATAACTTCCCATTTATCACCCCCTCTACCCCGAGTAACTACCCTCCTACTTTCTGTCTCTGTGAATTTGACTACTTTAAGTACTTCATGTAAGTAGAATCATACACTTTTTGTCCATTTGTGACTGGCTTATTTCACTGAGCGTAATGTTCTCGAGTTTCATCCATTTAGTAGCTTGTGTCAGAATTTTCTCTCTTAAGGCTGAGCAATATTCCATTGCGTGTGTGTACCTCATTGATGGACATTTAGAGTGTTTCCACCTTTTGGCTATTGTGAATAATGCTACTATGAATGTGGCACATGGTACAAATCTCACCATCTTAATTTTTTAAAAAAAGCACTGCTCAAAAGAATCTGTATTATAGTAATCCTTCAAGTCCATTCACATAGCTTAAATTCTTAGGCCATTTCCTGGTCAGTTTGTTTTGTGCTTGGGAGCTATACCAGGGTAATGTCCTTGTGTTAACCTTTGCATCCCCAGCATCTGGCATAGAGCCTGGCCCACAGGAGGATAAGTAAGTGTTTAATTTTCTTATTTACACTTTTACTACCCAACAGAATAAAGAAATTAAACCTAGAATGTTGATTATGTTTATTATTAATTGATCTTTTTAAACTATGTTTTTTCTCCCATATACTAGATTGGATTTTTTTTTCTGAGCAAAGGGACTGGCTTGAAATTAGTGGACTTCAAACCTATTTACCTAGATATTTTTAAAGAATGTTGGAAAACAATGCCTCTTTGCACATTTTTATATTGACATCTAAAATTTTGCACAAGAAGTTGAGTAAGCCTAAAGAAATTTCTTATACGTTGCAAATATTGGCAATTTAAAATTAAATTATTACATCACTATTTTAAATATAGCCAGTGAAATTTTATATACCATAGCAATTTTATACCACCATCATCTATTTTAAAATATATAAACAACCCTTTTACACATTGAAAGTTTTATGTTGTTTCATTTTTTTCTCTTGAACTTATATTTTCATTCTACTTCCCTCACAACACTTTGTCCTAATTTAATAATTCAAAGTCATTTATTGAATACTCTCGTTCTTCTTGGCAATTATACACATTTAAAATGTTTTAAGTTTTAAATTTTCCATGACCATTAGGTTCGATATTGGAAACAATTTCTACTGAATTGAATTATCATAATTCAGTCATCAAAATAATTAGTGCATAATCAAACAATGTAACTACATTGCAATTTTATAATACATTATTATGTATGTTTATTATTTATACAATAACATGCAATTTTATGGAAAGTACAATTTTTTTTTACAAGATGGGCACTTTAGAATTTTTAATTTGTTCTCTTTATTGCCAGAATGAAACAAAGTTCAACCTCAGTTCTACTTCTGTTTTTCATTTCAAAAGCTGCAGCAGTGAGACGTCTTGGGAAATAACTCCTTTTGAATTAAATGCTAAAAATTAAATAGAAGATTATAAAAAATTATTTTAAATAATTAGATGTAAATTCAGTTACGAATGTTTACTTTCTTAGTTTTGTGAAAGTATATCTCTCACAAAAAAGTTTTAAAAAGACCTAGAAAATGACAATTAATTATGCCTATTGCTCTTTCCGTTACAGGAATCTTGCTTAACCTTGCATGTGTTAGGGAAATAAAAATAATGTGAATTTAAATGATACCTTTTTCCTCCAAAGAGCATTTTTAAACACAGTTATTTTATCTTACCACAAATGTAAATATATTTTATCAAAGCTTTTGAGCATCATATGTAGTTTTATTAATTTGTGAAAGCCATATTCTACAGAATCAACAGGTAAAGTCAATGCTCATTATCAGATGCATTCTCCAAATCATATTTATTTTCTATAAGAAAGCCCAAATTCATATCTCAATTCAAATAAACTTGTTAATCCACTTCCCTTTGACAATTTTACTTCCAAATTCTAATAGTAATGTAAATAGATAAGAGACGAAAACCTTCCATGTGTTTGCACCTGGATATGTATATAAAGGTGCAGATGCTATATATGTAATATATGTGTGTGTGTGTGTGTGTGTGTGTGTGTGTGTGTATTCTTATCAGCATTCTCTTTGCTTTGCCATCACAATATTTTGCCTCAGCAGTTGTACGTTTAACATAGACTTATATTACCTTGTTTCTAGTGCCATACTTTGCTTTTACAAATGTATGCATAATATAAAGAAACCCAAAACGCCCTCTCACTGATGTATGGTATCCATCATGAACATAGAGGCTCTTGTCAACACCAATATTTCAAATGGTCTTTTTGCCAGGCATGGGGTGGGGCTGGGGTTGCACCTCAGGAAAATGCACCAGCATCAGGTTCAGAATGTCTGTTTTTTGTAAATTGGCAGAAGGGAGAATCCACAAAAATATCTGAACCCCAGCCATTTCCCAAGCAAATAAGTTTTTAAAAGAACAAGTATGGAAACTGAAGATCAGAGAATGTATTCCCTAAAACCCACCCATGCCATGTGCCCCTTCGAAAGCATGTATTTCTAGGGGCACACACACTCTAGCTTAAAGTCTTTATAAAGACCATTGTCTTATACTTCTCTGTGCATTTACCTTTTAGCTTAATACCTACCAATATTTATCATGATGTCAGAGTTGTAAATTCTCTACTTTGCAATATTATTTGTTTTGTTTTTGTTTTTTTCACTTTTATTTTAGGTTCAAGGGTGCATGTGCAGGTTTGTTATATGGGTAAACTTGTGTCATGGGGGTTGCTGTGCAGATTATTGCATCATCTAGGTATTAAGCCTAGTACCCATTAGTTATTTTTTTTTAATTCTCTCTCTCCTCCTACCATCCCCCTTCTGATAGGCCCCAGTGTGTGTTGTTCCCCTCTACGTGTCCATGCGTTCTCATCATTGAGCTCCCACTTATGAATGAGAACATGCGGTATTTGGTTTTCTTTCCCTGCATCAGTTTGCTAAAAATAATGGTCTCCAGCTTCATCCATGTTCCTGCAAAGGAAATGATCTTGTTCTTTTTCATGTCTGTATAGTATTCCATGGTGTATATGTACCATATTTTCTTTATCCAGTCTACCATTGATGGGCATTTAGGTAATTCCATGTCTTTACTATTGTAAATAGTGCTGCAATGAACATATGCGTGCATGTGTCTTTATGATAGAACAATTCATATTTCTTGGAGTAAATACCCAGTAATGGGATTGCTGGATCATATAGTATCTCTGCTTTTAGGTCTTTCGGGAATCACCACACTGTTTTCCACAATGGTTGAAATAATTTAGACTCCCACCAACAGTATTAAGTGTTTTTTTCTCTGCATCCTCACCAGCATCTGTTATTTTTTGGCTTTTTAATAATAGCCATTCTGACTGTTGTGAGATAATACCTCATTGTAGTTTTGATTTCCCTTCTCTAGTGACATGATAGGATCTTTTTTATGAACTAGTTAGCTCCACGGGTTATAAGTTGCATAGCTTTGGGTGACAAACACCTCATTAATTCATCATTTTTCATTTGCCAATTCAGTATATAGATGATAAACACCTAATGTTTGCAAGGCAATATGGGCTTAGCCAAAGATAAAGACCACAAAAAGTAGGCTTTTTTTTTTTTTTTTGTAGGAATGACACTCTTGTCACAAATTAGGAGGTGATGCTATATATGTGAAGAGTTTGGAACAACTAGCTGTGGCCTGAAGATTCAGGACCCAGTGATGACTGTGAGTATGGGTTAGAGGCAAACCCATCACTACTTCTAGCAATACAACTCAAAGGATGTGTTGGGCAATATTCCTATTTGAAAGGTAGTCCTTTATTTAAAATTGGTAATTCATATGATCTTACTTATATTTATGAGTTTGTGTACATAAAACCCTTAAATGAATTAACCTATTTCCTACCTATGGAGTAGATTGAATCATGCTTTATTTTTTTTTTCTGTCAAGAATGTGCATATAGCATCACAGTCTGTCAGTTCCATATTTATTGGGGGAATGTTTTCAGATCAATCTTTCCTCACTGACTTGAGAACACATTTACTTTTCATTTCATGAACTCCACTTCAACCAAAAAAGTCTCTGATGCTGACTCAGCATACAAAGCTGCATTTTATACCTGTCAGGCCACATATAGATTTTTATAAGGTGAACAATGGTTGTATTTAAGTACTGATGTAGTAATCTTGAAGTTTTCTGGCAGTATCCTTTGGAAACTGAATCCATAAATTTTATTAGTATTAAATGTTTCTAATGGGAGTTGACAAATAGTTGAATAGGATAGCTTTTTCTCTGCACTTGGCAACGACAGAGGGAAGAAAAAGTCCACATTACACAATGAGAAATGCATTAATGCTCAAGCCCATTCATTCATCTCAATTTTGAACAAAAATAATTTAAAACCTTCAACAACTGTTGGTGAAATTACAGTGTGCTGCAGGGAAGTTGCAAAATTTTTATGGACCTAATAAAATTGTCATTGTAATACCATTATAGGATGCTGGGCTGATAGAGATATTTGTAATACTTATACTCCCATGCCAAACTGAGAAGGGAGATAGAAAGTTTGATTGGAGACAAATGCTGAATAGGGCTAAAACCTAAGTCTATTTGATAATGAAAAGGTCCCTATCATGTTTGATATCAAATGAAATTGGATGAGCAATCAGGCATTTTAACTGGTTGGATTTATAGTGGAGCAGATAAACATGGCCTATAAAATAAGCTATTGTTAAAATAGTTACGTATTATCTTTAGATAAATTTCAAAGTAATTTCCAGTTGAGTATTTTCTGCTTTATCACTCAATTTTGGCTTGAGAAATATGCCCACTGGCTTTTCTATGCTCTTACTTTTAGCATATAGCCTACAATCTCTTGATGGTCTTTAGTCAGACTAAAAGCTTTTGAAAACAATCTCATAAGAAATGTAGTCACTTTGACGTACAAGGTCAAAACAAACAGCTTTTCTTTCAGTCAATATCACTGGTGATGTAGGGAAAAAGCATATACTCTAAAATGGCTCAACACTGAAATCTTGGGGATGAAAAACAGATTTTGCAGGGTGTGTGTCAAAGGGAGCTGTGGTCTTTTCTATGTGACCATATCTTCTGCCTACCCTTGGATTCATGTGGAGATCTGCTAACAGAATCAAGAGAATCAAATATTCAGATTCTCCTAGGAGGACAGTTACATATAGCCATTCCCTCCAGCTATGAAAGGATTGGTGCTTGCTCTCCTCTCTTACTGGGCCTTGGCTGATGAGAACATCATAAACACACCCTTATTACAACACTAGAATAGTCTTTGTGTTTGAATCTGCAACAACCCATCCTCTCCTCCAGGTAATTACTTTGGCCGGAACCTGCTAATTCCATTCCCCTTAATAGTGATTGGTTTAGGGATGGGCTTGTGACCCACTGCTAGCCTTTGCTCTGTGGAGGGGAGTCTGCTGGTGTCTCCTAGGAACAGTGCCTTCTTCCCAGGAAGTGACACAAGAAAGACCTCCTTTTTTGTATCTAAGTGTGGTCCATGGAAATACTGTAGCCACCTCACTACATGTGACATCTGAAGATGAAGGCAATACAAGGTAGGAGAGATACTGAAGACATGAGACAGAGCCTTGATCATTTGTACCTGGAACTTGTCTTCCTCCTGACAAATGAGAATCTGAGCTGAGGACAAGCTTGCAGAGCTATGCCATGAATCAATCACATAACTTTTGGAAAATTCTTAACTTCTCTGAATCTTGGTCTCCTCATTAATGAATAGACCTCACTCAGCTGGCTGTTGTGAATTAATGTATGCAAAGTGCTTTGAAGAGTGGTTGGTATATAGTAAACACTCAATAAATGTTAGGTATTCTTATTATTACTATTACATGAAAACGTAGCTTATTGCTCAAGCTATTTCGAATCAGGTTTTTCTGTTATTTGAAAATATGAATATTTAGCAATAATTAAATAGCATAATTGATACAATGGCTTTGCTCAAAGGTCATATTTTTAGGAATGCCTTCATTGACCAACCTATTTAAAAGTATACCCTTCCTCTAACATTACCTATCTTTTCTCCTAATTTGTTTCTCACCAAAGGACTTACCACCATTTGATTTATATTTTACTTATTTACTTGTGGACTCCTCATTGTCCCACCTCCCTCCTACCTTCCCCCACTATAACCCACAGTGTATAGATGAGTACCTGGTACAGAGCAAATCTTCAGTAAGTGTTTGTTGACTGAATGAGGGATGTATCATGCTCTGCCTGGTAACACTGTGCAACAAATAAGGCAGGCACGCTTCTTCACCCTTAAGTCACAAGGGTGATAGGCAGGCAACAAAGACAATGCTACTTCCTTCAGAGGGCAAGTGAAACGATTTAGTTTGCTTCAGAAATTATTGGGCAAAATAGCTTATTGCTTTCTGGATCATTCCTTTACTCTAATTTTAAAAATTATCGGCATTTTCAAAGATAGATAAATATTGTATCAGATTGTGGGGGCTGGTACATCTGAGGGCTAGACACAGGAATAGGAGTTGTTAGAGTCTTGAGGCAGAATTTCTTTCTCTCTAAGAAACCTCAGTTATTAAGACTTTAATTGGATGAGGTCCATTCACATTATTGAAGGTAATCTTCTTCACTGAAAGTTAACTATTATTAGGTTGGTGCAAAAGTAATTGTGATTTTTGTCATTATTTTCAATGACAAAAATCACAATTACTTTTGCACCAACCTATAGCTGTAGCTGTTCTATCTACAAAATACCTTCATGGCATCACCTATGTTAGCATTCGATTAAGTAACTCTAAGCTATTTTCTAGCCAAATTGATACATAAAACTAACCATCATAAAGATAATAAGAGTACAATACGTTAAAGCTCTGTAGCTGATTTAACAAAGGTCTCTTCAAATATTCTTTCTTGGTATTAAAGATAAAATGATACAAAGCAAACAGCCTTAAATTCACATAATCTTTTGATATATAGTACACATTACATCAGCTGATTCATGAGCCAGACTCATTCAGATTCTCATAATGCAATAATGGCTTTTCTCATGATAGTTTTCTAGGTAGGCTTTCAATCATGACTTAAAAATTCAGTATAAAAATACGATGAGCACTGGAAGTCATTCTCAGAAAGATTTTTGGAGCTGGCAAGTGAGTGAGCATTCTTGTTGAGTGGTCTTATTTAAGTGTTTTGTCTAGAGGTACCTGGTGTAGTGTCCGATTGTCAATACAAACACTTGTAAAGATAAACTATGGTTAGAGTTAAAATATGTTGAAGTCTTACTACATTCTTGGAAATGTTAATACCTTCGACAATGATCTCATTTAATCTCTACTGCTAGCCTATGAGGTAGGAGCAATTGTGGCCTTCATTTTATTGTTTAGTCCCTTGGACTATAAAGTCCTTAACATAATGAATCATCTCTGCTACTTCCATTGTCTCGCTTCTCACACTCTGGTTCAGAGCTTCATTCCAGCTGGGTCTAAGGCAGAGTTCATCATGAGACTGGCTGAGTTCCTTAAAAGTCTTGCTTTTTAAAAAGGCCTGAGAGGGCTCACTTTAGCTATCCAAGGAGTAATAATCCTGTGTCTTTCCAACTGAATCTTTAATTGTGATGCTGCCAAAACCAAAGTACCTTGGGTTGGAAATATGAATGGGGACACGCTCTGATCAAAAGTGGATCTGTTTTGTGCCGCACAAGTTTTGAGTTTAGGGTTCATTTCAATGTTCCTTTCAATTCAGAAAAGTGTAATTTCATTTTAAGGAAAAAGAAAACAATTGCTTTAACAAAAATCTTTATGAACAAGGTTCAGAAGGCTTCTTGGACAACAAACAACTGTTATAGAACAACACTGTGGTAAGTGAACTGTAAATGGTTCAAAAACATGCAGATTAAATTTCCCTGAAAACACTCAAGGGCTTCCAAAATTAATGGAGGGAAAATACTTGGACAACATATATTTCAGACTTTATAGGTTTTTTTTCTTTTTCACTCTGTTGATTTTATTTTCCTCTACTACACTTCCTAGGGTGACTTCATCTCTTGTGGTCAGGATGCTGTCAGACCAAGTTATCATTAATTCTGATGCATTCTGGGTGGCCTAAACTGGGTATCAGCTGTGTTCCCTCTCTCACAGAGTTAGCTTTTCTTTCTATTATTTGTCTTTCAATATAGGCAAGGTATAAAAATAAAAGCACAATTCAAAATCTGTGCAAAGCTTTTAGGCCTTTTGAAAGCCCACCACCATGATACTTGAGAGATAAATGTGTGAAGCTCTTGTATGTTGAAGACTGATAAATCTTCTGTGCTTTAACTCAGAAAATACCTCTATGGATATGGATGTGGTAGGGGGATTCATAAATCAAGATTTGAAGATTCTTAGACGAGACTTTTGAAAGGCCCTCTAGCCCATTCCCAAGCCTCAGATATGTCTCAATAGAAAGTATGACAGAACAATAATTATAGTCCCATTTCTTAAATGTTGCCTTAAATTTTCTTCAACAGGCGTTAGAAAAGTATTCCTATGTTCTCTGCCTTATGGAGGTTCTCATAAAGCTAACCAAATTCCATTTGGTAGGGATTTAAGCTTATTTTACTTTTTCCTGTCTTTGAAGGGGGCAAATTCTGGGACACTGGTAACCATGCCTTTTCTTATTTGGACCTTGCACTTCCTCGGTCAGTGAAGTATGTCAGATATTTCTTTCTTTATAAATATGGAAATGCTGACAATGCTCATTTTGGGATTTTTCCTGCTATGTCTCCAAGCAATATGGTCTCCAATGTTGTTACTGAAGTGTAGTAAATCCTTTCCAACTCAGGACATCATGTGATAGGGAAAGCAATTCACCTCACTGAATGAGTGCAAAAGCAGTAGGAAATATGGTAGCTGTCTCCTAGAACTTAGCTTACTTGGGATTAAAATTTGCATACACGGCTGAGTGAGGAGATCAGCAAACCCTCTTCCTGAATCAACTACAAGCCTAGATAAAATGGATAAAAGCAACTGTTGCTAGGACTCAATCAAAAGCATAGAAGAATCAGAGAATCTTTCATACTTAAAAACCTTCAAATAAGAAGTTTAAGTAAGAACAATGGGAGCCAGTGATGTTCTTGCCTAAACCTGCTTCATGTCACCCCATCCACCCTCCAGCTCAGTCTGCATGGAAGTTCCGGAAGGGCCAGATGGGCCAGGAAAATGTGCAGCTTCACTGCCACAGCTGAAGGGGTATCACTTGCTGTGGAATGGTGAGTAATGCCTACACCAAGCATGGCAGAGTGATAATATAGGCAGTGGGAGGGCCTACATCTCTACTAGCCTAAAAGAGCTATCATGGTTATAGAAAGCAGTAAGTATAGCACTGTATGGTTAGGTTTAGAACACATCCAGATGGAAAATAGTAGAGAGAGAGAAAAAGAGAAGCTTTTTTTTAGGTTTTCTGTTTTGTTTTTTAGATGCAGTCTCATTCTGTTATCCATGCTGAAGTGCAGTGGTGCAATTTCGGCTTAATGCAACCTCCGCCTCCCTGCTTCAAGGGATTCTCCTGCCTCAGCCTCCTGAGTAGCTGGGAATACATGCACCCACCACCCCACCTAGCTAATTTTTTGTATTTTTAGTAGAGATGGGGTTTCACCATCTTAGCCAGGATGGTCTCAGTCTCCTGACCTTGTGATCCTCCTGCCTCAGCCTCTCAAAGTACTGGGGTTACAGGCATGAGCCACTGCGCCTGGCCTGGAGACAGGCTTTATTAAAGTTTCTATATTTTACCATAATTAAGTTAGTATTAATTTATAAAGTTTATAGTAATAAATTATGATGTATATGTGAATCCTTAAATCAGTCACTACTAAAATAGAATTATAATGAAAAATGTACATTATTTTAACACTAAAGGAATTAAAAGCAACAGAGGACTAAAAATTAGGAGACATATAGAAAACAAAAAGCAAAATGGCAAACTATAAATCCAACTATATCAATAATTTTGTTAATGTGAAAAGCCTAAACACCTTGATCAAAACGCAGAGACTGTCAGAATGGATCAAAAAGCAAGGTCCAACTGTTTTCTAACTAGAAAGAATGAATTTTAGATTCAAAGACACAAATAGGTTAGAAGCAAATGATGGAAAATGATATACCAGGCAAACATTAGCCATAAAAGAGCTGTAGTGGTCATACTAACATCAGACAAAATTGAATTTAAGGTAAATCACTGAAGACACAGAGGGTCATTTTATAATGCTAGGAAAATATAGCAATTATAAACATATACACCTAACAATGGAATTTTAAAATAAAGAAAACAGCCAGAATTGAAAGGAAAAATGATAATTTAACAATAATAATAGAAAATTTCAATATTCTACACTTAAAAATCAATAGAACGACCAGACAAAAGTTTATCAAACATATAGGAGACTCATCCTATACTTTTAGCCAACTCAACCTCTGTTTTAAAAGAACAGTCTACCCATCAATAGCAGAATATATATCTTTTCAAGCAGATGACTTACACTGAATGTAGAAATTCCCCTGAAATTCACAGAAAATACTAGAATATAGGAGTTATCAATATATAAAAATTAATTGTATTTCTATACAATAGCAATAAACTGTGTGAAATAAAATCAATAAAATATTTGATTTCTAACAACATTCAAAATTTAATATGAGTAAGATGGCGCCTGAGTCTTTTAGTGTTTCTATAAAGGAATACCTGAGGCTGGATAATTTCTAAAGAAAAAATGTTTTTTTGGCTTATTATTCTGCTGGCTGGAAGATTAGGCAGCTGATAAAATCTTTAAGCTGCTTCCACTCATGGAAGAAGGGAAAAGGGAGCCAGTGTGTGCAGAGATCACATGTCAAGAGAAGAAGCAATAGAGAGAGCGTGGAGGTGCCAGGCTCTTTTTAACAACCAGCTAGCTCTTGTGGGAACTAATAAAGTGATAACACCCTCATCACTTCAAGGAGAGCAACAAGCCATTCATGAAGAATCTGCCTCCATGACACAAAACACCTCCTATTAGGCCCCATCTACAACATTAAGTATCACATTTCAGCACAAGGTTTGGCGAGGGGACAAATATTCAACTATAGCAGATGATAATTTACCCCAAATTTGTGCAATAAAATCAATGCAATTCCTATCAAAATACCAGTAGCCATTTTTGTACAAATTGATAACATTTTTCTAAAATTTATATAAAAATGCCAAGGATATAGAGAGTAAAAAGCTTTTGAAAAAGAAGAGCCAAGTTGGATGGAGGAATTAGTTTACCTGATTTCAAAACTTACCATAACATAAAGGTAGAAAACACAATGTGGTGAATGATAAAACTATGGTAAAAGAAGATACACTTCAATAGATAAGTGGCACAGAATCAAGAGTTCAGGAACCAAATTTCATTAAAGGATGATTGATTTTCACCAAATATGTCAAGACAATCAATAGGGAGAGAATAGTGTTTTCAACAATGGTGCTGGAACAATTGTATGCTCATGTGAAAAAACAAAACAAAACTGAACTTAGAGCTACACGTCATACCACATATAACAGTTGAATCAAAATACTGCATTTGCATTTTATTGATCGAAATGCAAAAGCTAAAACTATACAAATTCTTAAAGAAAATGATTTTTAAAAATATGTGTACCTTGAGTAGATGAAAAGTTCCTAATTAATGAACCCAAAAGCATGGTCCATAAAAAACAAATTGAACCTTATCAAAATGTAAAATATTTGTGTTACAAATGGAAAAACAAGTTCTACATAGGGAGAAAACATTTGTCAGTCATATTTTTTACAAAGAACTTGCATCTAGACTAAAGAAAACTCAATAATAAGAAGTCAATTTAAATGAGCAAAAGATTTGAATAGATACTTTACTAAAGAGGATATTCAAATTGCCAATAATTATTGTGCATAAAATAGATTTAACTATGTTAGTTATAAGGGAAATGCAAATTAAAATCATAATGATATACCTCTACACACCCATTAAAGTGGCTATAAATACAAAGACAATTCCAAGTATTATGATCAAATGGAGAACCTGGAATCATCATGCAATCTCGTTGGGAATATCATAATGGTACAGACACTTTGGAAAACAGTGTGGCAGTTTCTTAAAACGTTAGTAACAAATACATATGACTCAGCAATTTTACTGCTAGGAATCTATCCCAGAAAATAAAAGCATATATCCACATAAAGTTATGTACATGAATGTTGATAACCAAAAAATGGAAATAATCCAAATGTCTATCAAGCAGTAAATAGATTTTGTAAAAATAGTATATCCATATAATGGAGTACTATGCTGCAATAAACAGGAAAAAAACCTACTGATTTATGCTACAACATGGATGAACCTCACAAATATTGTGCTGACTGAAAGATGCCATATGTAAATAACTACATACTGTATGCTTCCATATATATGAAATCTTCAAAAGAAGTAAATTTATAGAGACAGGAAACATACCAGTAACTGCTTGGGCCCTGAGGACGGTGGTAGCAATGAACTGTAAATGAGCATGAGTGTACTTTTTGGAGGTTGGGAAATATTATAAAACTGGATTGTGGTATTGATTGCACCCCTCTATAAATCTGATTTAAAAATCATTGAATATTACACTTAGAGTATATCAATTAGATACTTAAATTATATCTAACAAAGCTGTTAAAGAAAAAAGGCTTATTGCTTATTGTATATATATCATTTAGCAGGTACTGCACTAGGCAGTGGTGACAGAGAGAGATAAAGTCAGACAAAAAAAAAAAAACCTGCTATCATGGAGCTTACAATTTGCAATAATCAATATAAGATTTTGAGCAGGCTGGCATTGTCTGCTTGTGACGTATCAGAAACAAACAAGTCATGTTCAAAATATTATATTGCTCCCCAAAGCTCTGCTTTTACGTAATTTATATTTATTGTAGGGGATTTGGAGGAGATGAAAAATGAGGATATAAAAACATGAATAAATGCATTTTAGGAGGTGATAAGTACTGTTAATAAAAATAAATCTGAGATATAAAGAACTCCTAAAACTCAACATCCAAAAAACCAACTCAAAAATGTGCCAAAAAACATATACAAATAGCCAAAATCATATTAAAAGATGCTAAGTATCACCAATCATTAGGGAAATGCAAATCAAAACTGTAATGAGATACATTTCACACCCATTAGAATGGTTACTAAAAAAAAGCACACACAGAAAAAATGTGTTTGTGAAGATGTGGATTAATTGGAAACCTTTGTGCACTGTTGGTAGGAGTGTAAAATGGTACAGCCACTGTGGAGACAGTATGGCGGTTTCTCAAGATATTAAATAGAGAACACCCCTGTGATCCAGAAATTCAATAGCTGGCTAATATCAGGAAATTCAATATCAGAAATTCAATATCAGGAACCAAATTCAAGCAAAAGAATTGAAACCAGAATCTTGAAGCAATACTTGTAAACCCATGTTTGTGACAGCATTATTCATTAAAGCTAAAACACAGAAGTAACCAAGTGTTCATCTTTGGATAAATGCATTAAGCAAAATGTGGTATATATGTACAATGGGATTATTTAGCATTATAAAGGAAGAAAATTCTGACATATAACTTCGATGAACTTTGCAGATATTATGCTAAATGAAAAAAGCTAGTCACAGATGTACAAATATATATAATTCCACTCATCTGAGACATAGTCAAAATCATAAAAGCAAAAAGTAGAATGGTAGTTGCCAGAGGCTGGGGGAAAAGGGTAATGGAAACTTATTGTATAATAAACATAGAATTTCTGTTTCATATGATGAAAAGCTTTGGAGATGGATAAGGGTAATGCTTATACAACATTATGAATGTGCTTAATTATGAATATATTTAATACATACAATATAATTAATACGTTTAAGATGATTCATTTTATGTGTATTTTATCACAGTAAAAACATTGAAAAAAATTAGAGAAAATAAAGAGTAATGGAACCAGAGAGAAGAGGGTGTGGTGTCTAAATGTGATGGTAATAGAAGACCTCCTTGATAAGATAATATTGGCTAGAGACCTGGCGGAACGAATAGAAAGCCATGAAGATGTCTGGATAAAGAACATTCCAGGCAGAGGAAACTGAGTTAGGGACATGCATGGCCTCTTTGAGGACTGGCAAGGAGGTCAATGTAGTTGGAACAGAGTAGATGAGCAGGAAGTGGAGATGAAGTCGGAGAGGGAACTGGGGCCAGATCATTTAGGGCCCTGAAACATTTTGTACGACTTTAGATTTTTACTGTGAGTGAGCTTAGGGACCACAGGAAGGTTTCTAGCAGAAAAAGGAAATAATCAAACATGTTCTAATAGTTCTTTCTGGTGGCTGGTAGAGAACAAACTAGACTGCAAGGTTGGAAGTAGGGAGAATAGTTCAGAAGCTATTGCATTTATCCAGGAGAGAGATGCTGGCAGCTCATATCAGGGTAGCAGCCCCCTACATGACAAGAAGTAGCCCAGGAGATACTGCAACTATAGAATCAACAGGATTTGCTGATTTAACAGGTGGGAGAAAGAAGGGAATCAAGGATGACCCTAAGGTTTCTGATTGGAGCAACTGGACTAGATTATGAAGCAAATGTCTTTAAGAGGGCTAACACTACAGCCTAAGACTGCAGGTAGGAATTCATGAAAGTTAATTGCTAAAATCCTGATGGAATGGAATAGCAGAATGAGATAGCTGTGCTTTCTTTGTATGGTACTTAAGCCATGTATCCGCATATATAGGGACTATGCAGGTGCTTTTCTTTGCTCCTGATTCCACAGTTATAAAGGATTCCACTGCTGCCACTCAGGAAACAGCCAAGTGTTTCTGGGTCCTGTGCTCAAATTCCTGACATTTTAAAGATGGCGGCTGCCATCCTTTTCTGTAGTATCTCAAGCGCATTCTCCACCAGATGGCAGCACTGAAATTCAGAGGCCTTCACAGAGTCTCCTTGCCTAGTGAATACAAACACGAAGCTTTAGGCTCCTTCACACAAGTTAGACTTTCAGTTTCTCTCCTATTTCCCCTCCTCCACTGAAGGCAACTCCTTCCAATAATCAGCCTTCTAGACTGTAAGAGAAGCTTTTAACGTTTTAATGTCTTGTCACATTACTCACTAGTCTCATCTAGGCCCAGGAAACCATTTCCTGGAGGCCTCTTTTTTATTTGTGTTCGTTAGCTGCGCTAATACATTCTCTTGGAAACCACAGTTTAATAAATTTCATAGCGCATGACCAGTGGACTTAATGAATATTAGTCGAAGCAATTTTTGTTTATTCAGCTTCTCTTTCCTCTCCTCCCTTCCCCTACCCAGACCTCATTCTGTGGAATGATAATAATACACAGAGCTGGCTGGCCACAGAAGACTCTCAAAACAAGGAGAAAAAGGATCTTTCTGAGCTCACACCTGTTTTAAGATTTGTTATCCTTAAAACGAAAAGCTGTAGGGATTCACTGGGCTCTTTCCTTGTAGCTCCCTGTGGACTTAGCTATTAAACCGCAGGGAGGAGCCCAGCCTTCAGAGCACTTAAAAGTACTTATGTCAAATCCATCCCATTCTTCCGGCCTCCGTTCCTCAATCTAGCCACCATTCCCAAGGGCTGGAGCACATTACAAGGCATTCACTTCATATGAATGGGCACACACAGACTTTTTCACCATTTCGATATGTCTAACATTTGCAGGCACATCCTGTAGGCTGCCTGAAACAGCCTTAATTTCAATTTACTGTCTCCCCAAGGATCTTGCCATTCTGCCGAA
Source organism: Cebus imitator (assembly GCF_001604975.1). Taxonomy (NCBI): domain Eukaryota; kingdom Metazoa; phylum Chordata; class Mammalia; order Primates; family Cebidae; genus Cebus; species Cebus imitator. The sequence continues at coordinate 4,480,855 of NW_016107357.1, forward strand.
AGTAGAAAACTCAATGATCGTTTCTCCTCTCCGACCTCTCACCCCAGGCTCTCTCTGCCCTCCTCCTCTTTCAAGGAAAAGCTGTACTGGGAGGAACATTTTGCTCCAGATGAATAGAATGAAGTTTTGATGCTTCTAACAGCACGTATGATCTTTTATTTTTGAAAAATAATGAACAAGTTACGCCAAATTACCACATTTGGAAGGTGTTCAAAGTCGGCATACAAAGTCCAGTAAATGCTGTCTTGGGTCCTCCTGGAATATGACTACACAGGACAGCATGAAATCATAGTCTTGAAGTTTTACGTTGCCGTTTGTAAGCTGCTAGGTCTAACTCTGTATCACTTTTTAGGAGGGAGATTTTCCAATGCATATGCAAGCTGAGAAAATAGTGTAGTGAACCTCAATGTACCCGTCCTTTAACTTTCACATTAATCAACATGTGGCCAATCTTATTTTATCAAATCGTTTTCTCACACATGCATGTTTTTTTACTTGGAGATTTAAAAACAAATGACAGATGTTGTGTCTTTTTCTCTGTAAACAGTTTGGCATGCCTTATTTACTGATAAGAACTTTCTATTTTTAGCATAATCACCATGCCAATATTACACTTAACATAATTAATGGTAATTCCTTAGTTATCTAATACCGAATGCATATTAATTTTTTCCTAATTACCTCAATATATTTTTTTAACTGTTCCAGAATCCAAACAAGACCCACTCGTTGCATTAGTTATTTTTTCCTTAAGCCTCTTTTGTTTTGTAACAGGGCCTCCTCTTTCTTCTCTTCCTACTCCTCTTTCTCTTCCTTCTCCTTCTCTAGTTTTATGCCATAGATCTGTTGGGAATACCCAGATTTTGTCTGCAGAAATATTCCATACTGTAAATTTGACTGATTGTTTCCTTATGGTGTCACTGAATTTGTTCTTGTACTGTTAGGGATATTTCTGACAGAGAAAAAGTTAGCCAAGTTTTTCACTCTTATAGTGAATAAAAACATTAGAGCATTGGGTGAAATCCTCACTTTGCTTTGGCATCTGGAGCTACACTTACTGTTAATTCATTCAACAAATATTAATTAGCTCTTACAATACCAGGCACTGTACTGGGCTTTGGGAATGCAGAGTGACTAAGGGGGTTGGAAATATGGGATAACTGAGAAAATCATGGACCTTATCATTGTGAAGCATAGGGGTCGTGAGTTTCAAAGCACCACTTAAAAAAACACCTGTGTTGGGCTCTCCTAACACCCTTGTAAAGACCATCAAGTTGTAAAGCCCTCTCAAATTTGCTGAAGAATACTGAGGATGCAATGATAGATGCTTTAGACAGGAACTATACGAGAAATCACTAATGGAGAAGTCAGACACCGTTCCCCTTGGACTTTTGGATTTCAATCTTTTGATAAGCTAATTTTAGATCCCAAACTCGGTCACAGATGGATCAGTACTGCTAAAAAGATTTAGGCAACTCCTGAACAAAATTAATATCAGGGTATCAACTTATATTGGCCTAAGTTAAAAAAGAAGTTAGTTCCTTAAGAGTCCCTTAATTCTGACACCCATCTCCAAGAAATCCACCAATACATCAAAATAAGAAATACATTGGAACATAGTGCACAGAGACTAAACACAACTGAAATAAAAGTTGCCCAAAACAAAACTTCTCTTACCAGTGTGTGATAAACTCTGCTATTTCCAAACCTATTTGTTTTATTTTTATTTTATTTTCTAAAAATGCTGGCTGCAACCCAATAAATGAATTTTGTGACCCACCAATGAGTCATGATCTGCTGATTGAACTGCTGTCTTTGGAAAAGGTTTGACATTTGGATAAGATGGGGTCATGAGCCATCTGCTTGAACTATGCAGTTGAGGCTTACTTTTGCAAAAGCCCAGATTTTGTGCCTTTGAAATCATATAGGAGGAAGGGATTGAGGTAGGGGGTTTTCAGAAGTTGTAAACAATATCAAGGCCTTCCTCCTATTTATTTTTTTTTCTGGCTAGAAGAAATGTAAGCAGACAGAGGGAGACACTTGGGACAAAGTAAGACCCTTGGGAATTTCAAGTGTCTTATTTTTAAGGAATGAGACTAAAATTTTTAAGGTAGCACCACGAGCTGGATGTTTTCTCATCTTATGTAATCCTCATAATAATGTAACTGAGTAGCCTTTACATATGTTACATGGGAGAAAACTTGGGATCCCAGAGATTGAGTAAGTAAGAGGAACCAGCTACTAGCCAGCTCACAGAGGCCCTATCTCCTGGCAATTGGAGACTGACAGAGGCTGGAGCCAGACAGTCTTCACTCTGAATCCTTGCTGTGGTACTTAGTGATTGTCAATTAGTAAGTGAGGAATAAATAAGATAAAATGTACAAACAGCATCTAGTAGTCACAGATTATTTGTACGAATATAAGATACATATATGAGATATTAAAATATGCATGTATGATATATATACACACATATATAAGATAGATGTTAAAATTTTTGTTTTTAAAATTATCCCTTGGAACCAGATGATGTGTCAAAAGTACTGGCATTGTGTACATTTCTGAACTTGCTGTCTGCTGGCCTCCCTCACTGCCCTGTCTCCTGCCAAAGATACTGAATATGGTTAGAGTCCTGCATGTACTGGGCATTGTAGCAAAACTTGAAAAGCAAACAAACACACATACAAACTCAACAACAGGTGTCAGCCTCCAGCAGAGAAGTCTGATGGAAGAAACCATAATTTTGAGTAATAACCTGCATTTCATCAGGACTAGGTCCCTTTCCACAACTCAGAGATTTCATTTTTGCTTTTGGTGCTTTACTGAGAATATTTCCATTCTCACAGGTACCACATTGAGAGGCAATGGTGTGTGATGTATACGAGCTCCAACCCTCAGAGCCGGGTGACCTATGCTGTCATTCTCGTTCTGCCGCTTCTCCACTTTATTAGCCCATTCTCGAGTTGCTATAAAGAAATACCCGAGACTGGGTAATTTGTAAGAAAATAAATTTCATTGGTTCATGGCTCTTCAGGCTATGGAGGAAACAGTGCTAGCATCCACTTCTAGGAAGGCCTCGGGAAGCTTTGACTCATGGTGGAAGGCAGAGTGGGAGTAGGCACTGCACGTGGCAAAAGCAGGAGCAAGAGAAAGAGAGAGTGGGGGTGGGGAGGAGTTGCCATGCTTTACTACCACCAGATCTTACAGAAACTCACTACTGTGAGGACAGCACCAAGCCATGAGGGATCCACCCCCACGACCCAAACACTTCCCACCATGCCCCGTTTCCAACACTGGAGATTACATTTCAACATGAGATTTAGGCGGGGAAAATATCCAAACTGTATCACCTTCTATGTGGTCTTGAATAAATTACTTAAACCCTTTTCCCTCCATCCTCATTAGTAAAACAAGGTTGATGACGTTAATCACAACGATGATGATAAAAATGGCCGCCATGTAGGTTGTTGTAAGAATTCAATGCGTTTGCATACATAAAATACATGGAACAGTACCCAGAATATAAGAAGTGTTGGCGAGTATTATGATGTTACAAGTTAGAGTTACTTCCTCTGCTTCTGAAGGGCCAACATTTCCAGTTTCAGTTGCATCTGGTAGCTTTCTGGAGTGGAGCAAATCATAGTTAGGTCTCCACTCATTCAGTGGGACTTTGTGAGTCATGGACGGTGGATAAGATGCAGTGCTAGCTACAGAATACTTTAAAAAACCATGGAACATCTGGTCTTTCCTCAATAATTCACAATCTAATTGAGGGAAAAAAAGCGTTATCTGCCACCAGCTAGCTGTGAGATTTTACTCAGGCTATTGTCCCACTCCAAAAATAAGGGGCTCCACTACTCTGAACTGATAATGAATAAATTGGGATTCACCAGGTTTAGCACCTCAATTCACAAAGGCAAGATTCTCGCTTCAAGAATTATGAAGAAAGTTGTGAACTCATAAAAATATTTAAAAGAAGCTACAGTCTGAAAAGTAAAGAATGTTATCTTAGTGATGACCCCCTAAGGGGCTCCACTACTCTGCAAGTGATGATGAATAACCTGGGAATCACCAGGTTTAGCACCTAAATTCATAAAGGCAACAATCTCTCTTCGAGAATTATGAAGAAAGTCATGAACTCGTAAACATATTTTAAATAAGCTAGAGTCTGAAAGATAAAGAATGTTATCTTATTTAGTGATGACTCCCCGATAAAAACTTGAGGTAAGTTTATAGTTAAACATTTTTACTTATGATCCATTTTTCTTTTTTTTCCCCTCCTCCTTCTCTTCCTTTTCCTATTTCTTTCTCTTCTTATTTCTTCTCCTTCTTTTTCTCCTTTCTTCTCCTTATCTGCCTCCTTAGACATTTTTCAAGACTTGCCAAAGAAGCAATAGGACAACCAGGCTGAGAAAGACAAGTTAAATATCTTCACTTGTTAATTCTGATTGGAGAAGCTTTACTCATTCTCTCTTCCTCTCCTATGAGGTAGGTAACTTCCAAGTATCTGTACAGCCTTCACCCTTGATATCAAGGAGGACCTTTGACAGAGAGTGTAATGTTCAGGAATCAATTCTGATTCCATTGTAGTCCTCATGAAGACAAATCTATCTTAAAATTCTTGCTGATTAGAAATTAAAAGCCATGCTTATTTGTGAAATTAATAAAGCTTCTAGAGGGCAACCAAATGTTCAGTTGTCTTTATCCTTTTTTTTTTTATGACTCTTTGCCTCTGAAGATGCATATCTTCTAAAAGCAAATAGAATCACTCATCTTAAAACTGATTACCCTACATTCAACCATATAACAAGTCACCGACTTCACTGAAATGTTGAGAATCTCAGCAGTGCATCATATGTCTCATTAACAATGTAAAAATCTGTTCCTGGACAGAAATATTAACTTCTGCCCAAATAAACAACTATCTATCACACATGAATACACTGCAGTAGACAGCTTCCTCATATCTTATTATGAAAGGTTTCCCTCAGTATGGGTGCAACAGACCTGTGAATTTATTTCCCTATGTGGGTCCCCAACATGAGTTAGATGCAGGCAGTCTTAGAAATTGATTATACTTAAAGGCTTATTTTTATAAGCCTATTATTTGCAACTGAAAATGCATCTTCCAATAATGACAGTGTTACAATTCAAGGTTAGATCCCTGCGGTCACCTGTGAATGTCTACTGAAAGAAAAGCTGAAATGGTCTAATTTATAGCCACTGGCCTTCCTAAGCAACCCTCTGCCCTAGGGTTGAGTCCCTAAGGCCCCCAAGGTTCGAGTTACTACTGAGATTGTGAAGAAGAAGTGGGGATGGGTGTAGAATACACAGCTTTGGAGGCAAAGGAGGAGAAAATAAAAGGGGAGCTCCATGGCTCCTCTCACATTCACTGGGATTACTGGTGAATCAGAGATCATCTGCACACCTTGGACTTCTCATTATGCAGCTCTTCATCTAAGCTGCCTTCATGAAAGTCTTACGAGTTTGTCATTGAAAAACTTTGCCCCGCTTCAAAAAAAAAAAAAAAAAGAATTTGTGGCCACTTCTAGAGCTTCCAGTCAGATAGATATTTTGGTCTATTTAGTGGAGAAAATGCTCAACAAAAGTTACTTGACATCATATGCAGAAGAGCTTTTAAAGGTTGTTGCCTTGATTGCATTTGGTGAGCAGTTGGACTGTGTAACTTGTTGGCATGTGTTTTAGTGTACCCAAATCCTAGGTCTTCATGAAAGTTCTAGAGCATTTAGAATTATGGCTTTATAGAGCTGAATCATAAACACAGCTCTGGAATGGAACACCCTCATTCTGTATTGACACAGGTAGAGAACAGTCTCAACCTGATGGAGGGAAGAGTGGGCATGGTCTACACATGAGCTTCCTGACATATACTCACAGGGGCAGCCTCTCCCGGTAGGCCTATAACAGTGTTTTTCTGAAGCAAGTACCATAACAAGAGGTGTTCTTAGAGTAGATTAAGAGTTAATCGAGTGAGTTAAAACGTGACCCCAAATGCATATCTGAACCTCTTCAATTCGACACTACCCTAGAACTGGCCATATTATATACTCTCTGTTATTCTTTACAACATTTAACTAAAAGGTATGTAGTATTTTATATGTAGGAAGGCACCATGTCTTTGAAATAAAGTTTCTACTCTTGAGGGATGTATACTCCAGCTCTGCAGGCAGACACATACACCAATAATTACCACGCAATGGGATGCGTGCTATCATGGAAATGCATTTACAGGGGAAGAAGATATTAATTCAGCCTTGAAGAAGGTTGGGAAGGCATCATAGAAGATGTGCCATCTGAGTTTTACCTTGAGAAATATGTAGGATTGTTGCACTTGGTAAAGCTCATATTGGCTAGAAGGAACCATATGAGCAAATATCTGGAGGTAAGAAAGTATCTAGCCTGTTTGAGGAAGAACAGGGATCCATGGAGTGGCTTAAATGTAATAATGGACATTTAAGCTGGAGAGGTAAATACAGGGCAAAGTATAAAAGTCCTTTCCTATATCAGACTAGGAAATTTGATTTTAACTTATATACAATAGAAAGTCATGAAGGTGGCATGCTGGTTAAAGTTTCTGCTAGAAAATTTGATAGTAGAATACAATATTAAGGCAAGTCTGAGGGACCACAGAACTGAAAATTTCTGGACTTGAAGACCCTTGGGATAATTGTTGTGTCTCATCTTTAGGTCTTTCTAGGAAGCAATGAAGCCTGAGGCTTAGAGCAGAACTCAGGTGTCATCAATAGCTATTAATGGAACAAAGACTCATCTCGCTCAGACTCACACTTGGGATGCGCAGGTGTTCCCTATAAAATGGCCCAGGTTTTCTGCATCTGCCTCTTAGCGAACTTCTGTGACTGCCCAATAAATTCCTCAAGCCCAATATTCTCCTTCTCTCTCTTTCTCTCCTTTCCCCTCCCTTCTCCTCCCTTCCCCTTCCTTTCTTTCTCTCTCAGACCTGGCACCGCTGATAAGTTAGAGGGACACATAGGCTTTCTAGAAGTTTACTGAGTAGCTTTTCATGGAATAGACATTTGTTGAATGTCCTCTATATGCCAAGCCCTGGGGATGGCTCTCTGTATGGTGCTAAACAGATGATCAGCTGATGAGACTTGGGGAAGCACATTTTATTCATGGATCTCTTATTTTGCTCTATTATTTCTCCTGCATAACATGTGCCTCAGTCAAGGCCATTTATGATCTGAATGTATGAAAACTTTCATTTTAAGCACCTCCTAGTGTGTTCCCCACCCTCCAGTCAAGCCTCCTACTAGCTCTCCTCCCACCCCAGCCTTTGGCCCTGCCCTATGCTCTCTCCCTAGATGAAAGCCCCGTCTTTTTGCTGATTCAAATCCCATCCACCATTCAGAACCACCATCTCCACAATGTCTTTCTGATGGCTACCATCCTTATCGATTTCTTGGAGATATAATTCAGAGTAACAGTTAAAAAACTGGACTCTAAATTAAGGAGAGGGGTTAACTCTCAGGAAAGGAGAAAGAGACATGTTCAGGGCCTTCATCCATTGCTAACATCTCATATCTTAAGCTGGGTGGTGAATATACGGGGGTATTTTTAAAAACACAGTTCATTGTATCATTTTGTATGACTGAACTATTTTATAAAAGAAAGAAGCCACTTATTAAGTGTGCTACCTTGTGCAAGTTCCCTAACTTCTTTATGCACCAGTTATCTCATTTGTAGGACATGATAATAGTGCCCTCTTTATAGAATGTTGTGGGGTTAATAATATTAGATAATGGCTGTTGGGAATTACAAAATGCTTGACATATAATAAGCACTCAATAAATGTTAGTGATGTCTTCACTTCTTTTCCCCTTGAACTCCCCAGAGTGCTTTTGCTCAGAATTATATAATTTAATATTTAATTGAAGCCTGTTTGGTTCTGTGATTTTTGCTCTTTTTTCTACTGTGCTTTTCTTTTTTCTTGAGGGTAGGCACAGTGTGTTATCCTTCTTCCCAAGCTCCATCGCACCCTAGTATGGGGCCCAGAGTATCTGAATAGGTTCATAAATGCTTAAGGTTAATTGATTGGAATGGTCTTTTCAGGGATTAACTGTATATGATTCCCATGGTTTTTTACTCATCTGTGTCTGAATATCTAAAGAGGAAACCTATGCATGTCTGTTACTTTCCTCCTGTGATATGCCCTCTGAGCAGCCACCTTAGGGCTCAGAGTTGAAATATATGAACTAACCAAGAACACACTCATTCACAAACTTTCCAAAGTCCACCCACCACTTCCTATTTCCATTCAGTGCTAGAATACCTCCCAATAATTCAAAAAGTATGCACCCCTTCCTTCTTAAAACAGTATTTGTATAGGTTATAATCTTCTGTTTCACACTTTAAGGGAAATCTGAGCTAACCAGCTGCTCCACAGCCAAGTCCTAATGGTGACAATCATCTTGCTCTTGGCAAGACTATTTCAGAGTCTACTTAAAGCCACAGTGTGTGCTCCAGAGTCTGGAGCGGAGCTAAAATCTCATCAGGAGTTGGCTGCAGAGCATCGATTTACCCAGCTATAAACCATCGTCTGAGCTGCTGCCTGCCTCTACGGTGGAGTGACAAGCCAACCCAAATACGGGGGCCCAGCAGATTGTCCTGAACCCCTAAAGTGTGCTTTCTGACTACTGATGCAATATCTCCATTCATCACTGGGGCTCTGAAGTTTCCAGGAGGCCAAGTATTTCTGCAGAGGTTGGAGCCTTTTAGTCCTGAGCTCAGTTCATCTGATCTTGAGGAAACCTGTTTAGTTCAATTAACTTTGCTGGGGTTGGTGATAGGGCAGCAGATGGAAGGGCAGTAAAAGGGAAAGGCAAAGAGGTCAGAATAATGATGACATTTAATTCAATGAGGAAGCCCCACTCAGTGTGATGATCAATGCCCTGAATCATGTCTCCAAGAGGATTATAAATGTTGCTGGAAGGATGAGATCTAAGGAGACACAAATTAGCCATCATATCCAATATTTTTTCTACTGGATATCTATTGCCTTTAAGTAAATTCACTTAAGTAAATGTAAGAAGCATTTAAGATGGAAACAGAAGGTGTAAGTAAAGCTCATGTGCCATGTAAATCATAAAGCTTCATATATGCCAACTTCTGCCATTTCTATCTCAGTCCCCATTTTCTAAATTGCATTCTAATAACATTGAACACACACACACACACACACACACACACACACAGCCCTCTACACCAACTATCAGAAAGATGTTCCTGGCCTGGGAACATCTTTGCAGTCAGGCCTGACTTCTGTCAATTACCCCAGATGCTAAACTAATTGGCATGATGCTCAGATGAAAGAATCTAAGTCTAGAAAGGCAGGAAAAGCCCCCTCCTGTGACTGAAGCCATTAAACCTCAATTAGGAGATAGACAAGGAAGGTGTAGATGAGTCTGGGGTAATTATAGAGCTTTGTCTGACAGCTCAGTTCCTGAAGCCTGGGCCAGAGCAGGTGATTTGGAAATCCGATCCCTAGACAGCTGCAGATGGTGCAAGCTGATTGCACCCCACCAGCCGGACCTCCTCCCGCTGGCAGCTTTCTGCAGTGTGTGGCCCCTCACAACTTAGCACTGCCTGGCAAGCTGGCCCCATCTGTTCAGTGACCGCCAGGCACACAGCGAGCCCCTCAGGTGCAAACACCTATAGACTAGCCAGAGATATTGTTGGGATAGAGGTAGGGGTGGGGGTGGTCCGTCCTTGTTTTAATTTAGAACCGCCTCCAGAATATTCATCTTATCCATGCTTCAGAAAAGTTAGAAACTGACTAAAGCTTCCACTGTCCTCATCCTAGGCACTTGGGGAGACTTGATGACAGCTGACTGGGCTGTTTTCTGCAAGTTTCCGGAAGCTGGCATTATTCCTGCCTCTCATGCATTTAGGACAGGGAGGGGTCATTCACGGTGTTATTGGCTGAATGGTGCCCCAGAAAATTCATATGTCGATGTCTCCAACCCCAGGACTACAGAATATAACCATATTTGGAGATAAGGTCTTTAAAGAGGTGATTCACTTAAAATAAGGCTGTTAGGGTGGGTCCTTAATCCAATATACTGGTATCCTTATAGGAAGAAGAGATTAGGACACAGGCTGAGACACACTAGGGGCATATGTGTGTCAATGGACAACCATGTGAAGAGGCAGCAAGCATGCAGCCATCTGCAGCCAGCATCTTCATCTCAAACTTCCAACCTCTAGAACTGTGAGAAATACATTGCTGTTTAAGCTACCAATTTCTGTGGTATTTTGTTCTGGCAGCCCTAGCAAACTAATACAACATATTCATTAATTCACTCAACAAGTATTTGTTGAGTATTTACTATGTGCCAGAAACTGTTTACATGCTGAGAAGACAGAGGTGAAAAAGACCACTCTTCCTGCTGCGAGTTTATATCTTCATGGGGAAGAGGAAGAAGGCCACTAACAAGGTAAACACATGCACAAGTTAATTTTAGTGGGTGGTAAGTGTTATGAAGGAGACAGAACAGGATGGTGTAGGGCTGCTTTGGATAAAGTGTTGAGGAGAAGGTTTTCTGGAGGGGTAATATTAGAGCTAGACCTGATAACAAGAAGATATTAGCCATACAAAGATCTGGAGAGAAGAAAATGCAGAAGTCCTGGTGAGGCAGGAGAATAGGGTCTGGAGGCAGGGAACCTAAAGCTGTTTCATGCCGACTTCCTAGAACTACAGGTATTGATCGACTTACGACCTATGCAACTTACGACCATTCGACTTTATGAGCACAATCGCTAGCCATGACTGCTCCGCCTCTGGCAGCACAAACGTTGCCCAGCTGGGCGTACAACAGTGCAGACCAGCTTCTGGCAGCACTACCATCTCTGCGTGCACCATTTCAACTGTACATATAGCCTACTCAACTTACGACAAAATCGTGTTACGACCGGTCCGCAGTCCTGACCGTGGTCGTAAGTCGAGCACTAGCACTAGTCGAGTACTGTACATTGAAAGGAAAACCCTAACTTTCCATGCCTAAGTAACGAAAGGACCAGAAGCTGCTCCCTTTGACCTCTTCCGTGCATAGATGGAAAACTGGAAAATTGCAGGTCAAGTCTTTGCAACTTTGTAACTTCACTTCAGCCTCTGGTTGGCTGCTTTCTGCAACCAATCAGACTGATTGCAGGCTACCACTTCAGTTACAAGAGGTGAGCCGGAAGTGGCCAATGGGAAACCTCTAGGGGGTATTTGAACCCAAGAAGATTCTGTATCTGGGCCTTTGAGCCACTGCTCGGATCTGTTCTCACACTGTGGAATGTAGTTTCATTTTCTATAAATCTCTGCTATTGTTCTTTTGTGGCTTCATTCTTCCTTTGGAGGGTGTTTTCTCCAATTCTTTGTTCAAAATGCCAAGAACTTGGACAACTTGTGGTCACAGCCCTCTACACTGGGGCAAGAACAAGCTGATGAATCCAAGGAACAAAAGAAGGCCAATATGAGAGAAAAAAAAATTGCTGTGAGACGGATTTATGTCAACCTGAAGGGAGGAACAGGCTGGCTAGAGGCAGACCTCTGTATACAGCCCTGCCCTTTTCAAAGTTGATGAGGGAGGTTGAAAGCTGTGATTGAAGGAGGCCACCTGTGGAGGTGAAAGACACAGCTTGGAGTCCAAAGGATGGAATCTAAGCTCCAGGTACACAGTTGGTCTTAGATCGGTGGTTCTCAACCCAACCAGAGTTAATGATGCTTTTTACAGCAAGTATTTTATTAGATCCCTTTATTATCCTGCAATGATCATTATGCTGAATGATCTACCAAAGCACATAATAAAAAAAGAATAATGTCCTAACTATAATAAAAAGGAAATATTTATAAATAATTATGATAAATTAATTGCAATATTCAGGCACAAGTCACATTAGAAGAGAAAATGAAGTAGTTAGGTGACAGCAGGTAGAATCATTGTGAGTGTGACCTCCATGATTGTAAGCTGATACCTAGTTTGGTTGGTCAAAAGTTAATTTTAATCATTAGTAGTTTAGAAACTTTTCTTTCAGCTTGACAACTTGTTATGGTAATGTCATGTAAATTTGGGGATTATTGTTAAATTAGGGGAAATTTCTATCAAGCTTCTTTCATTTATGAGCTTTAAAATTTCCTGGCATTTTAGATTTTCTTGTGCAATGACTAATCTTCAATGCTCTGAATTGTCAACACTTATTAACCATTACCCACATCCTTGTGGTTCTGGGCACGGTAGGATACATAAATCCCACAGGAGGACTCTGGGCCTTAAATCTACATCACAGTGTCAGGTGACAAGTAGCAGGGGGAGTTTTCTGAAAGCTAATCCTAGGCTGGAATTAACTCTATAACAGCAGCTTAACTGTAAGTGGAAGTGTCTGCAAATCACACAGACATATTCTACCACACCCAGACTTTAATTCAACTTCCCATTCATTGGATCACAAAAATGTCTGTGACTTGACATGAGAGGAGGTATGGCAGACATGAAGTTAGCATGGAAAGGGAGGGTGGCCCTAGCTAATTAAATACAGTATCTTACTTAATCAAAATTTAAGAATATAATGATGTGAACCCTCTGTTGGGACGTCTCAGGCATCCACGCACGGTAAAGGAGGCCCTGGCTTCACTATTCATGCATCTCTACTTGTACTCAACTTCCCGTTACTTTGGATCCAACAGCCGGCAAAATACCAACACTAAATTCACACTTCTGTATTTTCCATGGATGCCCTGCTGAGCACTGCTGGAGAAAATTTGTACTACCATGCATAATATTTCCTGTACAAATCTGGCATCATAAACCTCAGTTAACTCTGAATGATGTCCAGTAGTTCTGTGAGTCTTGAATTAGTTCTCGCTCTACTTTCTTAAACAGCTGTTTTGAACATTCCCCATTATTTTCAAGCACTTGCCCTAGGCTAGGCTTGTTACTCATTTTAGTGTCCCTCACACTGCACTACACACACACACACACACACACACACACACACACAATTATTAGACCTGTCCTTACTTTGTATTAATGGAGGGATGCCACCTTTCTTGTCTATCCTCTCCATCCTGTTCTCTGAATTTCACTATATTTATTGTCCTGGGACATGGGAGCTTCATTGGAATCCTTCAATTATCTATCTTTTTCCATAGTCTTTAAGTACTCCAAGGCAATTGGTTATTGTCCCAGCCTATAAATAAGCTCAAGTCTCTCTAAACTTTAAACAAAATCCTTCCTTGATCCTACATCCACCTCTAGTCACTTCCCTATTTTGTTTACCCTTTACAGTTAAAATTCTTAAAATAATGATCAGTACTCACTGTCTCTATTTCCCAACCAACAATTGCATCCCCACATAATCAGATATCCATCCCTGTCATTGCAGTGAAACTCTTTCACCGAGGTTACTAGTTGCCAGAGGATTTTCTTGTTTGCAAATTTAAGAGGCACTTTACTCTTGAACTTACTTGACCTTCCTGTGCATTTGACACTATTGACCAGTCCCCTTATTTTTACGGGATACTTATTGGTTTATTTATGTATTCCCTGCGTTGTTCCAGAAATGATTTTCAAAGTGTCCAGTCAAAATACAAATAATTTGAAAAGATAAAATAAAAATTTTAAAATGTCTTAGTGATTATCTTGGCTTTTAAACACGTATACTAAGAAACCTTAAAGATAATCAATACTGTTAACTCTCTTCAGAGAGTATAGAATCGTAGAACACTTTAACTTCAATCAGTCTCTTTCAATTTATAATTTATATGCAAACTTTTTAATAAATCTGATTTTTAAAAAAACATATAGATATTAGTATTATGTTTAGAGAATCAGTGATTTATATTCACCCATATAATTATTAATCTCCTTGAACACTGTTTCTTTTCTGTATCTCACATCTTCCATCAGGAGTCACCTTTATGAAGTACATACTTTGGAAGTTTCTTAAATAGAAACTTGTTGATGGCAAACTCTTATTTGTGTGAAAATTTTGCCTTATTCTTGAAAATTAGTTTTCTGGGTAAAATACCCTAAATCCATTGCTCTGTTTTCTCAGCAGATTGAATATATTTTTGTCCTGTTCATTTTTGTTGAGTAATCAAATGTTGGTCTTGCTGTTTCTTTGTGGGTGTACTTTTCTCATCTGTCTACTTTAAGATGTTTTTGTCTTTTGAACATTGAATATTACTACTTGGTTCTGGATCACATCCTGCTTGCAATTTATTAGGTTGCCTGAAGTTATGGATTGTTTTCTTCCATTAATTCTGTAAAAATTTGCCATAGTATCTTGAAATACTGCCTTTCCCTCAGTCTCTTACTTGTCTTCTTCTGTAACTTTGATTAGTACTATTTTGGACTGTTTACTTTCAATGCCTGCTTTTATTTCTTTCACATATGAAGCATAGTTATTTTTGTCCTTTGCTTGACAATTCTGTAGTCTGTAATCTTTGCTGGTGTGACTCAGATCTCTGCTGCTTCTGTTGATTATTGTTTCAGTGCCAGAATTACTTTATGTTTTGTATTTTGTGTTTTTCCTTTTGTTCTTTACTATAATTTCATATTCAAACCACCTAGGTCCAGTTTGTGGTTCCAAATTCTTAGGGAAACTTATTTTCTTAGGGGAGATGTTGTTTGTCCTGTCAAAGAGAGATAGGTCAAAATAGACAAGATTTTTGGTTTCTCCCTTTTGCCAGGGTGGCTTATTTTTATTTACTGATTTATGACAGAGTCTCATCTCACTCTGTCACCCAGTCTAGAGAACACTGGTGCCATCTTGGCTCACTGTAACCTCCATCTCCTTAGTTCAAGTGATTCTCCTGCCTCAGCCTCCAGAGTAGCTGGGACTACAGGTGTGTGACACCATACCTAGCTAGTTTTTGTATTTTTAGTAGAGACAGGGTTTCATCATGTTGACCAGGATGGTCTCAATCTCCTGACCTTGTGATCCGCTTACCTTGGCCTCCCAAAATGCCAGGATTACATGTGTGAACCATCACTCCTGGCCTATTTTTTCATTGTTATTCTAGGTTCCTCACATTTCTAAAGGGTCTCTTAAAAGACTTTCTCACCTGTTTGTCTCCTACTTTGTAGACCCTGTATGGCTATTGAAATGAAAGCTCAAAGCCAGGCTCATGTCTGTAATTCCAGCACTTTGGGAGGCAAAGGCAGGAGGATCACTTGAGACCAGGAGTTTGAAACCAGCCTGATCAACATAGCAAGACCCTATCTCTACATTAAAAAAGAAAAAAATTAGCTGGGTGTGGTGGTGCACGTCTGTGGTCCCAGTTGCTTGGGAAGCTGAGGAGAATCACTTGGGCCCAGGTTAAGGCTGCAATGGGTTGTGACTGCCACTGCACTTCAGCCTGGGCAACAGAGTGAGATCGATCCTGTCTCAAAAACACAAGCAAACAAAAAAGAAATGAAACCTCAAGGTCTCTGGGGTTCAATGTTTCTCTGTGAAAGTGGGCCTCATTGGGAGCTTGCCTCTCTGGATTGACAGTTGTTATAATTTTTGCTTCTAAGGGTTCTTTTTTTGTGTGTGCAGAAATCTGCATTTTATTTTTTTAAATGCACAAAGATTTCAATGTAATTTAGACACACACACACACACACACACACACACACACTTCGTTGCACTTTAGGTTCTGAGGTACATTTGCAGAACATGCAGGATTGTTGCATAGGTACCTACATGGCAATGTGGTTTGCTGCTCCATCCCCCTGTCACCTACAGCTGGCATTTCTCCCCATGTTATCCCTCCTCAACCTTCCTATCCCCAGGCTGTCCCTCCCCTACTACCCCCCAACAGACCCCAGTGTGTGATGCTACACTCCCTGTGTCCATGTGTTCTCATTGTTCAATGCCCGCCTATGAGTGAGAACATGCGGTATTTGATTTTCTGTTCTTGTGTCAGTTTGCTGAGAATGATGGTTTCCAGATTCATCCATGTCCCTACAAAGGACACAAACTCATCGTTTTGTATGGCTGCATAGTACTCCATGGTGTATATGTGCCACGTTTTCCTTGTCCAGTCTATCATCGATGGGCATGTGGGTTGGTTCCAGGTCGTTGCTATTGTAAACAGTGCCACAATGAACTTACGTGTGCATATGTATTTATAATAGAACGATTTATACTCCTTTGGATATATATACCCAGTAATGGGATTGCTGGGTCAAATGGAATTTCTATTTCTAGGTCCTTGAGGAATCGCCACACTGTCTTCCACAATGGTTGAACTAATTTACACCCCCCACCAACAGTGTAAAAATTTTCCTTTTTCTCCACATCCTCACCAGCATCTGTTTTCTCCAGATTTTTTAATGATCACCATTCTAACTGGTGTGAGATGATATCTTAATGTGGTTTTGGTTTGCATTTCTCTAATGACCAGTGATGATGAGCATTGTTTCAAATGTTTTTTGGCCCCATCGATGTCTTCTTTTGAAAAGTGTCTGTTCATATCCTTCGTCCACTTTTGAATGGGTTTGTTTTTTCCTTGTAAATGTGTTTTAGTTATTTGTAGATTCTGAATATTGGCCCTTTGTTAGATGGGTAGATTGCAAAAATGTTTTCCCATTCTGTTGGTTGCTGGTTCACTCTAACGATTGTTTCTTTGGCTGTATGGAAGTTCTGGAGTTGAATTAGATCCCCTTTGTCTATTTTGCTTTGTTGCCAAATGTTTTTGGTGTTTTGGTCATGAAGTCCTTGCCTATGACGATGTCCTGAATGGTTTTGCCTAGGTTTTCTTCTAGGGTTTTTATGGTGTTAGGTCTTATGTTTAAGTGTTTAATCCAACTGGAGTTAATTTTAGAGTAAGGTGTCAGGAAGGGGTCCAGTTTCTGCTTTCTGCACATGGCTAGCCAGTTTTCCCAACACCATTTATTAAACAGGGAATCCTTTCCCCATTGCTTGTTTTTGTCAGGTTTGTCAAACATCAGATAGTGGTAGATGTGTGGCATTGCCTCTGAGGCGTCTGTTTTGTTCCATAGGTCTATATCTCTGTTTTGGTATCAGTCCCATACTGTAGCCTTGTAGTATAGTTTGAAGTCAGGTAGCGTGATGCCTCCAGCTTTGTTCTTTTTGCTTAGAATTGACTTGGCTATGTGGGCTGTCTTTTGGTTCCCTATGAAGTTTAAGGTAGTTTTTTCCAGTTCTGTGAAGAGGGTCATAGGTAGCTTGATGGGAATAGCATTGAATCTGTAAGTTACTTTGGGCAGTATGGCCATTTTCACAATACTGATTATTCCTAACCATGAGCATGGAATGTTTTTCCATGTGGTTGTGTCCTGTCTTATTTTGTTGAGCCGTGGTTTGTCGTTTCCCTTGAAGAGGTCCTTTACATACTTTGTTAGTTGTATTCCTAGGTATTTTATTCTCTTTGTAGTAATTGTGAATGGCAGTTTGTTCTTCATTTGGCTCTCTTTATGTCTGTTAATGGTGTATAGGAATGCTTGTGATTTTGGCACATTGATTTTCTATCCTGAGACTTTGCTTAAGTTGCTTATCAGTTTCAGATTTTGGGCTGAGATGATGGGGTCTTCTAAATATACAATCATGTCATCTGCAAATAGAGACAATTTGACATCCTTCTTTCCTAATTGAATACCCTTTATTTATTTTTGTTGCCTGATTGCTCTGGCTAGAACTTCCAATACTATGTTGAATAGGAGTGGTGAGAGAGGACATCCTTGTCTAGTGCCAGATTTCAAAGGGACTGCTTCCAGTTTTTGCCCATGCAGTATGATATTGGCTGTGGGTTTGTCTTAAATAGCTTTTAATATTTTGAGATATGTTCCATCGATACCTAGTTTATTGAGGGTTTTTAGCATAAAAGGCTGTTGAATTTTGTCAAAGGACTTCTCTGCATCTATTAAGATAATGATGTGATTTTTGTGTTTGGCTCTGTTTATGTGGTGGATTACGTTTATAGACTTGCATATGTCAAACCAGCCTTGCATCCCCGGGATGAAACCTACTTGTTCATGATAGATAAGCTTTTCGATGTGCTGTTGGATTCAGTTTGCCAGTATCTTCTTGAAGATTTTTGCATCTATCTTCATCATGGATATCGGCCTGAAGTTTTCTTGTTTTGCTGAGTCTTTGCCAGGTTTTAGTATCAGGATGATGATGGTCTCATGAAATGATTTGGGAAAGATTCCCTCTTTCTGGATTGTTTGGAATAGTTTCAGAAGGAGTGATACCAGCCACTCTTGGTATGTCTGGTAGAATTTGGCTGTGAAACCATCTGGACCTGGGCTTTCTTTGGTTGGTAGGCTATTAATTGCTGCCTCAACTTCAGCCCTTGTTATTGATCTATTCAGGGTTTCAACTTCTTCCTGATTTAGACTTGAGAGGATGCAAGTGTCCAGGAATTTATCCATTTCTTCCAGGTTTACTGGTTTGTGTGCATAGAGTTGTTTGTAGTAATCTCTGATGGTAGTTTGTATTTCTGTGGAATCAGTGGTGATATCCCCTTTATTGTTTTTTATTGCATCTATTTGATTCTCCTCTTTCTTTTTTATTAATCTGGCTAGTGGCCTATTTTGTTGATCTTTTCAAAAAAACAGCTCCTGGATTTATTCATTTTTTGAAGGGATTGTTGTGTTTCTATCTCCTTCAGTTCTGCTCTGATCTTGGTTATTTCTTGTCTTTTGCTAGCTTTTGAGTTTTTTTGATCTTGCTCCTCTAGCTCTTTCAATCTTGATGATAGGGTGTCGATTTTAGATCATTCCTTGCTTCTCATGTGGGCATTTATTGCTATAAATTTTCCTCTAGACATTGCTTTAAATGTGTCTCAGGGATTCTGGTACATTGTGTCTTTGTTCTTGTTTGTTTCAAAGAACATCTTTATTTCTGTCTTCATTTCATTGTATATTCAGTCAACATTCAAGAGCCAGTTGTTCAGTTTCCATGAAGTTGTGCAGTTTTGAGTTAGTTTCTTAATCCTGAGTGCTAATTTGATTGCACTGTGGTCTGATAAACTGTTTGTTATGATTTCCGTTCTTTTACATTTGCTGAGGAGTGATTTACTTCCAATTATGTGGTCAATCTTAGAGTAGGTGTTATGTGGTGCAGAGAAGAATGTATATTCTGTGGATTTGGGGTGGAGAGTTCTGTAGATGTCTATTAGGTTTGCTTGGTCCAGACCTGAGTTCAAGTCCTGGATATACTTGTTAATTTTCTGTCTCTTTGATCTGTCTAATATTGACAGTGGAGTGTTAAAGTCTCCTACTATTATTGTATGGGAGTCTAAGTCTCTTTGTAGGTCACTAAGAACTTGATTTATGTATCTGGGTGCTCCTGTATTGGGTGCACATACATTTAGGATCGTTAGCTCTTCTTGTTGCATTGATCCCTTTACCATTATGTAATGCCTTTGTTTGTCTCTTTTGATCTTTGTTGGTTTAAAGCCTATTTTATCAGAAACTAGGATTGCAACTCTTGCTTTTTTTAACTCTCCATTTGCTTGATAAATCTTCCTCCATCCCTTTATTTTGAGCCCATGTGTGTCCTTGCATGTGAGATGGGTTTCCTGGATACAGCACACTGATGGTTTTTGACTTTTTATCTAATTTGCCAGTCTGTGTCTTTTGATTGGGGCGTTTAGCCCATTTACATTAAGGTTAATATTGTTATGTGTGAATTTGATCCTGCCATTTTGATGCTAGCTTGTTGTTTTGCCCATTAGTCGGCATAGTTTCTTCATTGTGTCAATGCTCTTTACCATTTGGTACATTTTTGGAGTGGCTGGTACTGGTTGTTCCTTTCTTTTTTTTCTTAGAACGCCTTGTCACACCACCAGTTGAAGCATAACAACACAACATCCTGCCACTTCACCCAAAAGCAGTGATTTCATTCTCCCCTTTCTTGATGGCTCAATAGGTCATTAGCCACAGGCCCACTGAGTGCTTTTAAAAGGGGGGAGGTTGTTCCTTTCATGTTTAGTGCTTCTTTCAGGAGCTCTTGTAAGGCAGGCCTGGTGGTGATGAAATCTCTCAGCAATTGCTTGTTCGTAAAGGATTTTATTTCTCCTTCACTTGTGAAGCTTAGTTTGGCTGGATATGAAATTCTAGATTGAAAGTTCTTTCCATTAAGGATGTTGAGTATTGGACCCCACTCTCTTCTGGCTTGTAGGGTTTCTGCCGAGAGATCTGCTGTGAGTCTGGCAGGCTTCCCTTTGAGGGTAACCCGAACTTTCTCTCTGGCTGCCCTTAGCATTTTTTCCTTCATTTCAACCCTGGTGAATCTGAGGATTATGTGCCTTGGGGTTGATCTTGCAGACTGCCTCAGTAATGGCAGATTGCCTTAGTAATGGCGGACTGCCTCAGTAATGGTGGACACCCTTCCCCTGACAGAGCTGGACCATCCCGGGTCCAGATGTGCTTGCTGTGAAACTCTCAATCCAGAGCGTTTCAGTTTGCTGGTCTTTGTGAGGTTGGGACCTGCTGAGCCAGATCACCTGGCTCCCTGTTTCAGCTCCCTTTTTGCAGTTGAATGGGCGGCTCTGTCTCCCAGGCATTCCATGTGCCAGTTGAAATGGCTGCCCAGATTTGTGTGAGTTTTTGTGCAGAGACCCGCTGAACCAGCTGAAATAGCTGGGCTGGAAACTTGTGGCACTTTTCAGCCCAGGAATCTCCTGATCTGTGGGCAATAATAACTCATTTGGAAATGCAGTGATCTCTCACCCTCTGTGTTGTTCTTGTTGGGAACTGCACTCCAGAGCTATTCCTATGCAGCCATCTTCGCTTCTAAGGGCTGTTTATAGCATTTTATTTGAAAATATGTTTTTAAATTTAATCAAGTATTTATTTTTTTTTTTAATTTTTCAACTTTCATTTTAGATTCAGGGGATACATACAAAGGTTTGTTACCTGTGTGTATGGTGTGATGCTGAGACTTGGGGCATGAATGATCCCATCACCCAGATACTGAGCATAGTACCAAATGATTTGTTTTTCAACCCTTCCCTCCTGCCTTCCTCCCTTTGGTAGTCTCCAGTGTCTATTGTTGCCAACTTTATGTCCATGAGTACCCAATGTTCAGCTCCCACCTATAAGTGGGAACACAGGGTATTTGCTTTCCTCTTCCTGCATTGATTCACTCAGAATAACGGCTTCCAGCTATGTCCACGTTCCTACAATTAAAACAAAATATTTTTTTATGGATAGATAGTATTCCATGCTGTGTATGTGCCACATTTTCTTTAACAAGTCCATCATTATGGACATCTAGGTTGATCCCATGTCTTTGCTATTGGGAATAGTACTACAATAAACATTCAAGTACATGTGTCTTTTTGGTAGAAAAGATTGTTTTCTTTTGGGTATATACACAGTAATAGCCCTGCTACGTTGAATAGTAGCTCTGTTTTAAATTCTTTGAGAAATCTCCAAAGTGCTTTCCACAGTGGCTGAACTAATTTATATTCCCACCAATGGTGTATAAGCATTCTCTTTTTGGGTAGCCTTACCAGCATTTGTTGTTCTCTGACTCTTTAATAATTGTCATTTTGACTCCTATAAGATGGTATCTCACTGTAGTTTTGATTTGCATTTCTCTAAGGATTAGTGATGTGGAGCAATTTTTTATGTTTGTTGGCCACTTATATGTCTTCTTTTGAAAAGTATATGTTCTTGTCTTTTGACCATTTTTAGTGGGAATATTTGTTTTCTGCTTATGTTCCTTATAGATTATGGATATTAAACCTTTGTTGGATGTATAGTTTGCAAATATTTTCTCTCTTTCTGTATGTTGTCTATTTACTCTGCTAATAGTTTCTTTTGCTGTACAGAAGGTGCTTAATTTAATTATGTCTTATTTGTCAATTTTTGATTTTGTTGCAATTGCTTTTGAAAACTTAGTCATAAATTCTTTCATAAGGCCCGTGTCAAGAGTGGTGTTTTTTAAGTTTTCATCTAGAATTCTTATGGTTTGAGGTCTTACATTAAAATCTTTAATTTATTTCTGCCTTCCTTTTCATTGTTTATCCAGTCAACATTCAAGAGCCAGTTGTTCAACTTCCATGAAGCTGTGCGGTTCTGAGTTAGTTTCTGCATTCTGAGTTCTAACTCGATTGCACTGTGGTCTGAGAGACTGTTTGTTACGATTTCCATTCTTTTGCATTTGCTGAGGAGTGATTTACTTCCAATTATGTGGTCAATTTTAGAGTAGGTGTGATGTGGTGCTGAGAAGAATGTATATTCTGTGGATTTGGGGTGGAGAGTTCTGTAAATGTCTATTAGGTTTGCTTGGTCCAGGCTTGAGTTCAAGTCCTGGATATCCTTGTTAATTTTCTGTGTCATTGATCTGTCTAGTACTAAAAATGGGGTGTTAAAGTCTCCCGCTATTATTGTGTGGGAGTCTAAGTCTCTTTGTTAGTCATTAAGAACTTGCTTTATGTATCTGCGTGCTCCTGTATTGGGTGCATTTATATTTAGGATCGTTATCTCTTCTTGTTGCATTGATCCTTTTACCATTATGTAATGCCCTTGTCTCTTTTGATCTTTGTTCGCTTAAAGTCTATTTTATCAGACACAAGAATTGCAACTCCTGCTTTTTTTTGCTCCCCATTTGCTTGGTAAATCTTCCTCCATCCCTTTATTTTGAGGCTTTGTGTATCCGTGCACGTGAGATGGGTTTCCTGGATACAGCACACCGATGGGTTTTGGCTTTTTATTCAGTTTGCCAGTCTGTGTCTTTTGATTGGGACATTCAGCCCATTTACATTTAGGGTTACTATTGTTATGTGTGAATTTGATACTGCCATTTTGGTGCTAGCTGGCTGTTTTGACCTTTAGTTGATGCAGTTCCTTCATTCTGTAGATGCTTTTTACCATTTGGTATGTTTCTGGAGTGGCTGGTACTGGTTGTTCCTTTCTATGTTTAGTGCCTCGTTCAGGAGCTCTTGTAAAGCAGGCCTGGTGGTGATGAAATCTCTGAGTACTTGCTTTTTGTAAAGGATTTTATTTCTCCTTCACTTATGAAACTTAGTTTGGCTGGATATGAAATTCTGGGTTGAAAGTTCTTTTCTTTAAGGATGTTGAATATTGGACATCACTCTCTTCTGGCTTGTAGTTTCTGCCGAGAGATCTGCTGTGAGTCGGATGGGCTTCCCTTTGTGGGTAACCCAACCTTTCTCTCTGGCTGCCCTTAGCATTTTCTCTTTCATTTCAACTCTGGTGAATCTGACGATTATGTGCCTTGGGGTTGCTCTTCTACTGGAAAACCGATTGCAAGAGCACATCAAAAAGCTTAACCACCATGATCAAGTAGGCTTCATCCTGGGGATGCAAGGCTGGTTCAGCATACACAAGTCTATAAACGTAATTCACCACATAAACAGAACCAAAGACAAAAACCACATGATTATCTCAATTGATGCTGAGAAGGCCTTTGACAAAATTCAACAGC
Organism: Cebus imitator; assembly: GCF_001604975.1. NCBI lineage: Eukaryota > Metazoa > Chordata > Mammalia > Primates > Cebidae > Cebus > Cebus imitator. The sequence goes on from NW_016107357.1 coordinate 4,504,291, forward strand.
CCTTTATGCTAAAAACCCTCAATAAACTAGGTATTAATGCAACGTATCTCAAAATAATAAAAGTTATTTACAACAAACCAACAGCCAATATCATACTGCATGGGCAAAAACTGGAAGCAGTCCCTTTGAAGTCTGGCACTAGACAAGGATGTCCTCTCTCACCACTTGTATTCAACATAGTATTGGAAGTTCTAGCCAGAGCAATCAGGCAACAAAAATAAAGGGTATTCAATTAGGAAAGGAGGAAGTCAAATTGTCTCTATTTCCAGACGACATGATTATATATTTACAAGACCCCATCATCTCAGCCCAAAATCTCCTGAAACTGATAAGCAACTTAAGCAAAGTCTCAGGATACAAAATCAATGTGCAAAAATCACAAGCATTCCTATACACCAATAACAGACTTAAAGAGAGACAAATCAAGAATGAACTGCCATTCACAATTGTTAAAAAGAGAATAAAATACCTAGGAATACAACTAACAAGGAATGTAAAGGACCTCTTCAAGAAAAACAAACCACTGCTCAACAAAATAAGAGAGGACACAAACAGATGGAGAAACATTCCATGCTCATGGTTAGGAATAATTAGTATTGTGAAAATGGCCATACTGCCCAAAGTAATTTACAGATTCAACGCTATCCCCATCAAGCTACCAATGACCTTCTTCACAGAACTGGTAAAAACCACCTTAAACTTCATGTGGAACCAAAAGAGAGCCCACATAGCCAAGTCAATTCTAAGCAAAAAGAACAAAGCTGGAGGCATCACACTACTTGACTTCAAACTATACTACAAGGCTCCAGTAATCAAAACAGCATGGTATGGGAATCAAAATAGAGATATAGACCAATGGGACAGAACAGAGGCTTCGGAGGCAACACCACACATCTACAACCATCTGATCTTTCACAAACCTGACAAAAACAAGCAATGGGGAAAGGACTCCCTGTTTAATAAATGGTGTTGGGAAAACTGGCTAGCCATGTGCAGAAAGCAGAAACTGGACCGTTTCCTGACACCTTACACTAAAATTAACTCCAGATAAGCTAAAGACTTAAACATAAGACCTAACACCATAAAAACCCTAGAATAAAATCTAGGCAAAACCATTCAGGACATAGTCATAGGCAAGGACTTCATGACCAAAACACCAAAAGCACTGGCAACAAAAGCCAAAATAGACAAATGGGACCTAATCAAACTCCACAGCTTCTTCACAGCAAAAGAAGCAGTCATTAGAATGAACCAGCAACCAACAGAATGGGAAAAAAATTTTGCAATCTACTCATCTGACAAAGGGCTGATATCCAGAATCTACAAAGAACTAAAACAGATTTACAAGGAAAAAACAAACAAGCCGATTCAAAAGTGGGCAAAGGATATGAACAGACACTTTAGAAAAGAAGACATACATGGGGCCAAAAAACAAGAAAAAATGCTCATCATCACTGGTCATTAGAGAAATGCAAATCAAAACTACATTGAGATATCATCTCACGCCAGTTAGAATGGCGATCATTAAAAAGCTGGAGACAACAGATGCTCGAGAGAATGTGCAGAAATAGGAACGCTTTTACAGTGTTGGTGGGAGTGTAAATTAGTTCAACCATTGTGGCAGACAGTGTGGTGATGCCTCAAGGACCTAGAAATAGAAATTCCATTTGACCCAGCAATCCCATTACTGGGTATATATCCAAAGGATTATAAATCGTTCTACTATAAGGACACGTGCACACGAATGTTCATTGCAGCACTGTTTACAATAGCAAATACCTGGAACCAACCCAAATGCCCATCAGTGATAGACTGGATAGGGAAAATGTGGCACATATACACCATGGAATATTATGCAGCCATCAAAAACGATGAGTTCGTATCCTTTGTAGGGACATGGATGAACCTGGAAACCATCATTCTCAGCAAACTGACACAAGAACAGAAAATCAAACACCGCATGTTCTCACTCATAGGTGGATGTTGAACAATGAGAACACATGGACACAGGGAGGGGAGCATCACACACTGGGGTCTGTCGGGGGGAAATAGGGGATGCACAGCACGGGGTGGGGAGTTGGGGAGAGATAGCATGGGGAGAAATGCCAGATATAGGTGATGGGGAGGAAGGCAGCAACTCACACTGCCATCTGTGTACCTATGCAACAATCTTGCATGTTCTTCACATGTACCCCCAAACCTAAAATGCAATTTAAAAAATCTTTTTTTTACTTGAGTTAATTTTTGTATATGGTGAAAGTTAAGCAACAAGTTTCATTCTTCTGCATGTGGCTCACTAGCTATACCAGCACCATTTATTGAATAGGGAGTATTTTCCCCATTGCTTATTTTTCTCTACTTTGTTGAAGATCAGATGGTTGTAGGTATGTTACTTTATTTCTGGGTTCTCTATTCTGTTTCGTTGGTCTATGCGTCTCTTTTTGTACCAATTTCATACTACTTTGGTTACTGTAGCCTTGTAGTACAGTTTGAATCTGGTCATGTGATGTATTCTGCTTTGTTCTTTTGCTTAGGGCTGCTTTGGCTATTCGGGCTCCTTTTTGGTTCCATATAAATTTTAGTGTAGTCTTTTTTTAATTCTGTGAAAAATGACGGTATTATAATTTGATAGAAATAATGTTGAATCCGTAAATTGCTTTGGGCAATATGATCTTCTTAATGATATTGAGTCTTCTGATCCATGAGCATGGAATGTTTCTTCATCTGTTATCTATGATTTCTTTTAGCAGCGTTTTGTAGTTCTCCTTGTAGAGATCTTTCACCTGACTGGTTAGATGTATTCCTAGGTATTTAATTTTTTGTTGGTATTATAAATGGGATTATGTTTTTGATTTGGCTCTCAGCTTGAAAATAATTGGTGTATAGAAACACCATTTGTTTTTAGAAGGATTATTTAGTATGTCTACTCTATCAAATTTCTGGAAACATAAGATTCTCCTGATTTCCTGAAATTTTGTTTCCTGGCTTGAGATCTCTTTAATTCTCCCTCTGGCCATCTTTTCTAGTTTCTTCATTGGGTCCTTGTTGTCTGCTTATCACCCAGAGGGCAATATCCAATAGTGTTCTATCCTTTACCCTCTTCCGATCTGCTTGAAAAACACATCATGCTCATGCCTTCAGCTAACTGTATGCCAATTCCTCACAAACTATGCACTGTCTACACAAAGCAATCTTTGGAGCTCTTCATTTTTGTATCTACAGGTCTTTTTAATTTGGCATCTCAAGCTCAACATGTTCAAAGTTGACTTAATCACCTCCTCCTCCCACTTTCTTCTTTTATTTTTTATTTGGGAAAATGATACCAACATTCATCTTGTTAATCAGCATAGAAATGTGGAGAGCATTATAGACTCCTTCCTCTCTCACATCCTTCACATTCAATTGATCACTACATCTATGCATTCTATCACCTTAAAACTTCTCATCACAACACAAATACTCTAAATTAACTCTAGTTTACTTAGAGTATCATAATTTATCTCCTGGATTGATGTTATAGCCTCCTCAATGTCTGCAATAAATCCACAGTTCTCACTGGAATCAAAGTAATATTTCTAAAATACATATGTGATCATCTCTTAACCTCGCCACTTCCCCTGCCTAGAATTCATCAATGACTCTCTGTAGTGCTTAAGATAAATTCACATTCCAAGTTCATCTCGTTCTATTTCATGTTTACCCAGACTAAAGCCAAACTGAAATATTTGCAATTCCTCCAGCACATCATGTGTTTTCACAGCTTTGACTTTACACAATTTTCTTTGCTTAAAATTTCCTTCCCCTTCCTCCTTGCCTGGCTTATACATTTTTATTTAATAGGCATAATGTACATGTTACCCTCCCATAAATCCTCCAAGTCTTTTACCTACCTCAGTCTGTCAAGTGTCTTTGATTCATTCATTTAAGAAACATATATTGAGTCTGCATTATCATCTATCTATCTATCTATCTGTCTATCTATCTTCTATATACTATAGTAATATGCTTGACATTAGGAAACTAATAAAGAATAAGAAACAATGCTTTTTTCTTATAGTGCAGTAAATACAAAGATAGCAGAGAGCATAGTGAAGGAGAACCTGAACTGGCCTTGAATTAGACAGAGAGGGCTTGTGAGGAGGAGGTTGTATATAAGTAGATGTAATTACTTACTCTCTTAAGTCTCTTCCTCTTATTTCCCTACTGCTACCAACCAAATATTTGTGTATAAAAGAAATTAGCATATGTTATGAAGTTTATTTTCATAAATTTTTGTAGCTTAAATCAGCCTGGCCTCTGCCTGTTACTGACATACTAGAGAATCATAAAACTCTGAGTAATTGTGCTCATGTGTTCCAGTAGGGCTTATCCAACCCTGGGAAAATAACGGCATCTGACCCAATAAGACTAGCAAAGAGCAAACCCAAGAAAAGAGATAAACATACATTAAACAGTAGTTTTAAATTTTTAAAAGTACACTCATTTTTGTTTTATTCCACAAAGACACCGTGGAAGTTTATAAAAATATACACTGCTCAATGAGATAAAATATATTATCGAGGCAATGAGAGTAAAGGGGAAATAGAAAAGGAATATCATAAATCTGTAATAACATTAGTACATGGAAGCAGAAAAAGGCTACAAATTTGATTGTAAGCTTCTTAACAGCCAAAACAAAGAAAGATTATGATTAGTCACAGTTCTGCATAAGAAAAATAAAACAAATGACTTGTTCAGTAAGGAGCACAGTTTTTTCAAAAACTAATTCCCAAGGAATTTCTCCCATGAATGCAGAAACTGCGTGTGTGATGTGGTAGACACTGTTCTTAACATGATCCCTTCAATAGCTACAATCATAGACATAATGAATCTGTCTCATAAATATCCTTTGTTGTGGGTAGTTGGCAAAATGCCAAGGAAAAAGTCAGTGAAAGCTGTTCTACAAGGAGTAGATTTCAGTAAAGCACACAGAAAATTCTATAAGGCTTTAGAATCAAACAGCTAAAGATTGAATCCTGGTTCAATTAAGCACAAGATGTGTGAACTTGGTCCAGTTACTTCCTCTTCCTTATTTGATCATCTGTAAAAACTGGGATACTACTACTCATGATTTGGATCTAAAGTTCAGTTAAAATTCAGAATATCTAGAACAATAATAATCAACATCCATCAAACTCCTATACCATGCCAGGCACTATGCTAAACACCTTACATGGATTAACTGATTTAATCCTCCCCAAAATTCCTTTACATGAGTACTGTTTTTATTCCCATGTACCAACTAGGAAACCGAGATCAGAGAGGTTAAGTAATTTGTCCAAAACCACAGCTAGAATGAGGGGAGCTGAGCTCATCAGCCCCGGCAGACTGATTGTGGAGCTCATGTTCTTAAAGCATTCTGCTCTATAAAATTTAACTTTTTGAGGTTACTTTTAACAAAAATCATTTCTCACAATCAGGTTTTTTTGAAACCAGGTTCATGTTAGCATTATCTTATGATGACCTATAAAACAGATTTATTCCAAGGTCAGTTAAAGTGAGATCCCTTTGTTTTGCCAGAGGTAGCTTGGTCAAGTTCAAGTAATAAGAAGCAAGGATTCTTACTACACAGATAGAATAAATGGCAGGTTACTCTACAGAGCTTTAAGAGCAGGAAGGTTAATCTCCTGTTCTGCTTAGTGCCTGTGGCAAAAAACAGCCTCTGTTGTCCACTCCCATCTTTGATTCAGTTGACAGACAGCTGTAGCCTAATTGGCCTGCTACAGTCTGTTTGGCTGGATTTTGCAGCAAGCAGAGTCTGGCAGGAGGCCTTAAGCAAAGCTCACCCAGCATGTCTTCTGCTTTGCCAGGCTAAAAATAGAAAGCTCAACTTCTGCAGAGCTAAGGAACCGAACTAGGCAATGGTTAGAAGATAGGTTTGTCATCTCAAGGGTGGCTTGTGTTTCCTATTAACTGGGGTTGAAATGACAAGGGGCAACCTTTTGAGCACTAAAGTCTGGACAGAATGGCATATGCCCGCTATGCAAAGGACTGAATCCTGTTTATAAATCATAGCAACAACAGCCTGAAACTCAGCTATCACAGACTCTTAAATCTCCGAAGTGTGGCCTGGGTAAGCCATTATGAGAACTCTGCCTTCTCAGATATAAAAATTCCATGCCTCAGAGCTTAAAGCATACTTCCCTATAATCCATTTCTTTGTTTCAGCCAGACTTTCTTTCTGGAATTTTCCTACATGCTCCATGACCTGATCAAGGGTTAAAGAGGATTCCATATCCCACACTACATTAGAAAAAAGTGACAGCATATCAGAGAGAGGCATTGTGGACTTATGTTTGAGTCAGCCTGTCTGAATCCACATCCTGGCTCCATCCTTCTTTACTAGGTATATAACCTTGGACAAGGCCTTTAATCTCCAAGGGTTTCGTTAGCCTAGGTCTCGTTATCTATGAAACATGCTTAATGAAAGTTCCAACTTCATAGAGTGGTTTTTAGAATAAAATAAAATAATTCAAATAAAGCACATATTTTAGAGAAAATGTATCTTCATAATGGTTATTAATATCATGTATCATCTCGGAAAGGCTTAGTATGGCCATACTGGAGGGACTCAGGAAAGAAATGAAGATGAAGCTTGAGATAATTTTAGAAATACAAAAGGATTCAGAGAATGGCAAAGGAAACTCAATTCTATTTAGAAATAAAATACTCTAAAAAACTATACTCCCAAAGGAAAGGTTTATCATTTTGGTAATTGAGAATTTCCTGTTCTTATTCATGCACCTAAAAAGAAGCCTGCCTGTCAGCAAACCCACCAATGCTGAAGTCTTCTTTCCCTTCAGCATGTTGGTGAAACATACTTCTAGGACTACAGAGAAAAACAACTATCATTATTAATCACTGTAGTCATAAATCTAAATAAACAGTGAAAACTTATTGGTAAATAATCTACTGCATATAAGAAAGACAATGAAAAAACATTATTGGCATTGGAAGAAAAAATTGTACATGGAAAAGAGGGAAACTGGATGAAATTCTACCAAGTAACTTTGGAAAACTTAGAACTATGTTTCAGCCAAATAAAGACAGGTTGTAATAATGAAACATCAGTCAAAAAATAAGAATAAAATTTAGGAAATTAGAATATTAATGGTCTGGTTACCAGTACCCAAAAATTAAAGAATCCAAGTAACAGAATGAACATAGATGAAATACATATTAGTTATATACAAAGTTAGTAGAAGAAGATTTTCAGGATATAAGACAAAATTATTGACCAGTAATTTGAAAAGTATAATGCAAAATAAAATTAATAACAATATGGTAACCTGGCAAAAACAATTAAATTATTTCAACACAACTTTAGGCAGAGGAACAGTCGTGGAAGTAAGCCTGTAATCTTGTATTTTTCAGGAGAGATGGGTTATAGATGGTGAACAATTACCTAATTTGTTTGAAAGTATGTTGAAATATAATTAATCAAAATTTACATATTATTATTAGAGATATAAAAGTAGAAGATGTAACATTTAAGTCATCTGAAAGAGAGAGGCAGAGAAGGAAACAGAGATATTGAGAGAAAGTGAGAGGGAGGGAAACTCAGAAAAGAGAAGCAGCATAATCTGTAAATTAAAAACATGGCCTTTAGAGCAAATATCTAATATCTGAGTCCTGGTTTGCTGATTTAACACTTATGAAATGTTGGACAAGCTAATGAATCTTATTCAGCCTCAGTTTCTTCATTTGCAACATGAATCATAAATCAAAAGGTTACTCTGAATGTTACATCAGATAAAAACCAAAAAGTTCTTGGAATATGGCTTGCTGCATTGTAAAATATTTATACATATCAGCTCATAAGACTGTGAATGATGGGAAAAATGATAATAGGCAACGTAAAATGACAGCAACACATCCAAGTATATCACAAATCACAATAAACGTAAATGTGCATTAAATTTCCACCTTAAAACACAGAATTAGTGAGTAAATGTGAAAAAACCACACATACACTGCTTACTAAAGTTCTACCTAAAATAAAGTGTTACTAAAAATTTTAAATGGATAAAAATGATACACTATGCAAACGTTAAAACTAATAATTGTAGGCAAAGAAAACTCAAATAAAAACAATTGCAAGTTAAGTCGAAATTTTATGAGAGAAAATGTCATTCATTCACTCATTTATTAATATCTACATTTATTTACTGAACATCTACAATGATCCAGGCATTGTAAAAGTGCTAGAACTATAATACTAATCCAGGCCAACACATTCCTTGCCTTTGAGCATCTGAATTCTAATGAGAGTAGATAATAATCTTATGGATTTATAAATATAATTGGCAGTGATGAGAGCTATGAATAATAAGAAGGAGGTGAAGGAGAGTGAGAATGATGGGATTCTCTCTTAGTAGGGCAGTAAGAAATGCCTTTCTGAGGTGGTCACCTGAATTGAGAGAGCAACTCATATGACTGTAGGGGGTGGGATGGGCAGGAAAATGTTCTAGGCAAAGTAAACAGCATGATGTATTTCTTTATGCAATGTGTACAGAATGCAAAGACCCTGCGTCAAGAGCAGTCCACAAAAATGGGATCCAGATAGATAAAACAAAAGCTGTTAGTAATACAAAGAGACATCCAGACATGCTATAATAATGAGTTACTTTAACACTGTCTTTCAGAAATTGATAAATAGTAATAGCAAAGGACATACATTTAAAAACTGAATTAACAATGTTGGTTAAATACATATGTACATACATTTTTAACCAAGAAATAAGAAAAACACATTTTTTTTTTCAAATACACAAAGAATACTTAAGAATTAGCCCTACATTAGCCATGAAGAAAACTAATACATTTTATACATTCAAATCAATAGATGGGTATTTTCTGACTATAATATGATAAAATTAGATATTAGAAAAACATGTAGCCAAATATTGTATCCATTTAGAAACTTATACTCTTCTAACTAAAACTAAGGTTAAAGAAGAAATCATATTAAAATTATAGAATATTTATAAATAAATGCAAATGAAATTACCATTTATAAAATATATGACAGTACTTAAATGTAAGCCAGTATTCCAATGGCTATTACTTACGCACTGTTTTTTAGAAAACAAGAAAAAATGAACACAAATAGTGTTCCATTAACATTTTTTAAAAATATAAACATATATAAAGTGAATAGTTTAAAAGGTTAAAAACAGAAAATAATGAAATATAAAACTATATAATGAGTAAGAAACATAATCTTTAAATAAAAAGCTATTTTCTTAAAGAAAATCAATAAAATATTTAGCTATTTAAAGCTACCCCCGACCATGAAGCACATTATAAATTAGCAAAGAAAAAATAACCACAGCTACAAAAGGATTTTCAAATTCGAGAATATGTTTATTGCTTTTATATTACTGAATCTGAAATGTAAATGAAGTTGATGACTTTCTTAAAAAACGTAAAGAATGAAAACTGACTCCAGATGTGTATAACCTGGAGAAGTACAACAGTCACAGAAGAAGTTGAATGACTGTAGAAGACATGACTATTCAGAAAGGCTCTAGAGAAATTCTATCAAACTTCAAGAAACATGCAATTTCCCTGTTAAACTTTTTCAGAGCATAGAAAAATATAAAACATTTTCAACTCATTTTTCAAGACTAGTATAATCTTGACACTAAGCTTGAACAGAGTATCAAAAGCTATAGATCAATCTCATTTATGACAGCAGACATAAAAATCCTTAATAAATACATGCAATTTACCAGTAGCATACAACGAGAATAATACATCATGCAGGAATGGCTCCATGTAGGAAATCTATTAATGCAATGTTTTGCATTTTCAGATTTAAAGAGAAACAACTGCATGACAATTTTAACAGAGACCCTAAAGTCTGCTTTATAGGTGTTCATAAAAAATTAGAAAAAGATTATCTTTAGTTTGATGAAAGATATCTACCAGAGACTGCAAACATCAAACAAAATAGTGAACTTTCAGTTTCACTATTTATGGAACTTTTTAGTTTTCCATTGACAGTAAAAATGGGATGATGCATGAGAGGTCACCAAAATGACATTTATAGAAAGACAACTTGTTGACTGGAGAAAGAGAAAATCATTGAGTAATTCTACAAAGCATGCTTATTTCAAGCATAACTTTCATAACTACTTAACTTTAATCAGGTGGCTTCCTTTTACCTTGTACCTTCTAAATAGTAGTATTTTCTCAATACTGTGTAGCAGGACAAGCTGCAGAGGAAACCTCCCGGACACCAGATTTAAAGAAGGAAGTGGCTTTATTCAGCTGGGAGCATCGGCAGACTTGAATCTCAAGAACCAAGATCCCCGACAAAGAAAATCCTAGCCCTTTTCAAGGCTTAATTCTAGAAAGTACATGTGAGAGGATCATAGTCGATGAAGTAGGCGTGGGATACATGACCAGGTGGGAGTTTGAACAAGATTGAGAACAATGGAGGGCGTTTTCTCCATATTATGCATGCGATCTATAGATAGGAATGCGATTAAGGCTCAGGGGTTTACTCTTTAACCTCCAGGCCTGGTCAGCAGCGCCTGCGGACCTTGCCACTAATCCTATGCCTGCCATGTCTCAACTTTTACTTCCTACTTCTTTGAGACAAGAGACAGGAAAGAGGGGTCTCTTCCCTCAGTTGGACCTTACAAATAACTTCTCCCAATCTGCTATGATGTCCAATTACCTTATCCATGTTATCCTTTGACGGCAGAAATCAATTGTTGCATTATAATTTGGGCTTTTAAAAAAAGTCTTTCCCCATCCCTACATCATCACAAAGATATATTTCCACATAGGATTGGCTACATAAATTGCCAGCCCAGTGCAAAATGAAAGTGTGGGGCCCTTTGTTAAAAAAAGTATTAAGAATTTCAAGATGACAACAACAAGTAGGGCATTCAACCACACACTGACCCTTTCTAAACACTGGCCTCTGTGGGTGTCCCACACCCATGAACACGCTTCTGTTTCTATACCATCTCCTATGAGTATAATGGTTTCACTTTTTACATTTGGCGTTTGAATCTTTCTAGAGTCTACATTTGTATAAAATGTTAAGCAGAGATTAAGTGTTTTTTTTTCTCTCATATAGCAAGTGAGCTTTCCCCAAATCATTTACTAAGGAGCCTATTCTTTCCTTGCTGTTTTATGGTGCTACTGTAATCATATATTAGGTTTTATATAGATCTCTCCCTGAGCTCTCTATTCAATTCCACTGATCAATGTGTGTGTGTGTGTGTGTGTGTGTGTGTGTGTGTGTGTGTGTGTTACAGGAGCCAGAAGGAAATCATTTAGGCAGATAGCAAGTGGAAAGGAGTCCTCAGCAAGTCTTCCATTTTCATAAAAGGCAGCCCCAAATCATTTTTTTTCTAAACAGAGAGCTGCCTGAAAAATTGAGCTGCAGACACAAGCAAGCTGGAAGCTTGCACAGGTGAATGCTGGCAGCTGTGCCAATAGAAAAGGGCTACCTGAGGGCCAGACATGTTCAACATGGAGGCTCCATCTTCCCTTTTCTTTATCACCATGCATACATTAAAAAAAAGAAGGCAACATGGCATTGGCCAGGTAAAGAACCTATCTGCATGATAAAAGACTAGGGTGGGGCAGCCAGCTTCTTCACATGCTATGCAAACAGTAAAGCTAGTCCTAACCAGTACTTCGCACACAATGCAAATGGCACACCTGGTTTGACCAATCTTTCATGCCCTATGTAAATTAGATACAGCCTCCTCAAGCTCACTTAGAAGCAGCAACCCATTTCCTCTGGGACCCCTCTGGGCAGGGAGCTCTTCTCCTTCTTTTGCCTGTTAAACTTGCACTCTTAACCTCACTGTAGCGTCTGTGTCCTAGTTTTCTGTGGCCGCGAGAAAACGAATATCAGGTATTTACCCCAGACAAATAATGCTGCTTCATATGTAGGTACAAGCACGTGTGTGTTTTGTATTTTGGTTATTTCTCCTTTTTTTCTTCTAAGCTGCCTTTGCTAATCACATAAAATTTTAGAATAAATGTATTAAGGCTTTTTTAAAAACTTCAGCAGAGATCGTGATGAGAATTGTGTTAAATTCATAGATTAATTAGGGGGAGAATTGGTACTTTTGTAATATCTGTTTACCCAAGAACTTGGACTATTTCAAAAGATTTTTTAAACCTTTATTAGAGTGTTCAATGTTTTTCTAGAGGCTTTGTGTACTTTTGGTTAAGTTATATCTTGAATATTTTATTAGTTTTTAATTCTTATATTTTCTAAAATATATATTTTAATTGGTTATAATTTGGAAACATATCTATTTTAGAAGACTAATTTTCTATCCCAAATTCTTTTATTACTTTTAAGAATTTGGCTATTAATTCTGTATTTTTCTTCTATGGAGATGGTTATATCATCTACAAGTAAGACCAGCTACATAACTTGCAGGGCTCAGGGTAAAATGCAAATTCAGGAACCCTTGTTCAAACAGCAGGAAATATACAAAAGCTATTAAAGTTACTAAAATAAAAAGGTTTTTCAACAGGCTGTCTCTTAAAGTGTCATGATAATTTCATATTTCCTATTAAATGTTCTAAGAAAGTAAATTTAAAATGTTAAATTATTTATATAAATTTTACTATTCATCTTTAGTACTGTTCAATACCAGTTTTAAATGCAAATAAGAGTATTTAACTTGTATTCAAAATTACACAATTCATGCTAATAATGCCTGTATTTACCCGAACAGTGGAAATGACAAAGAGATGTTGGATGGAAATTAAATCCAACAGCTCACCACAATTTCTTCTGTTTTTCCCTGATATGTAGATACATTGCCTCTGAGGCCAGTTGATTAGCAAATTTGACATTCAGAGCTAATAAAGACCTAACTGGCTTCTAGTGACTTTTTAACCTGGTCAGAATCAATGAAAATACTACATGAAAAGGGCCAAGTACCAACAATTTCAGAGAACAGAAGAAAGAAGCCCAACCCACACAGCCAGTCAATTAAAACTAAGACTGGGCAAGTGACTGGGGCTTATCATTTGGCCAGTAGTAAGATGTGATTTAATTCTTTCTTAGGACTAGCTCACCCTGGAAGACTTAGCTGGGTTCGGGAACATTTGGTATGTTCTATTGGCGAGCTCTTTCCAGTTTATAAAGTGCTTTATATAAACATTATATCCTTTATCCCAGGGGTGATAATTTGCAATGAGCAAGGCTGGTGGGATTCCCATTTTATAGATGAGTACACCAAAGCTCAGTGGCTTCCTCTCACCACATTGCTGGCAGATTCAGTGCTTGAATATGGTCCTTCTGCTGCTCCATGGATAGTCACGCTCTCTCGTTGTGAGAAAACATGACCTCCCTCATCAGTAAGCAAATGAACACAAAATTGGTTCAGTCTTGCTGACTCATTTTGGCACATTATTTAGAATGATGGACAACAGACAGAAATGAGTGCCCAGTGTGTAGAATCACCCTATAAAGAATATCTGCTTGGATTAGGGTCAGCTGAGAATTTAGTCTGAGGCCTATAGAAGGGTGTGGGGAACTCCACGGAAGGAAAAGGAAGAGAGAGTACAACAGGGAAAGAGTGATCTCAGCAAGAACTATTTCAGGAGCCTCCTTTCCTGTGGGTTTTATTCTACAAGATTATAAAAGCCAACCCCAGGCTGCAGATTTTCAAACAGAAAAACAGCCTCTTGGTTAGCTTTTTGACCTAGTCCTCTTCTACATAACTCAATGTGTCCAACACACAGAGCACAAAACTTACATTTCTTGGAGCCACACACAAAAAATTTCTGGTCTTTCCCATGCCGTTTGTTTACTGGCTTAATCTTCTCAATTCTGCTGAGCAAGAGGCTCTGAACAATCTTCCTGAAGCTTGTCTCTCAGCAGGCAATTCTCCATTCCTTGCTACCTCATTAATGTCAGAAATCCTGAGGTGAGGTGTTTGCCAAATTGTGGCTTGAAGAATAAAAGTTGGAGAGGGGAGAGGACACAGGGAGAGAGAACGCACTCCTAATTTCCTGTATACATGCACGTATAATACATTTTTCCTCTTATCCCTGCAATCCCTTCAATAAAAGGTGGATAGTGCCCCCAAAGAGAACGCAGCATAAACCATGAATCACAGTCTTGCAGAGAACAAAAGAAACACAGAGAAAGAAAAGAACAAACAAGTCCTTGACTGTTACAGCTAAAAGTACTCCAAAGAGGTCTTTGGACCCAGGATTGACTCCATCCCTCTAGATCCACCTGGGATCGATGGTTGTCTTGGTGTTGGGGGGAAAGGCGAGGCATGTGTGGGTGCGAGGGCATGGACATGAGGGGCAGGATGGGGAGAGGGAAGCAAGAAAGAACTGACTGTTTTTGGTGATATTTGGAATGATGAACCCCCTAAGCACTGAAAGGATGAAAGGGTCATTGTGAAGCAAGAGGAGTCCAGGTAAACATGCCCCATGAGTGCCACCTTTCCAGAACCCACAGCCACTCCCAGTGTGGAGATGGGCAATGGCTAATACTCTAACTGCGATAAGAGTGTGGGTGCATTTCTAGGGTGAATCCAAGATACATTAGAAAAAATTGAGCAAGATTGCTTCACTACAATAGCAACAATCAAATATTGTATAGCTCTTATGATGTGTCATAATATGATATGATGTCACAATGTGACACATCATATGATGTGTCTTCTGAAGGTTCTAAGCACCTGTAAAAGTGAATCAGTGCATTAAAAATAATTTTATGGGAACTCTCATTTTGCGGGTGATAAAACTGAGGTGCAGAGAAGTTAAGTAATTTGCTCAAAGTCACACAGCTAGTGGTACAGCTGGGATTCAAACTCGGGCAGTCTGACGCTGGAGCAAGTGGTCTTAACACCACATTTTACTATCTCCCGAGGCTAAACAAGGATGTTCATGCCTATGTCACTTAAAATAGTGAAATGTTAATAATAAACAGAAAAAGGAGAAATATTTTCATAGTTAACTTCTAACCAAAGTTTTAAAGGCATGAAAATCTATATTTTAAAAGGATATTGAATAGCATAAGAAAGTCTTCATGACATCGCATCAAGAGAAAAGGCACAAAGTAAACTGACACAGAGCGTGACCCTCTACTTTGCTTAACAACACAAGCTTTTGTACCTACCTCCATATCATCTTTCTCTGAACAGGTAAGTATACAAAAATAATACCAGAAAGGAATACACCAAAATACTTACAATGTTTAATTAACCAGGTAGTAGAATTAGTTGTAAGTTTTAGTTTCTTCTTAATACTTTCACATACTTGCCACTTTTTTTAAAAAATCCACATATAATGTTTATAATAGAGAAAAGATGTACATAGGGAAATAATGTGGTTGAGTCTGATTTCTTCTTTCCCATTAAGTGAATTCCATCCTGAGACACACTATTCTCAATGCTGGCTGCTCTTTGCCATGTGGGGGGTGGAGAGGAGGTGGCCCTGCTTGCACCCCCCTGCCCCCCAGTCCTCTGCATTCCCTCCTCCCTCCAGCTCTGTGCTCTATAAACATTTATCTCAGCCCGTGGAAGGGAACCCTGTGGTGAACTCTAGGATGGTGTGAATTTTCTTTCCGTGATTTTAATCATCCCCTAAATTATGATGTGTTGAAGTTTTGGTTCTGTGTATCAGATTTCTGTTCACAAAGCAGAGGTGTTACCCAGGGCCTGAGCTAAGGTATGCATGAAGATTTAATTGGAGGATTTGACACAAGTAACAGGTAGCCAATATATTTATATTTGAGCTGGGAAAAAAAAGGGGATATGAAGCCTTTTAAAAACAGAAATGCCTATACACGGTTGTTTATTTATAAATGGATGAATGGATTATCAGTGAAAGTACATCATCTGGTCTTTTGCACCCTGGTTTTCATAAAACCATAAATATGAAACAATCTCACCTTGAATTCTCTGATAAGAGAACATCTACCCTTCTATGTTCTCACTGTCTGTTGAATGTCTCTTTCTTAAGGAATGATAAAAGAGTATTTAACTGTCTTTGCTATTTGTGGAATTTTCTTTTCGATTTCATATAACCTGAATTCTTCCTTCTGTGACTCAAACATGTTTTTCTCTTTTGTGTATTCAGCAAAATTACCCCCCAAGGGCAGCTGGCCTTTGGCTCTCCGAGATGCACTAAGACATTAATTAATGGATCGCTCCATGATTCTTTTAATGAGAAATTCAAATACATAAACCTTTAGGAACAAACATGACCCAGAGAGATTCCAGAATTCCAAGCCACCCACAAGGTAGTCTGATGTTTGTTAGTGTGACGTTCTCCAAACGTCAAAATGAAGGTCCAGGTGAGAAAGAGGGAGATGCAGGGAATTTACTAGGGACAGACTCTTGGCGTGACACCAAGTTCCAGCAAACTGGCATCACTACTGTTCTTACCAGGGCTCAATGTATTTACCTGGGTCCTGTACTAGATCGGTTGACATCTGAGGATTAAAGAAAAAAAAAAAAAAGATTACGTCCTGGAGAGACTGACTGTGGGTCTGCAGAATTGTTTTCCATTTACTGGTATGGCCCTAAAGGGTCCCACACCATCCAGGGGTGACCCAGGTCAGCCTTGACCAGATGTGGGGCCAGCACACCCTGCCTCCAAGCAGCTCGTGAACCAAAGTTCTCAGTGCCTTTTGGGACCAAAGGCATAAATCATTGATTTTCTATGAATTAGGGATTAGTGCTAAATCGTGTGCTTTCTATTAATAGATCTTCATAAATGCTGCAGGTGCAGCCCAAGCACCTCTTTGAAGTACTGCTTAATCGTCCCCCTTCCAAATCCTCATAATCCAACCCTCATAAAAAACCCTGGGGATTATTGATTGAGGGGGCCTTGGGGATCCCTAAAGGCACTGCAGCTCAGACGCCGGCCTGTCCTGGAGGTGCGGCTGCAGGCTGTGCCCAGAATGCATGCCAGGTGTGCCTGGGCTTGCTGCACCAACCTGGAGGGCCAGGCCAGCTCCTCCCAGGCAGGGACAGGGTGGAGCCCAGGGAGAAGGCACGAAGATGAGCCAAGCCCACCTTAAAACATAGTGATTTTTATGCATGTAACAAAATATCACATGTACCCACACATATTATGTATCAATTAAAAAAAAAGAGTGAACGGTTTTTCTCTCGATAACTATCTTGCTTAAAACAACATTCTTTGGAGCTTATAGTTTGAGATAGGCTCTCTTATTTAAACAATTAATCAATTGTAATTAATTTAAATTAAAATAGTTCAAACAGTTTATTTTTGGTAATTTAAGTACTTTAATTAAATTTAATTCACTTAATTGATTACTATCATAATCTGTGCCTCCTCTTTAGGCTCTGACCCTTTAGTTGCCTTGTGCTACTTTTCAGTCAGGCCATGCAGGGCATTTATTTAACAAGATTTTGGTATCTCCGTACAGTTCCCACCTAGAATGTCTTCCTTCTCCTCTCCGCTTTATGATATCCTTCTGATTGGTCAAGGTCTGGCTCAAATGTCACCTTCCTTGCAAGGCCTTCCCCAGTTCCTGGGACGACTTAGTCACTTTCCCCTTTCTGTTTCCATTATACTTTGTTCATGCCACTATTTTAGCACCGCTAGGCTTGTGTGTACACTAGTATAGTTGCTCATTTGTTCAACACATCCCTTATCTCCTGGGTTCCAGGCACTGGGCGGGATGCTGAAGATAAAAGGTCGAACAAGATACAGTGCTTGATTTTGAGGAAATCACAGAGTTGTGGGGATCCCAGGGTCATGTGGAAAAGATGAAAAATTACCAGGTGAGAAGAATATACTAGTTGTTATACTAAAATGTTCTCTGAGGGCTTAGGTAGAGAGCCACTGGGTTGTAAAAACTTGAGAGCTGTCTTACTGGAGACACCCAGTAGTGTGCCTAGCTCTTCCCCAGTGCTCACTAAATCTCAATGGAATAATTGGTGCAGCTGAAAGATGCCAGATTAGACTTGAATTTCCCAGGTTGGAGTTCCAAGCTGTGGCTTTTAGAAGATGCATAATGTAAGGCAGATCATGCAAACACTCTGTCCTCCTTTCTCATAAATGAAATGGATATAGTAATCATGATCTTTTAGCATTGTTACAAGAAGCAAATGAAGAAATGTAAGTAAGGGCAATGTGAATACTCTGGAGGTGAATAAAGGTAATGCCCCCTTGTAAATATTGTTATCTTTATGACTTAGAGCAATTCTTTCTACTAACAAGGACTCTATACATGAAACTCCATGAGATTAACTATATGATCTGGAAAACTAAAACTATGACTGGAGTCAGGAGAGTCAACAAGGGACAGGAAGGTCCTGTTCGTTTTCACTTCTCCTGAGCATTGATCCATATGTTTGCTTGGAGACCATAGGGTTTAGAGATAAGTACGAAATCTCCTTAAAGTGTAATTGGTCAGTTCTATTTTATGTAGAACAAAATCAGTGCACAAAAATATCCACACATCCTAAGAAAGACGTCCAAATAACTTTTTATGGTCTGATAGAAATAACTCCTATCAGACCCAGAAACAGGCAGGTGCTTGTAGCTGTTAAAGGTGGGCCTTGATACTTGCTGTCATGTTCAGATTCCTTCTCATTGTCTTTATAACTGTGGTCAGGAATGGACAATAGCCTGTTAGCATGAGTCTGAGGGTAGATAAATCCATTGGTTTAGTCGCTTTGCATTGCACCATAGTGCTAAAAATCACAAAATTAATCAGCTGGTAGAAAGACACCCTTGGAGGTGAGTGGATGGAAGAAGATGTGAAAAGAAAGGAACACATTTGGACAGGGATCTATTTATCATTCCACCTTAAGTGCTTTGTGGGTCTATAAAAATATGGAAATGTGTGACAGAGTAGAATAAACAAGGAAGGGTGGCAAAAGCTTCCAAGGGAAGGAATGGTGCTTTTCTTCTAACAGTAAAGTCCACTTATATGAAAATGTTTTTGGAAAAATTTTTGACTATCCTTGCCACATGAAAGGACATTTGTTGGATAATATGCAATGAGAAATAAAACCCCATCTAGACTGCAAAAATTAAAACTTTTTGCAAAAATAAAAAAGCTTTTCAATGAGTTCAGGTACTCCTTGATGTACAATTGTCTCAGAAGCTGGGTTTAGCCTGCATAGTTCAGTAACCCCTAAACATGCTTGCCACATGGAGGTGAAGCCAAGAGACCAGGCAGCCACAGTGAGCCAGCTATGAGGTGCACTGTGGACTGGAGCAGTACCACAGCACGTAGCTGGCAAACCACTCCTGTTCCCTACACATCACTCTGCCTAGCAGGTTGGTACACTCCTTACTATGACAGCATGTCTTCTGGCTTTTGTTAAGCTGCTCCTTTATGGTAAAACAAGGAAGAGGAAAAAATACCCACAATTCTCTTTGGTTCTGAATCGGAAGAGTGAACTGCCCGTATCCTCATGGCTAAATGTGTGGAAGTATGATACACAAACTGCCCTCTACCTTTTAACCCTCTATTCCTCAAACTGGTATTTTAGGGGCAGCCATGCTATACCCACTTCCTCAATGTTGCTTATATTGTTATGGTTTTTTTTTTTTTTTTGGCTTCAGTAGTTTCACAAGCAGGAGGGTGTGGCACCCAGCAGTTGTTTTGCTTCTGTAGTTCGGCAAGTGGGAGGAGGCATTATAGCTTGTTATACCACTTTTGTTCCCATTGCCCTGCAGTCCAGTGAGCCAGCCAAGAGCATCACAACACTTTAATTCCCACAGTTCAACAAGTGGGAGGGAGTGGCGCACAATGGCTTCTCTCCTGCTGTTTGGCGAGCAGGAGGGAGAGTTAGAGTTCTTTTACTCCTGCTGCCTGTGGCTTGGCAAGTTCCAGGTCCTTGTGCTGTGACCAAGAGGAATAAGGTACATAGGCACTGAAGAGTGAGTAAAGCAGAGGAGATTTTTCTGAGTGACAGAAGGAATGCTCTCAGCAGCACGAGGGCACTGGAAAGCGGGTCACCATCTGTGAGGCTGAGTCTAGGATTTTTATTGGCTAGAACGGGGGAATGCATGCTGATTGGGCCATGGTGGTCTTGCAAAAGACCACCATTTGATTGGTTTAAAGGCATCATTCAGAAGGATCCAACAAGGAGAGAGTGAGTCAGATGAGAATGGAAGCTCTCACTCCCATCATGGACTCTATCCAGAACTGGCAGCTAGGTTTTCAGGCTTTAAACTGCCCTTAGCTTGAAGGTCAGGTTTTGCTGGGACCCATCCCTGTCTGCCTAGGAATTTGTCTGTCTCTTGTGGTTATCAATATTTTCTTCATATTAATTACTGGCCACAAAATGGTCTGTGTCCCTGAAATAGGCATTTTCATTCCAAAGTTTGTAATACACTTTGACTTTTTACAATTTGTAAATATATTACATTGCTTAAGAGAAGTGAAAGCTTAAAACAAATAGGACGAAGCACCATCTATTATTAAATTACAGATTTTGCCTATACTTTAGCTTAACACAAGATATCCTGCTGTTGTTGAAAGCACTGGTACTTAAGTCTTTTTGGATTAGAGATTATTTTTGTTGGGAGAAAAGAGTTGTTGGGCCACCTGCCTCTGGTGGCTCACCACTAAGACTCTTAGCAGAATGAATGGGATGCCTGCCTCTTCTATCAATGAGATACTGACTAGGTAGTGTTAATCTTGAACTGCATGGGGTATACCAGAATTGACAGTAATTAATCCTACTGGAGGCCAGGGTATTGACCATCCAGATGAAGGAACTTGCTAGTAGTTTATAGTGTTCCCTGGAGGGCTCTCTGGAAACAACTGGCCCCTAGGGAATCTCTCAGCAACCCCAATTGTAAATCTGTTCTATAGGAAAATATGCATGAAGTACTGAACCATGTTGTCTCAGAAATAAAAATAAAAAGGAAATTAAATGTTTCATCTCTTTATGTAGTACTGCATTGTGATTCTTTGATGCACATGCATCTTCTTTGTAATAGAGAAGTAACCAAAAAGAAAAAAAAAACAGTAAAAATTCAAAGAGCTAATAACAAACACTTGTAAGTAAAACACTAAATTGCCTTTAGGGATCCATCTCTCTTTCCCTGGTTTGCCTTGAAAGGTGAGCACTCATTTAACTTCCTGATACCATCTGGGAGTGCTTGCAGTCTTTCCGCTAGCACGCTAATTAAGGATCTATCAGGGTCCTCCGGGGAGCTGAGTGGCTCACTAACACCATCTAGTATGTGCCATCTGGGAGGGAGGCAGGACTCATAGGCTGTTTGCCCCAAGTTACCCAACAAAGGTGGCAAATTCCCAGGGAAAGTATCAAATGAATCTGTTAATGAGACAAAAACTAGGAAAGAGGTACAGGGAGGAGGGTTACTGACAGACCCAGACACCAGTGATCTGAAGGAAGTGGAGGATTTATTTATCTGGTTCTTAAATGGGTGTTAATGTGAGGATCTCTCCTAACAGTTGAAAGCATTTTCAAGCTGAATCTTCAGCACACTAAGGAAACCCAGACAAACCAGAAACTTCAGAGCTTACATCTTAAAGAAAAAAAGGAAATTTGAGTTTCAAAAGGATAAATATTTTATTTTTTTTTTTATTTTTTTTTTTAGGATAAATATTTTAATATGCACTATGATTATGCATGTTTGTCTGTGTTGTGATTTTTGTCTTTTTTAAGTAAGAATTTATCCCAAATTGAGCTCTGAGTTAACTGGAAAAAACTTAGAGGTACAATTCGTTCAAACTCTATTTCACAAAGGAAAGTAAGTGAAACATGTAAGTTCATACAAATGAATGTAACAACTAGTCAAGAAATGACATGGGCCAAACCTATGTCATTGTGCCACAATTAGGTAATTTCTACCATATTATTTTGTATTTTCTTTGTCTGATTTGTTTTCTAAGCTTCTGCATCCGTCTTCCTTCCTGTACGATCTTGCTAATTTTTGCTATTGAGATTTTGAGGGCTCACAAATATGCCATCCTCTTTCTCACTAGTCAGCCACCAGTTCTTCTTCCCCTGCTGTTACTCTGAAAGTTACACATTTTACTTTTCTTCTTTAAACAATTAGAAATTTTGACATGCATTCTTGACTTCAAAACTGATAAGATTAATAGCTTTACTTTCTAAGAGACTTTAGAAAAATTTTAACTCCAATCACATATTCACTCAACTTATACTCTATCATTGTCCAGTATTTTAGTTTTATCTTGATTTTTAAAAATTGAGATAAAATTTACAGTGGAATATACAGATTTTAAATGTACAGTTGTATAGTTTTTTGTTTGTTTTTTCTTTTTGAGACAGAGTCTCACTCCAGGCTGGAGTGCAATGGCATGATCTCAGCTCATTGCAACCTATGCCTCCTGGGTTCAAACAATTCTCCTGCTTCAGCCTTCAGAGTAGCTGGGATTACAGGTGCATGCCACTATGCTTGGCTAATTTTTGTATTTTTAGTAAAGAAGGGGTTTCACTATGTTGTCCAGGCTGGTTTTGAACTCCTGACCTCAAGTGATGTGCCCATCTCAACCTCCCAAAGTGCTGGGATTACAGGCATGAACCACCACACCTGGCTTATAGTTGTATGTTTTAATCAAACACAGAATCGATCAGTGTTCACACTGGTGTAACCTCCACCCAAGTCAAGATATGGAACATTTCTATACAGTTCCCTCATTTCTCCTTCCAGTCAATTCCCGCCTCCCATTAGCCCATAGCTGTTCTCAGTTCTGTTACCATAAATTAGCTCTGCCTAGTCTAAAACTTTATATAAATGGAATAATTCTGTATTTTTTGTGTGTCTGGTTTCCATTGCTCAAAATATTTTTGAAAGTCATCCTGGTATGTACAATAATAGCTTAGTGATTCCCAGAGCAAACACCTGCGAGTCTCCAAGACCCCTTCAGGGTGTCTATAAGCTCAAAAGTATTTTTATAATTAACCAATTAATTCATTCTTACTTTTTCACAACTATACAGGATTATTATCCTAAGGTTACATGAAGTATGATATCACAACAGATTGAAGAAGCAGATAGGAGATTCCAAGCATCTCTTTTTAAGCTAAACATTGAAGAGATTTCCCAAAAGTAAGGGAGTATCACCTTTCTCACTAAATGTCTTTGTTTTAACAAATATAGCTGTTTCCCCCAAAACGTTTCACTTATGTTAACATGTAATATGATTATTATTTTTAAGTGAATAAATGAATAAATTTTTTTAATTATTCAGTTTTAATTTCTAATATGGTAAATATTGATAGCCATAAGCCACATAAGAAAAACTCTTTTAAAGTCCTCAATTATTTTTTAGAGTGGCAAGTAGACTTGAGACCAAAAAGTCTGATACCTACTGCAATATTTTTTTCTTTTTTAATTGCTGAGTAGGATTTCACTCTATATACCACAATTTTGTTTAGACATTTCTCTGGTGGATTATGTTCAGTTTTGTGTTATTATAAATAAGATGCTATTAACATCTTTCTATATATCTTTTTATGAATATACATTTTCATTTGTTTTAGATATTTAAGGGTATAATTGATGTGAGGAAGCTGCTAAGTTATTTTCTAAAGTGACTATACCCTTCTGCACCCATACCACCTAGAGATGGGAGTTCCAGTTTCTATACCGCCTTCCCAACTTTTTATGTTGTTGGTCTTTCCACCTGCAACCTTATTTAATAGGCATGCCTTATCTTCTTGTGTATTTGACTTATATTTCCCTAATAATTAAAAGTGATGGGTAACTTTTTTTTAACTTTAATTTTAGGTTCGGGAGTACATGTGCAGGTTTGTTATCTTGGCAAACTTGTATCATGAGGGTTTAGTGTACAAATTATTTGGTCACTCAAGTAATAAGCCTAATACCTGATAGGTATTTTTTTCTGATGCTTTCCCTCCTCCTACCCTCCACTCTTCAAGGAAGTCCCAGTGTCTATTGTTCCCCGCTTTGCATCTACGTGTTCTCATTGTTTAGCTCTTATGTATAAGTGGGAGCATGCTAAATTTGGTTATCTGTTCTTGTTATACTTTGCTTAGGATAACACTCTCCAGCTCCTTCCATGTTGCTGCAAATACATGATCTCCTTTTTTGTGACTGCATAGAATTCCACAGTGTATTTGTACCATATTTTCTTTGTTCATTCTACCATGATGGGCATTCAGGCTGATCCCACATGTTTGTTATTTTGAATAGTGCTGCAATGAACATATACGTGCATGTGTCTTTACGGTAGTACCCTTTACGTTCCTTTGAGTATATACCCAGACGTGGGATTGCTGGGTCAAATGGTAGTTTCAGATTTAGTTCTCTGAGGAATTGTCATACTGCTTTCCACAAGGACTGAAATAATTTAACCTCTCACCTGCAGTGTATGTGTTCCCTTTTCTTTGCTACCTCACCAGCATCTGCTACTTTTTTACTTTTTATTAAAAGCCATTCTGACTGTGCTTTTGATTTGCATTTCTCTAATGATTAAGCATGTTGAGCATTTTTATATGCTTGTTGGATATATGTATGTCTTGTTTTAAAAAGTGTATGTTCATATTCCTTGTCCAATTTTTAATGGGGTTGAATAACTTTTCATATACTAGTTGTCCATTTGTGTATCTTCTCTTGTAAAATGTCAGCCCCAGACTTTTATTCATTGGTTTATTGTTGTTTATATTATTGAATTGTAGAAATTATTTATGTAATCTGGATAAAAGTCAATGGTCAGAAATATGAATTGCTAATATTCTCTAAAAATCTGCAGCTTGCTTTTCAGTTTTTAATGTCTTTTGATTAGCAAATTTTAAATTATAATAAACTTCAATTGTTCAATGTTTTTATGGTTAGTATTCTTTGTGCCTTGTCTAAAAAAATTATTGCTTGCTCCAAGGTCATAAAGAAACACCTATGTTTTCTTATTCTAGAAGCTTTATAGTTTTAACTCTTATATTTAGGCCTATGATATATCTCAAATTAATTTTTGTATGTGGTGACAAAGGGGTTGATTTCTTTCCTATGGCCCAACTTCCACCACTAGGGAGCTAGAATCAGTTGTTCCAGTGTAATCTTATAAACACATTTGTCTTACTGAAAGAAGGAATGCATCCAACAGCATCACTCAGGCATTTAAGACCTTCTTCAAGATGATGCCAATCTACTTTTGCAACTTCGTAGATCATCACTTTTCTGTATGCATCAGATAATCCAGAGAACTGGATTTTCCAACAGCATGTAATCCTTTGTTTTATTCCTTATTTCTAGAACTTCCAATCCTTTTTCTTTATCTGCTAATATCCTACTTATCCATCAAGTCCTAACTCAAATGCTTCCTCTTTCATGAAGCCCATGCTTAAACCTGTCATATTTTGTCTAAAAGTCCTGACTTTTCATATGCATCTTGCAAGTTTTTTAAAGCAGGACTTCCTCTTATTAACCTTAAAATGACCCAAAGAAGATAGTATGTCAAGTTTCACACAGTGTATGCTCAATAAAGAATTGTTGAATTGAGTATTTATTCCAGGTTCGGGGTTTGGAAATATCATTTTGTTGTTGAAACTTTCCTCCACAGCCTACCTTGTCAGAGATAAAATGATTCTTATGCTTACTAAATAATCCATAGCAGGATGCAAGCAAACATGATATTCTGGAAAAAGCTGTCCCTTTCTAATGGAAAAAAAAAAAAAAACTATAGAATTCCAAGTCAGTAGATCAATTTGGAAACAATAAACATTCATGCATTAAATATCACTATTGAAAGATGGTATGGACATTTTAAATCAGGTATCAGCTAATCTACAGATTTTTCTATGGATAAGAAAAGAAACCCTGTAGAAAAAAGTCCAAATTCCTGAGTTGTTTCAAATAATGTTATAATTACAACATGCTTAAATTCATATGTTTAGTAGTGATGTCCTGTATCTTCGGTCTCTCACTTCAGCCTTACTTGTAAAATCTTCCAGATAAGAAAACCACATATAAGCTAAGGGTCTGTGTTTCTTCACTTCACTGAAAGCAAGTATATTTTCCAAGGTCATAGCATTCAAAAAGACATTAATTGATTAAAGGAATTTAGTCCTTTTACTAACTACTGTCTTGGGTGCATGCAGTACAAACTAATCTTGGTTAAATTAAGAAAGAAAAAGCAGCACATTAGCAGGATACAGAATCTCTTACAGGATCAACGAGAACGTTACAGTCAGGCTTCAGAAAGGTCAGGAACACAGTGCTTAGACTGAATAAACTAATGGAATGTTTATTTAGGCAATCACCAATAAGATGAATCAGCTCCAACTCTTTGCTCACTCATCTCTAGATTTAAATTCCCTGGAGAGAGAGATGGGCTAGCCTGGCTTAGATTGCTTGTGCTGCGTCCTTAGCTGGGTGGGGGAAGGGAAGGTCACTGGAACAGATCATATGACATGGAATGGTAGGAAGGTTTGCTCCTGGAGGAAAGACTGAGCACCAGTACCAGAAAAAAAGGGGAATGGGTACTGGTGGTGCAAAACAACAGATGTCCTTTTAAACCCCATCGTATTGCCGCCACCCCTCCACGCTGAGTTTGTTCACATTTGGTCAAAAACAAATACTTTCCTGGTAATACAGGGAATTTTGGAACTTGTAATAAATAATGGAGCATGTACTTTTCCTAGCACATATTTTACTATAGCTTAAAATAAGCTTTACTCATCAGAGTTGCCCACAAAATAAAAATACTTTTAAACACAAGCAATGATTTACATTCCTGCCCCATTCAAAGAAAATAAAAACTCAAGGTAAGGTAGAATGGTGTCATAATAGCTTATTGCATGTGCACTTGTGTTTTGTCACTTACAGGTGCATGAGGCCCATGATTAAGAGAACAGGGTTATCAGTGAGTTCCATGTAAGGGTTCAAAGGCCAGCACCCCTGCCTCCCAACTGGAACAATTCTCCAGGGCCATTTCAGCTCCAGCAGAGCCTCCTGCAGGATTGGCTGTGGCCTCTGGTGAGGCTACATGGCAGCACAATTTCTCCCTGTGCCCAATCCTAAATTTCTTTTGCTTAAAAATGGATGATTTTATAAAAACAATAATGCTTATGCATATGTAACTCACCTGAATTTCAGTTTATATTTTCTGTCAAATGGGTCAATATTTGGCTCTAAGATCTGATTGTTTAATTAATAAGTATAAATTGTGCCTTATTACCTGTGAGATACTATATAAATATATCATTGCTATATTTAAATAGTGTCCCCTTTTTCTTCAGGCAATGCAGAAATATGATGCCTCAAAAGGTTCTATAGTAGTCACTGCCTCACTTATTCACCCGCAGACTAAAAATATTTCGGTTAAAGTGGATACAAAATTTGGCTCAATATTTCCTTGCTTTTCAAAATACTGAGATAGTTGTGCAACCTAAAAACAATGTTTTAGGTACAGCTAGTAAGTAAAAATCAGTTCTTGTTTGTTTAAAAGCATTTCCATGTAACACCTGTTGCAAACAACACACCCTCAAAATCAACAAACCCAGTATCGTTCATGGAAAGTTTTTTTTTTTTTTTTTTTTAACACTGTCATGCTATTGCATCAGCCTAGTTTGCTGCCAGCACTCCCAGCATTTTGGAGATAAACAATATTACACTTTGGAGTCCTTTCCAGCTCAACATTTGTTTTAAATGAGCACCGAAAATGTGACAAGGAGTCCTCAGTTCATTTCACTTCAGCTGCTTCCACCTTCCCTCTGGACCATGCCTGCCTTCTCATCCACATAAAGTCACAATCTCCAAGCCTGTTGCAGAGGGCCTTTTAACTAATCATCTGTTTTGCTCTTATCCTTGCAAGTTACTGTGATAGTAAATTTTAGGTGTCAGCTTGATTGGCTTAAGGATTACCTAGAGAAATGGTAAAGTATTATTTCTGGATGTTATCTGACCCACCAAACCATAAAGTTGAACATGCTCAGCAGCACTCCATCATCAGATGTATATATGATCAGACCTAAGAAGGTCCTGAAGGCACAAGTAAGTCACATGAAGATGTGGCCCAAATTACCCCTGGTTCCTACTCCTGCCACCCTGCCTTCTCTCTCCCAGCCTGCACCTATGACCTTATGGGAAGTACCCTGTGTCAACTGACAGAGGAAGAGAAGACTGTGGCCTGGTTTGTAGATGGCTCTGCACAATGTGAAAGCACCATCTGAAAATGGAGAGCTGCAGCACCATAGCCCCTTCCTGGCACATCCCTGAAGGACAGTGGTGAAGGGAAATTTTCCCAATGGGCAGAGCTTCAGCAGTACACTTTTTTATGCACTTTGCCTGGAAGGAGAAATGGGCAGATGTGCGATTATATACTGATTCGTGGGCTGTAGCCAATGGTTTGACCAGATGGGACTTAGAAGGAACACAATAGGAAAATTGGTGATAAAGAAATCTGGGGAAGATGTGGATAGACCTCCCTGAGGGGGCAAAAGATGTGAATATATTTGTGTCCCATGTGAAGGAATACTCACCAAAGGATAACCTCAAAATAGGAAACCTTTAATAATAAGGTGGGTAGGATGACCCGATGTGTGGATACCAGTCAGCCACTTTTCTCAGCCACCCCATCACTGCCCAATGGGCTCATGCACAAAGTTGCCATGGTAACAAGGATGGAGTTTATGCATAGGCTCAGCAACATGAACTTCTATTCGCTAAGACCAACCTGGCTGCAGCCACCATTGGGTGCTTAACCTACCAGCTGTAGAGACCAACACTGAGCCCTCTATATGGCACTATTCTCTTGGGTAATCAACCAGCTACCTGATGGCAGGTTGATCACATTAGACTAGTTCCATCATGGAAGGGGAAGTGGTTTATCCTACTGGAATAGACACTTAGTCCAGATATGGATTTGCCTTTCTTATACACAATACTCTTGTCAAAACTACCATCTGTGAACTCACAAAATGCCTGTTCACTGTCATGATATTCCACTCAGCATTGCTTCTAACCAGGCAACTCACTTCACAGCCAAAGAAAGTGTAACAGTGGGCTTATGGTCATAGAATTCACTAGTTTTACCATGTCCTCCATCATCCGGAAGCAGCTGACTTGCTAGAATTGTGAAATGCCCTTTGAAGTTATAGCAACAGTGCCAACTAAGTGACAATACTTTGCAGGGTTAGGACAAGGCTCTTCAGAAGGCTGCATATGCCCTGGATCAGCATTCAGCATATAGTATTATTTACCCCATAGCCAGAATTCGTGGGTTCAGGAATCAAAAGATGGAAGTGGCATCACCAAAATGGGAGTGGCACCACTTACCATTACCTGTCAGTAATCCACCAGCAAAGTATTTTGCCTCCTGCTTCTATGGCTTTATGCTCTGTTTCCCTAGAGGTCTTAGTTTCAGAAGGAGAATTATTTCCTCCAGGAGACACAATGATGAGTCCATTGAACTGAAAGTTAAGACTGCCACCCAGCCTCTTTGGCTTTTTTATACCTCTGATTCAACGAGGTAAGGAGAGAGTTTCGGTGTTGGCTGGGGTGATCAATCCAGACTTCCAATGGGGAAACTGGACCTCTACCCCACAATGGAGGTAAGGAAGAGTATGTCTGGAATGCAGGAGCTCCCTTGGAGCATCTTTCAGTATTACCATGTTATGTGAGTAAAATCAATGGGAAATTACAACAACCCAACCCAGGAAGGACTACGAATGGCTCAGACCCTTCAGGAATGAAGGCTTCAGTCTCCCAGCCAAGTAACAAACCTCCACCAGCTGAGGTGCTTGCTGAAGATAAAGGGAATGCAGAATGGGTAGTGAAAGAAGATAGCTGTGACCATATGACCAGCCACAGAAATGAAGACTGTGACTGTCATGAGTATATCCTCCCTGGTTTGTTAAGAATATGTTTGTATGTGTATATACGTATATTAAAGAAATATCTTTGTTTGTTCCTCTCTAATTTTTTCCTATGTAACATAAGATTTACTGATCTTACATCAGTATTTAAGAATTGTTAATTTTGCCTCATAGTATTTATATAATAAGATAGCAGGAGAAGCATAAACATCACCCAAGGACTTTGTCTTCTGGGGAAGAAGAGATTAGTGTGTTTTGTTTGTACACAGGATAGTTACACCATGTTAGGCAGAACTAGTACCTTATTATTATGATTACTTGGAGATTAAGTATGATTTAAGGAGCTGCATACGGGTGCCAAGTTGACAAGGGGTAGACTTGTGATGGCTAATTTTAGGTGTCAACTTAACTGGATTAAGAATTACTTAAATAACTGATAAAGGATTACTTCCAGGTGTATTTGTAAGAGTGTTCCTAGCAATTAGCAATTGGCATGTGAGTCACTGGACTGAGTGGGAAAGATCTGCCCTCAATGTGGCCATGCATTGTCCAATCAGCTGGGGGCCTGGATACAACAAAAAAGATGATTTCCTGTCTTTCCTGGAGCTGAAATACTCACTTCTCTTCCTGTCCTTGGATATCAGAACTCCAGGCTCTCTGGATTTTGGACTCCAGGACCCACCTAGGTTCCTGGACTTACACTAGCACCTGCCTAGGTTCTGAGGTCTTATGGCTTTCCTGGTTCTGAGGCTTTTGGACTTGGACTGAGTCATGATGCTAGCATCCCAGAGTCTTTAGCTTGCAGACAGTCTGTCATGGCACTTTTCAGCCTCCA
The DNA here is from genome assembly GCF_001604975.1 of Cebus imitator. NCBI lineage: Eukaryota > Metazoa > Chordata > Mammalia > Primates > Cebidae > Cebus > Cebus imitator. The sequence goes on from NW_016107357.1 coordinate 4,534,942, forward strand.
TCATCATGTGAGCGAATATCCCTAATAAATCATCTCTTATCTATCAATTGCCTGTTGGTTCTTCTCTCTGGAGAGCCCTGATAATACAGTTACCTTAACACTCATGCTCATTTCTCCATTATCCACATGTGCAGGCTTACTTTGTGGATCCTTCAATCACACCTCAGAGGCTCCCTCAGCGCACCCCTCAGTGTACAGCAGGGAATACTCGAAGAAAGGACCAGTGTAGAAACACTGGGGCATGACTGACCAAATTCCAGCATACAATATGAATGCCTGGGGCTCAGACATTGCTTTATTTCAGCCACATCTCTCTTCTTAGCATCAGTGGAACATGGCTGAAGAGCTTGTTCATAATGCAGAGGACAGATCCCCACTCAAGGGATAAATTTCTCCCACAGCCGAAGTTCTCAGAGGATCATGACTCCCCTCGGCTTCTCAGTTTTCTTCTTTATATTTTTAAGTGAATAACTATTCATCTTTTCAAAGCATTCTTCCCATCTGCTCCTAGACAAGGTGTCTGACTAAATTGCATTCTGTGACACATGCTGACTGCAAGCTAATAAAAGAATAACCAGATAAGCAGTAAGTAGGCTTTTAATCAGAACACTATATTGAACTGGAGATAGTAAAATCCTACATAACTACCTGCAGATGCTAAAAATCTATAAAGTTATGGCCTGGGTCAGAATGGTTTACCTCCCTAATATGTTAGCCTTTGTTTTGTCCATAGCTTTATTATTAAACTTAATAAACTATCAGTTTTATTATGTACAGTACATAACTCCTGGAGTTTTACTATAGTAACTGCAACCCCAGCATAGGTGAGACCAAAGAGATCATTTTATGGGTAGATATTTTGAAATAGAAAGAAATAAAGACACATTTCTTAAAAATATTTGTTTTTACTAAACCATCCGAGTTTTGAAAAAAGTTGAAGAAATCATCATCAAAAATAATATTTCACCTCCCAATTCCTTATGGTAAAAAGTTCCTTGAAGTAGTCTTAAGTATTTCATCAGTAAAATTATTATGATTTCAACAGAATCAACAGGGAATTAAACCATAGAAAAAAGATAGGTTTTAAGGAAAAGTGACACCTTTTGCACTACCCCAAACTTCTTGTAGAAACACTGGTTAAAAATATTAGGAAAGAGAGAAAATATCTCAGAAGATCTTTGGGATCTTAATGTGTTTTGCAGACTTTCCTATACTCAGTGGTATATTTAAGCTTGTGATTTTGGCATTTAAGTGTCTGATGCAGTTTAGAAAAGGCTGCTTGCTGTCATTTTGCTTGGTGTTACTCTTGAGAATGTTAAAACTGGGTTAACTTGAATTGAAATTTAGCTTGACTAGACAATAGCCAGAGAAATTATCAATTTATCACTAGTATGCTGCAAGGAGAGGTTTACTTTTGGTTTAACTCTAGCCTTTAAGATTGCCAGGGGGAAATAAGCTTGAAACTGAGTCCAGTCCTGAGAGGCACAAGAATTGATCAGTGCTACTCACATTAACCCAAGGAACAGAGCTATTAGATAGAAATCAAATCACATTTGCATTTCTTATCTATTTGCATATTGGCACATTAGAACTGATGCTTCAGTATTTTGAAAATGAAATGTTTCTTGTTTTCCAGATCAATAAGGAATCTAAACTGTGAGGGTTTGCTCATTAGCCCTATCCTCACTACCAAGCACTCTCTCTCTCTCTCATTTTTTTTTTTTTTTTGACAGAGTCTCACTCTGTCACACAGGCTATAGTGCAGTGGCTCAGTCTTGGCTCACTGCAACCTCTGCCTCCTGGGTTCAAGTGATTCTCCTGTCTCAGCTTCCCTAGTAGCTGGAATTACAAGCGTGTACCACCGTGCCTAGCTAACTTTTGTATTTTCAGTAGAGATGGGGTTTTACCACGTTGGCCAGGCTGGTCAAACTCTTGACCTCAGGTGATCCGCCTGCCTTGGCCTCCCAAAGTCTCTTTGAGACAAGGATTTTGTCTTCCATTTATTTTGTCCCCTCTCCTGTCTCCCAACAGCCACCTCAGTGTAGGAGACGGCCCTACAGCACTGTGGTAACTCATTTGGTTTACCTGGAACCTGGCAGGATGCAACAGAGAATGGCAGGGGAAGGCTCAGTCTCAAAGGACTCTGTACATCTTCCGAGCGCTCAGGGTTTCTCTGAATTTCAGTAGTGTTTATTCTGGGCTTTACTAATTTCATACTATTGCTGTTATGTTATTAAACATTAATAGGAGTTTATTTTCAAAGAGAATATGAATACCCTAAGAGCTGAAGCTACAATACCTTATTCTCATCTGGATTTCTTTCCAAAGGTTGGTATCTCTGAGTGATGGTTGACTAGGGTGAACTGACTGAGAACGTTATTGGACACTTGTCTCAAATGTTGGGTCACCTGCACTTTGTGTTTCTCTTTTCTGGAGACAAGTTGAAGGTTCCCTCAGGAAACTTCCTATTTCGTGGCAAGGTTCTGCCTTGCCCTCATGATCTTGCCTTAGGTGGGCTTCAGTGGATCTCTGGATGCTCATGAGACCCCAGCCTCAGCCATGAGAAAGAATTCAGGGAAAAGTGAGAATGAAGCAAAAGGCAAAAAGCTTTTATTACAAAGTCAAAGTATACTGTCAAGAATGGGAGTGTGGGCGCACTCAAGAGAGTAAGTTGCACTCAACAGAGTTTGGGTTTCTAACTTTATGGGCTCTTCTAATTAGAGGTGAAATAATCATGAGTTTTTTCTTAAAGATGGAGATTTCTTAGAATTGAGGTGCCACCCATTTTTATACTAAATATGGGTATGCTTGGATCTGTCCTGGCCCTGGTGGAAGTGTGATTTCATATGGAAATGAGCCTATAATTAGGTCTAGGGTAGGGCATAGGTCAAATCCAATGCCATGTTGGACCCTGCCAGTTTCAAGCAACTTAGTCCCTGTCTGTTAGGGTCTTCCAGCCCAGGCTCCTTTTTGTCCTTGTAGTGAAATTGCTGTTTGATATTTAACCACTTCTCCTGTGACCACCCAGCATTCTTATTTTATGGTTGTTTCTTTAATTAGAGAGTAGTATCATTATTAGGTTTTCTGCAAAAGGCGGGGATTTCAGGGACCCTCAGTTACCCATCCTTTTCTCCCTTTCCCAGGGAGAATCATAAACATATCACTCTGATGGGGGTCTTGGATGTTTTCTCTCCCTTATGATGAGTTTTCTGTTATCCTATAGTTTTCCGTGGTTCTTGTTTTAGAGTCATTGTTTGGGTATTTTCATCCTGTGACTACTTAGTGCTAGTCCCATCTCAATGATTCCATCTTTGGGGATAATTTTTAAGGAATCCTGACATTTTGAGAGATGCAAATTTTATGAAGAAAAGACCCAGCAGACCACTGGTTCATAACCTTTTGATACAGGAGAAAGAGAAACAGCCATATTTTCTCCCTGAATCCTGGATGTCCCATGCTACCTCTATAAGCCTAGAACAGGGTGTGTGTGTGTGTGTGTGTGTGTGTGTGTGTGTGTGTGTGTGTGTGTGTGTGGTTGTTTCTGTAAGAAGTTATTACTCTTTATACTTTGGGACCTTAAGTGGGTAGGAGATTAGAGAGCAGAATTTGTTTAGAATAGGCACCAGAAGAATTAATGGCTTTCCTCACAACTAATACTTGGATTTGTTATCTTGAATATTTTAAGGACCAATATCAGTGGATAGAATGGATAGTAGAAAAAGTGAAGCTTTCAGATAAATAATTAAATGTGCTATTGTGATATGATAGAGCCAATGTGTAGGTATACTTCAGGTTTATCTAGATGCATATCCAGCTTTTAGACCACACAAACATTTGTGAATATGTATTGTTGTAAAGCCAGATTGTCAGAAAGAACAAAAATACACTGATATCATGAGATGAAAGCTTGAATGTGAAACAGCACCTCATTTTCCCCTCTGTGGAATGGCTAGGACTGACCTGTCTTTAAGAGGACAGGTACTTTGTCTTGTTTCTCTTTTACTGACAAAGGGTCGTTTGCACATTTTACAATTTATGTGTACTGTCCTTTTTGACCTGTGACAAATAGCACAGAATGGTGACTCTGCTGACTAAGATCAAGATCCAGCTGCCCATCAAATAAATTTTTCCAGTGAAATGCCAAGCTATTATCACATGCATCTGGGAAAATTAAGTAAGGTCAACCCTGAGTTCTCAGCTCCAACTCAGGAGAACGGTTTGGTCATCTTTGTAAAACTATCCTTGAGGAAATCAGCTCAATATAGGGCTACAGTTAAACAAAATCCCATGAAACATCTTGAGAAGAATACAATATGCTGAACTGAGCTGATATCACCGTTGGTCCAGATCACAGTCTAGACCTGGAATCACCATTGGTTTAGGACAGAGGCAGGGAAGTTGGAGAAAGTTGGCAAGAAGACAACTATCATTAGTATAGGAATGGGAAGAATTTAGAAAGGGATGTTGCCTCAGAACATGAAATCAAGACTGTGTGGCACGATGGCTCATGCTTGCAATCCCAGCACTTTGGGAGACTTAGACGGGATATAGTGAGATCTCCTCTCTACAGAAATCTTTAAAAATTAGCCAGGCGTGATGGCACATGCCCATAATCCCAGCTACTTGGGAGGCTGAGGTGGGAGGATCACCTGAGCCTGGGAGGTGGAGGCTATAGTGAGTCAAGATTGCACCACAGCACTCCAGTCAAGGTGACAGAGCAGCCTGTTGGGAAATAGAAAATATAACGAAGTATAAAAGATTTAGATAGCATGAACATGGGAAACTCCTGCTCTATTGAAGGATTAGAATCAGAAAACTTCCATTAAAATCTGAGGGAGCTGGCCGGGCGCAGTGGCTCACACCTGTAATCCCAGCACTTTGGGAGGCCTAAGCGAGCTGATCACCTGAGATCAGGAGTTCGAGACCAGCCGGACCAACATGAAGAAACCCTGTCTTTACTAAAAATACAAAATTAGCTGGGCATGGTGGCACATGCCTGTAATCCCAGCTACTTGGGAGGCTGAGGCAGGAGAATCGCTTGAATCCGGGAGGCTGAGGTTTCGGTGAACCAAGATTACACCATTGCACTCCAGCCTGGGCAACAAGAGCAAAACTCTGTCTCAAAAAGAAAAAGAAAAAACAAATCTGAGGGAGCTAAGAACAACCATAAGTATACTTTACAGTTACTAAATACTTTTATACAGTATCTTATTACAGGTGTTTTTTTTGGCAGAACAAACATAATTAACTTTTAAAATTAATTATATCCCGAAGTGACACAGGCTGAAGATAGGCTGGATGTAATTGATACTACCATTTTCTAAGTGTGTTAGAAAAGCATTAGTACTGTATTGCTTTAAAAAAAAATTTCCATGAGGCCACAAGTTTATAAAATGCCACATATGCACAGTGGTTCCCCTCTATGCACTTAGATAGTTACAATACATATTAGATATTAAAGGCTCTAGGAAATCTCTTGAAAAATAAATTTGTTTAGCTTTGTTTAACAGAGTATTCTACATTTATTTTTATCAGAGATTGGCTTTTGTTCAAAATCTTACTGACATTCTACAGTAAGACAGACTTTCTGTCTTGGGACTTCCTTTGAGAAATGTGAATCTATGTTTATTAGTGAAGGATGGATTTCTGATGAGTACCAAAGGAAATTAAATTTTCATGTGTTGTAGTCCCTCAGCTTCAACGCTATATCTGGAAGGGTTACTTACTTGGTTTATCTGGGAAAATTAAGTAAGTTTAACTCTAGGTTCTAGCTGGAACTCAGGAGAGAGGTTTGGGCATCTTTGTAAAACTATCCTCTAAGATTGGATAGACTAGAGTCTGACTTTGGGAGGGAGAAGAATCATTCTTTTGTGAGTATAATAGCTGTTGAGTACTTACTGTGCTCTAAGGCTTTTACATATATTATTTGATTTAATGTTCACAACGAAAAGCTGGAAAGAAGATACTATGTAATAGCTATTTTAGAAATGAGGAAATTGAAGCAGAGAGGTTGAGTAAATTGTCCATGGTGAGTGTCAGAATTGGGACTTGAATCCACGCTTTCTTACTCTAGTCTTCTTTTTTAGAATTTCAACTTTGTTTAGGTTCAGGGGTACATGTGCAAGTTTGTTACATGGGAAATTGTGTGACACTGAGATTTGAGATGTGGATGATCCCAAATTGTCTGTATGATCATCCTGGTCACTCAGCTAGTGAGCACAGTATGCAGTAGGTAGTTTGTTAACCCTTGCCTATCCCCCTCCTTCCCCCATCTAGCAGCCCCCAGTATTTAATCTTCCTTTCTTTACATCCATACGAACTCAGTATTTAGCTCCCACTGACAAGTGAGAACATGTGGTATTTGATTTTCTGCTCCAGCATTAATCTGCTTTGGATAATTGCCTCCAGCTACACCCATGTTGCTGCAAAGGACATGATTTCATTCTTTTTCTTTATGACGGTTTAGTGTTCCATGGTATATGTGTACCACATTTTCTTTATCTGATCCACCATTGATGGGCATTTAGGTTGATTCTATGTTTTTGCTATTGTGAATAGTGCTACAATGACTGTACGAATGCATGTGTCGTTTTGGTAGAATGATTTATATTTCTTTGGGTGTGTAGCCAGTAATGGGATTGGTGAGTTGAGTAGTAGTTCTGTTTTCTTTGAGAAATCTCCAAACTACTTTCCACAGTAGCTGAACTAGTTTACATTCTCACTAACAAGGTAGAAGTATTCTCTTTTCTCTGCAACATCACCAAAATCTGTGATTTTTTTTTAAAGGAGGGTCTTGCTCTGTCACCCAGGCTGGAGTGCTGTGATATAATCATAGCTCACTGCAACCTCGAGCTCCAGGGCTCAAAGGATCCTCTTGTCTCAGCCTCTTCAATAGCTAAAACTGCAGGTGTGCGCCACCACATGTGGCTAATTTTTCAAATTTTTTGTAGAGATGGTGTCTCACCTTGTTGCCTAGGCTAGTCTTGAATTCCTGGGCTCAAGTGATCCTCCTATTTTGGCCCCTCAAAGTGCTGAGATTACAGGTATGAGCCACCACACCTGGCCTTTGACTTTGTAATAATAGTCCATCTGACTGATCTCACGTTAGTCTTGGGACTTACAATCATCGTATTACCTTGCTAGCTTCCTCTAAATAGAATAGCAGGAGCTGGGGAGAAACCCAAATGGTAAGTGACCATTACCATAGGTAACAGGGGTTATGGAGTGTGGTAATTCACTTAGTATCTCTATAAAAATCAGGAGGAGAAGATGAGACATACATCTGCTAAGAAATAGTCAAATGACAAATCTTTCTTTCTTTTTTTTTTTTTTTTTTTACCATGGCATGAAGGCTTTTAAACCTAAGACAGGGAGAGACTGTGTAAAGCCTGGCTGCATGGAGTAATAGGAACAATTTCTGGTGGCTTTAGGCATCATTTGTTTTGAGTGTTGTTTCACCATCTCCAAAATTATGACTGTGGTATAAGCCCCATCACATCTCCTTGGGAATCCTACATAGCCAGACTTCCTAGCCTCTCTCTTCTATTCTTGCCTCTCCCTGTGCCTGCAGAGCAGTCAGAGTGAAACTTCACCTTCCAGATAAGATTGTGGAATTTCCCCATTCAAGGTTCTTCAGTGGCCGCCATCTCCTAGAAGATCCTGCAGGCTATACCTCTTTTTCCTCTATGTTCTCACATCCTACCATTTTCTTTGATCATTGTGCTCCAACCACACTGAGCCCTTTGTTACATTTTGTATGTCTAATAGTTCCCTCAGCTCGAGCACCCTAGCTTTATATATCCATATGACTTCTGCCCTCTTTTAATAGGGCCTCTGCTCAAATACTACCTTTGAAAAATGTCCCTCATAGAGAGCTCCGTATTATATAATAGCCCTAACCTCTTCCTACCTCCAGCCTCCTTAATTTTATTCATAGCACTAATTATAATATCGTAATTATTGACATTACGTTATTTATTGTCTGCCTATTATGAGATGATAAGCTCCATGAGGGGTAGAGACTTTGTTTCATTTATAGTCTGAGAATTGAGATCAGTCTCCAGTGCCTCATGGCTTTGGCAATAAACATTCGTGGCATGTCAACTCAGTAAGTTCCTAATCAGGAGAACAGAATCCTACAGAACTGGAGGTCTAGAAGTAGATGAGATCCCGAGCTCCATGATTTTGGGGCTTGCCCAAGTGGCACAGGGCTGGTGAGGGGTTGAACAAGGGCTCTGACATCCCATCCAGGCTCCTCTTGTTCCCTCACATTGCCTTCCTATTACCATGGCTTCTTCACAGACTTTTGTCAGGAAAGTAGCTATTTTGGGGGAAATGCCTATTTTTTTTTTAACCAGGAGATGATCTGGGGTCCAAAGTGATGCTAGTCTGATATACTGCATTACCAGGAATCCTACTCTGCCAACCTCCAACCAGGCCTTCTGAAATATGGTCATAAAATAATGGATCTGTAAACTGTTCTGGGCAATTATGGTGCTCCTGGAGTGAAAGTGGGTGTCATTAGCCATGCTTATGGACACCAGCTTGCTGCAGTTGGCTCTCAGCCAGGCTGGGAAACAGCCTTATATTGGGAGGACACAAGTTCAATGGGATAATTAGGAAGGGTTTTGTACAAGTTTGTTGATAAAAAATGTGCTACAGATTAGCCTTTTCCCCTCTCTGTGCTGAGTAACGATCAGACAGAACAGGTGGTAAGCTAATGGGGGAATACGAAATTAATACTTTGTTTCCTGGTCCCGCCTTTGTTGCTTTTGTGTAGAGGATTTCTTTAGAATCTTCAAACACATTGCAAGCACCTTTTCCTTCCCAGTTTTATTTAGTTTAGTCTAAATTATCTGACCCAAAGGGGTCTGAGCCATCCAGGTTTGCAAAAGGAGTTCCCCTACTTTTGTGGGAAATGCTCTAAGAATAAACATCTGGAAAATAGAACAATTAATAACAGTATGAGGTAAAAAAAACAAGCCTTTCAAACTAGCTGTTAAACCTCAATCACAGCAGCATCTCAAGTTCCAAATGTCAGCTTGACCTTCATCTAAAAAACATGATCCTTCTTGAGAAATAGTTCAGCCATTCATACTTCTCTAATCATAGAGCTTCTTGTTTGATGAGTGATGTGTTTTCAAAATGTGTATGTCCCCTACAGGCACTAAAGACCCTAAAGGCCCTAGAGCTTACTTCTAGATGTCAACTGTCAGTCTAAAAAATAATAATAATAAACAAATTGTTCCCACTCTTTATTATGATGAGACCAATTTCCTTTTCCTCATTTTTGGATTTGATGAAAATGTTTTATAATGATTTTAGAAGGATCTGGAGATTCAGATTTCTTCTTTTATGGAAGATTCTCAACAATGAAAATGTTTCCTGTTCTCTCTCTCTCTCTGAATATGTGTAAAACCCAGTCCAATTTCTCCCTTCTTCCATGAAGTTTACTTTTGTTATTCCAGCTTTAATCATTTCCCTCTATCTTCAATCTTTGCTCATGACTTTTTACTTAATTGTACACTTGCTTAAATGGCTCTGTTTTGTGTGTGTGTGTGTCTCATCTTCAGATGGGAAGTACATGGTATAGTTAAGAGATATGGGCTTTAAGAGTGATATCAGCAAGGTTGTGGACAAGTAAGGGAGCCTTACTCCCTCATGGAAACCCCAAGTAGAGAGCAACATACGGACCAACACAGCTTTATGAGAATGCTAGAAACCAGTTAAGAATCTGCAGCAAGTCAGCAAATGCCTTATCTAGAAAAAGCCACATTCAAACTGGTAGAGAATTTCATGGCATTGTTGCTCATCTTGGCTCTATCTACTGTTGGGTGCAGATCAGTGTCATTGGGAACACGTTGCCCAATTCCTGTTTCCTCCCTCACAATGGAAGAAAAAGAGTGGAACTTGTTTGCAATGTTCTGATGTTTCTGGAAGCTGCTGGAGGGACTGGGTTCATTTAACTTGGAGTGCTGATAAGAATAATGGCATAGCTTGTATATCAGTTAGAGGCTGCTGACAGCAGTAGTGAGCGCTGCAGGGGAACTGCAGATATGTGAGCACCTGGGGCAAGAGATTACGAACAGAGGAATAGAATACAGGACATCTGAGGCTCTGAGAAGAAGCGAATGTGAGACTTATTGAGAAATTAAGAAATGCTAAGGTATATAGGAAAAAAAAAAAGGGCAGGGGGAGGGAGGGAAGCACACACATAGGTCCAGAAGAGACATTCCCAGAAAAGACCTGGGCCTTCATGCCAGATCAAATAGCAAAAGTCTTCTTTTGCATGGAGCAAGTCCACAAAGACTGGGAGAGATGACTGACTGACTCTGTGTGTGTGTGTGTGTGTGTGTGTGTGTGTGTGTGTGTGTGTGTGTGTGTGTGTGTGTGTTTACTTGCACAAGTTTAGGAAAAAAAAAAAAAAAAGACCAGAAAGCATATAAAAATATAGGGAAGCATGGCCCATTCAAAAGAGCAAAACAAATTTCCAGAAACTAACCCTAAAGAAACACAGGCTTCAGACTTCCTTGGCAAATACTTTAAAACAGCTGTCTTACATATGCTCAATATTCTTAAATGTGAGCCAAAGAAGAACACAGGCAGACAAGTAAAGAAAATCATAAAAAAGACACATGAACAAAATGCAAATATTAATAAAGAAATGAAAATTAATCAGACATGGTGGCTCATGCCTATAATCCCAACACTTTGGGAAGTTGAGATAGCAGGATTGTTTGAGCTCAGGACTTAGAGACTAGCCTGGGTAATATGGCAAAACCATGTCTCTATTAAAAATACAGTTGGGCATGATGGTGTGAGCCTCTAGTCCTAGTTACTAGCAGGGCTGAAACAGAAAGATTACCTGACCCCAGGGAAGTTGAGGCTGCAGTACAAGGAGATTATGCCACTGTACTCCAGCCTGGGCTATAGAGTGAGACCTTGTCTCAAAACAAAACAAAATAGAAACAGAGATAAAAGTAATAAAAAAGAATCCAACAGATATTAATTCTAGAGTTGAAAAATACAATAACTGAATTCAGACATTTACTATAGTGTTTCATATTTTATTTTAGAAAGAGTCTCCCTTGGTCACCCAGGCTGGAGTGCAGTGGCCCAATCTTAGCTCATTACCACCTCCACCTTCTGGGTTCAAGCAATTCTCCTGCCTCAGTCTCCCGAGTAGCTGGGACTACAGGTGCATACCACCATACCTAGCTAATTTTTGTATTTTAGTAGAGATGGAGTTTCACCATGTTGGTCAGGCTGGTCTTGAACTTCTGACCTCAAGTGATTCACCTGCCTCAGCCTCACAAACAGTTGGGATTACAGGCATAAACCATTGCACCCGGCCTGGTGTTTTAATAGCAGACTTGAATAGACAGAAAAAAAATCTTTCTACTTAAAGACAGGTCATTTAAAATTATTGAGTTTAAGGTGCCAATAGAACAATGAATGAAGAAAAGCAAATAGAGACTAAAAGGCTATGGGATACTACCAAGTGAACCAATATACACATTATGAAGTTTTAGAAGAAGAGAGAAATAAAGAACAGATAACTTACAATAGTCCTCCTTTATCAACTGGGTATGTGCCAACATCCCAAATATAGTATCAAACCCTATATATACTACTTACAAATTTATTTCTCTTTCATCACAATTTCATGGATAGATTTACTCTTACAGTAGATCTTAGCAACCTCAGCATATATTTTTTCTTTACTTAAGATTTTTTACCTTTTTACTTAAAGGAAGAACTTCATGAAAAATATTTTTGGCATACCCAAAATTGCCAGCATTACTTCTATTGCACTTTAGGAACATTATTAAGTAAACTAAGGGTTACTTGAACACAAGCTCTGTGATACCATGACAGTCAATCTGATAACTGAGATGGCTACTACATGACTAACAGGCAGATAGTGTATACAATGTGGATATCATAAAGGGATGATTTACATTCCAGGTAGGACAGCACAAGATTTCATCATGCTACTCAGAATGGCACATGACTTAAACTTATAAATTGCTTATTCTGGATTTTTCGTTTAATATTTTTAAACTGCTGTTGACCAATAGCAATGGAAACTGTGGAAAGTGAAACTGTGGGTGAAAGTAAACTACTGTATCTAAAGAAATAATAACGCCAAACTGCCCAAATTTGAGAAAAGACATGAATCTACAAATACAAGAAGCTCAACAAACTCCAAGTAGGATAATTCAAAGAGATCCACGCTAAAATATAGTCAACTATGAAAAGCCAAAGACAAAGAAAACCTTGAAAGAAGAAAGAGAAAAATGACTAGTCAAAAACAATGTGTCCTTAGTAACACTATCAGCAGATTTCTCAGCAAAAACCTTGCAAATAAAAAAGCAGTAAGATGATATATTTAAAAAGCTGAAAGAAAAAAAAGTTGTGACTGAGAATTTTATATCTAGTAAGACTGTCCTTCAAAAGCAAATAAAGAATTAAAACTTCCCATATTTAAAATAAAATACTGAGGAAATTCATTACTACTGGAGCTGTTTTGTAATGAATGTTAAAGAGAGTCCTTTAAGTTAAAATGAATGGATGCTAGGCCATACAAAAATATAAAATTTTCTAGCAAAGATAAAAATATGGACAAATGTAAAAACTTTTACTATTGCAATTTTCTTTTGTAACTCAAGTTTTTATTCTTTTATAGAATTTAGAAGGCAAATCCTAAAAATAATTATAAATCTATGCCAATCAATACACAATATATCAAGGTGTAGTTTGTGACATAACAAATGCAATTTATGACACATATAACAATATGAATCTTGAGGGTATTATGCTAAGTGAAATGAGCCAGTTATGAATATCATTTGATTTCATTTATATAAGGTACCTAAAATTATTAAATCCATAAAGACAGAAAGTAGAATAATAGTTGCCAACAGCTGGGGATTGGAAGAAAGAGTTGTTCTTAACAGACGCCGAGTTTCGGTTTGGGAAACTGAAAAAGTTCTGAAGAATGGTTGCCCAACAATGTGAATGTACTTAGCACTGCTGAACTGTATATTTAAAAATAGTGAGCCTGGTCAATTTTATGTTACATGTATTTTATAATAATTAAAAATAATTTTTAGTATGGGCTTTGGAACCAGACAACCATGAATATACATTTCAACTTCTTTTAACTCCTAGTGAAGTTAAACACCAGAAGTCATCTGGGGTAAATACCCAGGGTTCGTTGTCTTGCGCCAAGAGGATTAAGGACACAGACACATATGAGAAGTGACTTTAGGAACAGAGGTTTAATAGGCAAAAGAAAGAGAAAGGAGAACAGCTCTCTCTGTTACAAGAAAGAGGGGTGCCCAAATGGGACTTCTGGCTCACACAGAGTGCACCTGATTTTATAGGCAGGCTCAAGGAATGATGTCTGATTTATGTACGGCCCACAGATTGTTTGGTTGGATCAATCACACCTCGGTTGGAGCATCACACCTTGGTTGGACCAGGTGTGACATTTACATAGCACATAGGGAAGGCTGGCCACCCCACCCTAATCTTATTATGCAAATGGCTTTCCACTTGGCCAGTGCCATGTTGTCTGCTCCTTACTGTACACCTGGGTGGCAAAGAGAAGGGAAGATTGAGCTGCCATTTTGAACATACCTAGTTCCAGGTAGCCTTTTCCTATTGGCACAACTGCCGGCATTCACCGGTGCAAGCTTTTAGCTTGCTTGTCCATGTCTGCAGCTCAATTTTATAGGCTGCTCTTTGTTAGAAAAGAAAATGATTTGAGGGCTGCTTTTCATTAAAAGGAAAACCTTGTTGAGGGCTCCTATACCCTCACCATCTGCCTAAATAATTTCTTCTTAACTCCTGTATCACTAGCTGAGTAACCTTAGGCAAATAATCATTCACTCTGAGCCTTTTTTTCCTGTAAAATAAAATAAAAATAAAGTTGCAGGTTACAGTGAATATAAAATGGGCAAATGCACGTAAAGCCCCTCGGACACAGTAAAACTTTCTAGATGGCAACCTCTTTGATGGCAAGTCTTAATTCTAATACTATTCCAAAATGTACACCTAACTGTGATTTCATTTCAGGAGTTTATGTTTGCAAATGATCATGTAATCAAAGATTGAGAAACAAAAAGAAGCTTCGCTAAGGTCGTAACTCAGGTGACTGGATGAAGATTGGAATGACTTTCTTACTTCTGTTACTGGGCACACATTTTAGAATAAGACAAAGTCAGTCTTCAGAACTAACTTTTTAAAATGTTCTTGGGGTGGTGTGGGAGTGGAAAAGGGAAGGCAGAACTAAAAGGGATATATGAACACTGATCTTTTCTCTCCCTATGAACATATTTGTATAAGCTGCCCCATGCATGGCTTTGTGATAGGTCGCACAGTTTCCTTTCTCATCAGCCCTTCACTTGTCCTAAGGGACCGTATCCTGCAAAAACACCCCATTTCATGTAGACCTGAAGTATCCACAAAGAAAAGATGATCTGGAACATCCTCTAATCTTGCTTGTGCAGGCTCCTCTGCCAGCTTCAGGGGAAGGCCAGACATAGGGAGAAAAAGTTTTTGTTGTGGTTTGGTGTTTTTACTGCAACCTGAAATCCGCCTTACAAAAATCCATTCCAGAGAACGTTAGCCTTGGCTTTGGCCAAACAGGCAATGAAGTGTAACTTTTCAGTGACCATTTCGGCTCCAAAACCCTTGCATGTATGGATTTATTTGGAAAAACAAAGCCTTAAAATAGAAATCCAAGCTTATCATGTCCAGGCCTTTTCCTGCCAACTTATAAGCAACAAACCGTTTGGTGTATTTTTTCTTCCTCTTTGAGATAGAGTACATTCCAAGAGGAAGTTGATGTCAAGTATTTGGATAAACAGCTAAGATTTGAGAACTAGCTCTCCTGCAGTGGGGGAGGTTTTCGCTAATACTTCCCAAGACTGGTGTGCTACAGGTTTATAGCAACTATTTCTGTTTTAAAAAAGCATTTTCTTCTCATTAGGGAAAAGACCTCTTAAATGGACTAAAGGGGACAGATAGAGACTTAGAACGTTGTCATCACCCCTAGGCCTTGGTAACTATGATTTTGAGGGCACTTTGGGTAGCTCACTGGGCAGTCACCCCACAGGAAACCAAACACATGCTCAGATTGGCAGCCCCTAGTCTAAATTCTTTCAGCCAGTGGTCCCCAACCTTTTTGGCACCCAGGATTGATTTTACTGAAGACAATTTTTTCCATGGACAAGGTTGGGTGGGGGATGACTTCAGGATGAAACTGTTCCACCTCATGTCATCAGGCATTAGAGTCTCATAAGAAGCACACGACCTAGACCTCTGGCATGCGTGGTTCACAATAGGGTTCGCATTCCTGTGAGAATCTAATGCCGCAGCAGATCTGGTAGGAGGCGAAGCTCAGGCAGTAATGCTTCC
Organism: Cebus imitator; assembly: GCF_001604975.1. NCBI lineage: Eukaryota > Metazoa > Chordata > Mammalia > Primates > Cebidae > Cebus > Cebus imitator. The sequence goes on from NW_016107357.1 coordinate 4,550,368, forward strand.
TCACCTTCCACTCACCTCCTGCTGTGGGGACCAGTTCCTAATAGGCCACAGACTGATACAGGTCTATGTCTGCAGTTCGATTTTACAGGCTGCTCTTTGTTATCGCTGGCGGGATGGGGACTCCTGCTTTAAGCCATAGGCTAGCAATGCTTCATTCCTATCCAGAAAATAGGAGAAAGAGCAAGGGATGATTGCTGCAAAATCATGTGCCCCATCAAGAGAGTCTCTTGGAGAGAGTGGAGTCACGTCACCAGCACGGTGACAGCAGGAATCAAGCCAGCTCCTGAACCCGAGCGGGAAAGCAAGTGACTGAATGGCAAAAACTGCCAGATACGAACATTTTCTTTTTTGCTTCTCTTTATTTGAAGCAGTGCATGCTCTGGGAAGATGAGGATGTCTTACAATTGTTCCCATTTAGTGATACAGAAACTGTCACAATGATGAGTCACTGTTGTATACAACAAAGAGATTTTTGGTGGTCAAAAACTGGTGTGTGTGTGTGTGTGTGTGTGTGTGTGAGTGAGAGAGAGAGAGAGAGAGAGAGAGAGAGCGAGAGAGAGAGAGAGCACTTAGGGAGGGCTCTGCAGATTACTGATCAAATTGCCATTGCCTAAACAGCCAGTAGTGATTGAATGGAGAAAGCCTTTGAACCAGATCTCAGATTCAGGGTGCTTGCATGGAGCAGAGAGAAAAAGACTGAAAAATTCACTATAGTAAGGACTGAGGTTGTACTGCAGCTCAGTCTGGAGAACTGAAGGCTCCTTCCTAAAAGGGTATGGGGACATAGAAAAAGATGGTATCAGTGGATCAAAGCTACCACATTTTTGCAGTTAGATGGAGATCACAGTAGGGAGTGACAGAGATAAAATGTTAGAAACCTCCAACATTCCAATTTAGACACAGCCCCTCCCCTTTCTGGCCATAGTGACTGTTCTCTGGCAAGCACTGCCCAGGGAAGATAAATCAGTTAGCCAGTGGCCTAAGGGTTAGGACTTTACAAAACAACAACAATTAAAAAAACCCAACAAGTTATAAACCATGAGTCTACAAGTGGCCCCAGGAGACTTACTTTCTGCATTCTCTCTGTCTACAGAGGAAGCCACCAGCTCTCACGGGCAGGCACAGGGAACAGCTCCATTTGGCAAAATCCAATTTGGTTGTTTGGAATTGGGTAGACAGAGAAACAAACAATTGTTTGTTCATAGGCTGAGACCTAGGGGATGTATAAGGAATAATGTTCCTACCGCCCAAGAAGGATTAGTTCTGGGTCATTTTATGAACTGTTTTCCTTAGAAAAAGCTCCGAAGCAACTGGCAGATGAAAACTGGAAACTGTTTTGGACTGGGATCAGGGAGTCCAAGGAGCTCAGACCAGGTTACTGCCCCTGCCACCCACTAATTAAGCATGTGGACAAATTGCTGCCTTTTCTTGGCCTCTTTTCCTTCTCACAAACAGATGAATCCAAAACCTTTCTAAATCTAAAACTCACCAGTTATTTTTCTTCTTGTTTGCTGATCTTGAGTTTTTGTTTTTTTTTTTTTTCTCTCCTATGACACTGCATTTTTCCCCGCTGATGTCAGGATCCAAGAGAAAGTGAAAACCTGGCTCTTGACATGGTCAATGCTGGAGAGTTGGGGACCATGTCAGAATGACAGGCCACCCTCGGCCAGCCCCTTCAATGGCACTGCCCCCGGGGACTGTTCAACATATAAACTGAATTCAAAAGTTACTTCATGTTCTACAAAAATAATATGTTTATTTATTTTTTTATTCGTGTATTTTTGAGAGAGTCTCACTCAGTCATCCAGGCTGGAGTATAATGGTGCAATCTCGGCTCACTGCAACCTCTGCCTCCCGGTTTCAAGCAATTCTCCTGCCTCAGCCTCCTGAATAGCTGGGACTATAGGCACATGCCACCACACCTGGCTACTTTTTGTATTTTTCATAAAGATGGAGTTTCACTATATTGGCCAGGCTGGTCTTGAACTCCTAACCTCGTGATCTACCCGGTTGGCCTACCAAAGTGTTGGGATTACAGGAGTGAGCCACCGTGCTCAGCCAATATGTTTTATTTTTAATTTACCATCATTTTCAAAAAAATCAAGATTCTCTCTCCAAGATGCCCCAGGCCCTATGTGTCATGCAGTAGCCATTTCCAGAAACATCTCCTGTCACCAAGAGTTTCAGGGACAGTTTTTGTAGAGTTTCAGGCTTCAGTTTCTTTCTCTGTTTCAGGGAAATAATCAGATATACCTGCCATCAACTGCTCTGAGGTTTTTTGTGAGCTTTTCAGCTGACAGTTTTAAAAGGTAAAAACTACGCTTCTTATTTGTGATTATGCACCTTCTCCAATAGAACTCTCTTACATCTGCAGAGACTGTTTAGTCTCTTAGACTTTTCTAGGATTCTGGGTTACGTCTGAAACAAGCACTAGGTTTTATATTAATACCAAAGCTTTGAAACCACAGTGGTTAATGACTCCACCAGCTGCTTTTCGTCATCTTTAATAGTGACCTCTTTTTAGGAGTAACTGCCACCTAATACCTTCCTCTCAAAGGCTAGGTCAACAGAGAGTCATTTGGCTGATTTTTCCATCAACAAGCTAGGGGGCTGGGGGTTGGCACAGACTGGTTGTAACCATTTTATTCTTCAGCCTCTCTCTGTGCCCATGCGTCAGTATTTCTCCAGTGAATGCTAGTAGCCGCAGGATGCAGTACAATGATGATACTCTCCGAATACTGCCCTGCTTAGAAAAGTCACTGTTTTCCTGCCTGCCTTCCCCCAAAACATAAACACACAAACTGTATGCTGATAGCATCTTTGTTACAAATACAAGCTTGAGATATTTAAATATTTGTCTTTAGTTTCCATCTTCATCCATCACTCTTTTTTGCCTTTGCACAATTATGAAATGCAGCTATTTTCATTCAACATCAAAGCATCCATCCAGGCTCTTAGGAGAAATGCTGGCTTAGTTATGAAGTAAAAACTTTTATGCCTTGAGTACCAAGCTTGCTGGGGTCAATACATGGGAGCAGATTGTTGCAGGTCTGGCATCTGGAACAAGCATCATCAGAATGTGATCCCATCATGAGTACTTAGTGGAAGTAACTCCAGCAACTCCAAGACTTGAGAAGTCCCACCAGAAGAAAAGGCTAACTCAACATAAGGTGCTTGTTTCCAAACTGTTGCTGCCTTTTGCTCCTCTAGCTAGTGCCCTTCCCAAGGTTTTACACTCTGACACTGGAAGTGAAACTCCTTCCTGTGCAGCTCACAGCTGGCTGCCATCATGGACTCATGGAACTAAATGGGTCGTGGGGCCCTTGACACAACTGCAACTCTGTCCTCCTCTCACTTCTATCTTTGACTGTTGTTTATCTGTTATACACAATTGACTGTAAGTCATTATTGAACACATTTATTGGTGGAATTATTAGAACATAGGCTTTGAAGTTCAAAATCTGTGCATTAACTTTTATCTCTTGCTATTTGCTAGAGACTTGTGGCCACAGGAAAGTCTCTTAACTGAGCCTAATTTTTTCTCATCTGTAAGATGCTGCTAACTGTATCTACTTTATTGAGTTAGTGAGAAGATTCCAAGAGATAATGTATATAAAAATGAAAGCATGATATTTGGAAAGTTTTAATCATGCAAAATAATATTTCTTATTGTTAATAGTGATATTTTACAGTTACATAAAAGTATTAAATTTAGAAGGTATTCCAGCCCATATGATAATGTATTTTCTTTTTTATTTTTGTCTGAGGCCGAGAACCCAAGATAGATAATCTTAACAATAACCAAATTCAGAGTCTTTTTTTGGTCTTAACTTCAGTGACATGAACATGATTCCACCCAGGTCATCAGAATTCTCCTCAACAAAGTTATTTTCTGACAACTCTTGGTCAGGAGCCTGATAACATGGAAACCATTTGATCTTTTGCATAGGGATAGTCTTATTGTCAAACATCAAATTTAGCCCTCTTTCTTACTGTGGGAGAAGTGTATGCTTTCAGATTTCATGAAAATATTGTCAATCACTAAGAACAATTTTCTGGTGGAGAAAATCTAGAGAAAACATTAGTAAAAGTCTAAACTGAAATAATGGACAGTATTTAAGCATCAAGTTTTAGTGTATTTGGTATGTAATCTTATCAAAATGAGGTCTCTCATTTTGTGTTTAGAGTTTTTTCTTCCTATAACACTGCTTGGAAATTTTAAACCAAGTAGGGAATAGGAAAAAAAAAGTATTGCTTTGATACATTCTTTCTGAAAAGAGAGGTCAAAGATGTAACTTCATTCTTCCTTTTTTACTTTATTGAATGTTTTATGTTTTGAAGCATGAGGAAAGCAAAAGAGAGTTTGTGTGTTATAAGGTGTGCATATGTGTTTGTGTGCATGTATGTGTGTGTCTGTGCATGCATTTATGTACACATTCCCAGTGGGGAAATAATCCATCTTGATGACTTGGGGCTGCTCGCAAAGCACATTTACAACTGACACCCTGCCCCCCACCTTTTGCCATGCTCTCACTTTCCAGAATCCGTATGTTGTAACTGATATGAGTCTCCAACTGCTTTGCTGCACATGTGAGTTTAATAGTGACAAATTTAGATGAAATGGTTCAAAACTGCCCATGTATTATTTTCATCAGCAGCAAGATCATCACATTAATTCATTCTCCAAGTTAGTGGTGAACCTAGGCCTCTTGAAATTGATGAATGATATGGCTGGCTTCAGCCAGGCATGACGAGCACAGGTGCTTATTTGGAAGCCGGCGCCTCTGAACCCCACCCATGCCGCTTTATCTCTGCATTGCATGTGTCTTCCTAATATTTAGTACTCACTCTTCCTTAACCACACAGCTTTTGGCATCTCAGTGTTAGTGCATCTATACTGTGTATATAAATGGGCCTGAAGAGATCATGCTTCCATGATCTCTGTTTCTAGCCCTAGAAACAGGTGGGGGGTGACACTGGTCTGCAGTTGTGCTCTAATCGCAGTTTGCAACTCTGCTCTTTCCTTTGGAGGTTAATCTAAAAGTTTTGCTTAGTTTTTCTAATAATATCTTCTCCCAGTTTGCTCCACAGAAATCATGTTTCAATGTAAGTGTAATTATTCTGCCCAGCTTGTCCATTTTAATCTCACTTTAATTCACCAAATATCAACTGAGGGGCATTCAACTATCAAGACCAGCTCTCTTTTACCAAGAACAGACTTGCAGATTTTTTTTTTCATAAGCTTCATTTTGAGCTGGTCAGAGTACCAAATAGCAATGAATTTCTTATAAAGCATATTCATACATCTTTCTCTTTTGTGCCTTACAGAGGTCCTTTGGACCTAATATTACATAATTACTATTTTACACACAAGAACCCTGTAGCTCAACAAAATTGACAAGGTCACACTGCTACTATTTGGGAACTGAACCCAAGTCCTTCTATTTGGAGTATACGCTGATTCTTCAGGGAACATCGTGACTGCTGGACTCCTGGGTTCTGCCCATAGATTACTATAGAAGCATTCATGTGGTTTCCAGTGTCTCATGTCTTCTCTCCAAGTTTTAGGGCAAGACAGAGGTTGACAAGAGCGGAGGAGGAGAGGCCACCGAAACTGTGAAAGCAAGCAGGGATAGAAACTGAGGGCAGAAGGTCACAGATTCAAAGAGAAATGTGATAGTCTTTAAAACCAGTGGGGCTAGAAAATGTATCAAAGATGGGAGTGAGTAGAAGAGAGTAAAAGTATTATAGCAGGTTGCACACAAGAAGGCTGTAGTCCAGCATAGCTGCTTCGAGCCAACTTAGTTGTATAGATCCTAATATAGTTCAGGGGTGGGAATGATTGTTAGCTCACCAGTGACTTTCTGAGCTCATATTTTCATATTGTGGTATTGATGTGGCATCGATTTAATAATTTCAGAAAAGGAATGTGGGCTGAGAGTGGCTGTACCCTGGGATATCTGCTAGAGTTCATTAAGGCATGCTGGGAAATGTGAAGAGTCACTTCTTTGATAAATGCCCATCCCGCCATCCCCATTTAGATTATATAAATGGCATATTTACCAAAGTCAGACTCAAGACTCCACATTTACTTTTGTGGGCTCCTGTAATTGAGGCCTCTGAATCGACCTCCTCTTTGATGAAAGTCTCCAACATTCCTCGAGAAAAACTAGCATAGCCATATTTGCAAGAACATGTGGCTTGTTCAAATTCAACACGGACTCATTTATCTATTCATTGATTTATCAAACATTTACTAAATTCCATTGCTGGGCACAGGAGAAGCTAAACCAAATGAGATGATAACCTAAAAATTTATCCTTTCATGTGCCTTGTACAGGTCTCCTACTGTTGTTATAGAATTTACTTCCATTATGATATTTTGTTTGTCTGTCTACTCATAAAATGTAGTGAGTAAACTTTTGGATTACCAGTGACTAGCACAGTGACTGGATAATAGGTGGTGCTAGGTAAATATTGTTGGATGGAACAGAAGCAATCTGTACTATTGAGGTATTTGCTGTCCAGCGCAAATTTGCATGTGACGAAGGTAACAGAAAACTAAAATTAGGTATCAGTGCAGTGGTGATCAGTATCCAATCACCAGCTAGTTAAACCCTTCATCCGAAGGCAGAGAACTATCTCTTCTCAGTGGGATCAGGATTTCTTATCCTTCTGCATTCATTCAATCTTTCCATCATTCAATAAACATTTGTGGAATCTTTAGCAGGTACTGACTAAGACAAATATGCTGAATCCTTTGGTGTTCAACATTTATTCCTTACCTATTTGGAAGAAAAGAACTCTCATTTTATTCTGGGAGTTTAGTACCACTTAGGACCAGTAATCTTAATGGCAGCCTTCTGGGTGACGGAGTTCAACAGGGACATCCTCATGATCTAGAGCACTGACAACCCATTTCCCAAAGCAGCCAAGGAGGCAAGGCCAGATGTCCCTGTACACTAGGCATAATAAAGTATTGATTCTTTTCAAAGTTTTGTAGAGGTACCATAATGTTATTCTGAATCACATTACCTTTAAGCTCTTTTGGTGGAAAGCCCCCCAAACACTTCTTAGCTTTCTTCTCTCTTTGTCTAATATTCTCATTATTGGTCAACTGTCAAATCTTTCCAGTTTTGAAATTATAAAACTTCTACTAGATTCCAGGACTCCTTCAAAGTCTTTTCTCTAAATGTTTTTAGTAAAATGTAGCATCGTGGTCAGGATGACCTCTTGCTCTTTTGTAAGGTTGGGTACTTATTAATCCTTGGGCTCTTTCTTTTTCTAGATTCTGGCTAATCTGTGTCAATTTTTATTATATTCTCATTGCAAAAACCTAATTAATATCTCAAGGCTCTTATAGTTTGAATATCATATCTCAAATTTCATTCACAATTTTCTGATCTCAAATCCAAATCAATTCTTTAGGTTTAGAAGAGAGTCTATATCTAATTTTTTAAAAGAAAGTCAAGAAGACAGAAGTGAGACCACTTTTTGCCTTAATATGAAAGTTAGTGAGAATATGCAGTTCCTTTGTTTCTTGTTGACTGTCTTAAAAGTGATTGGTGCTGAGTTTTTTGGGCTGCTGTGCATGTCTGTACAAAACAAGCACTCCATAATCACTGAAATTTGAGATGGAGCCACAGAAGACAGGTGCCGGGAACTACTAAAAGGCTAAGGAAGTTCAGGTTAGCCATGGACTCAAATGGGTTCAGGAGTTCCGAAAGATTCCAGGGAGTTCTGACTTACCCTAGAAGGATCTTAGGTAGTTCAGAGGAAAACAATGCTCCCTGTTCCATGAATATTTCAGAGCCTCTAAGTGTTCCCTTCAGAATCTCTCAACCAAGGAATAGAATAATTCTTTCCTTGTTGTAAAGCCCAGTTCTAAACCAAAACTGAAGGAGTTCAGAAGCTAGTTGCAGAGCAGGGCGGGGATCCTTTTGCACAATTGTGCAAGATAGAATGTGAAAGTGGAGTCAATGGGATAAGAACAGGAGAATGTGTGTGTCATGAAGTCAAAATGTCATTTTAAACACATGATTGGTATAAGTGTATTGGGTAGAAAGAAAAAGAAAATGGCATTTCTTAAAAGTATTTCTTCTATGTCCAGCACAATGCTAACTGTCCCTGCCAACTGTGAGGGGTTTAGACCGGTGTGTTTGTCCATGTTCATCTTATTCACAGGCTTATTTGATCAGGGAACACATGGTGCTCATTACATGCATGGGAATTGGCTATGAGGCAGAATAGTAATTCTGGTTTCCTATTCTTGGTTCCTGTTGCTGCCAGAGATGAGAACTGAATTACCTGGCAGAGTTTCAGGATTTGCTTTTCTTGACCTGCAAAATGGTGATAATGGTCATTTCCTCAGTTGGGAGAGAAATGACATCTCAAAAGGCAACTGTGGCACACTGGAAATAATACGGGATTTGGCATTTGGAAGATCTTGGCCAGCATTAAATTTATGGCATTTATTAACTGTGCACCCTTGTCCCAATCACTTAATCTTTCTAAGCCTTAATTTCCTCAGCTCTTATGCGGGGGATAAAAATGTCTCCCTCACAGGATCACTGTGAGTATAAATTGGGTTAAAGTATATAAAAGTACTTTGCAAACTTCAAAAACGTTTATGCCAGAGTAATTTTTTGGTGTGTGCCAGGAACTCTCCTAGAGGCTATGCTCATGCATCTATGTGGCATTGTGCAAAGAACTGGCAATACAAAGACATGTAATAAAAATTGGAAAACCGGTAAAGAGCACACTCTGCTCTTAAGGAATTAGAAGTACAGTGGAGAGATAGAAATGTAAATAAATGATTATAATTTCATGAGGTAATATATTTAGTAGTGCTAAGCATACAGTGCAATGGGATTATAAAGATAAAATTACTGAGCTGGGAAACAAAAGATGAAGTAAACATTGCCAGGTAGACATATTTGTGGGGGTTTCAAGGGACAGTTCATCAAGTACAGTGTATATCTATGTATTATTATTATTCAATATAAATTATCCAAACTGTACCGACATAATCTGACTACAGATCATTTGGTCATTTTAATAAGCAAGCTGTATAATATAAAGAATTTCATCATGTTCCTTTTAAACTTTTAACATATATATTTTTAAAAAAACAGTGCTACAGACGTGAAACTTCTGTTCAACAGAGGTGTTTTTGAGTTGGATTGGAATTAGGCTGATACAGAGATATTTCACCTTGTAATAGCATCAGTGCAGTGGCAAGAGCGGACATCAGTTGATGTTAATGTTGAACATATTAGGCAGATGTCTGACATCTATCTAGGTAACTACCCATTCACTCTGGTAATCATAATTAAAGGTTGAGTGCTGACCATCTGAGTGGCACAGACAATGCTCTTTGTGTCTTGCAGGACACTGCCCTGGGAGCCTTCTCCCCTCTCTTTTCTCCTGCTCAGAAGGATCTAGGAGACACAGATTCTAATGCAAGCTATGCCTTTCTTGTTCTGAACTACCTGCATATGCTCTGTGCAATAATGGAGCAGAGTCCAGATTTAACTGCACAAAATGAAAATCCAGCCTTTTCTGTTCAGTTGCCTTTGCCACGATATGAGCAAAAAGGGTAAATCCAGCTTCAGCTGAATATATAAGTTTGAAAGATTCCAATAGAATCTGTTCCATGTGGAAACAATAGAGCAGACCTCTACAGCCTGTTTGGAAGCCCAACGAGCATGCGTGCAGGGGGTGTCTGTGGCCACCCCCATCCACACACTGCCAGAGCTTTCCTAACCAAGAAGGACAGGGAAGAGCACATAGGTCCATCTCAGGGACTAAAATGACTCAGGGATTTGAATTGAATGGAAAGTTAGTAAATGGTGGTGAGTGACTGAATGAAATCCATACTCTTCCCACGCCCTATTGCAAATCAGATCAGGAAGTTAGGGCTTTATAAAGTCAATTATTTTCTAAGAATAGTGATTAAGATTGTCAGGAGGGTCCGGATATGATTCCCAAATATTTATTGTCTAACTTGCCTAATGCTTCTTAACCAGCAACCATTCACCATATTAAGAAATTTTTAGCATTCAAAGGGATACATTAGCTTGCTGCTCAGCAAGATGTCGAAGAAAAAACGCAAGCATTTTTATGCAAACTTGTTCATGTGTAGTATTTGACAAGCATTACTGAGTGCCTCTACGTGCTCATGCATCTATGTGACAGTATGCAAAGAGCTAGGGATACAAAGATGCAGAACAAATGAATTCCTGTACAACTTCTGGTGTGGTAGTAAAGTAAAACATGGCATTGGGTCAGGGACAGGACTATTGGACGGGCACACTGGGAGAGAAGCTGGTTTAAGAAGACAACAGCACTGAAGAAGGTCAGCTTCATTTACTAAGCAGGAGGTTTGGAGGGAGCTCAGATTGGGGCTGACTGTAGAATACGTCAGTGATAAAAATGATTACCCAACCACCAAACAAGTCCAGGAAGACTTAAAAATCAGGTTGAAGTGCGACAATTTACAAGTGGCGTCAACAGAAACTGACAGTACGTGTTGTTAATCACACAGGTACCATTCACAGAAATCTCCCTCAAAGGAACACATGCAATTGATTTCTTTTTATGAAAATAAAGGAGTGAATCGTCCCCATATAGTACATTCAGCACAGGGACTTGCCGAAGGACACATGTATACTATCAAAAGTAAACCCTAAACCACATTTTCTGTGAGTTTCATTCTATATGACTTCCTAATTTTAGAGAGAAAAATGAAGGGGTAAAATTAATAAAGAATTTACCTTTACTTTGCCTCCCTTACCAAAAGATAGGCCAAAAAGGGTCAAAAGGATCAATGGAGATACAAACAAGTGGCCTTGAAAAAGACATGCTTTTTAGGCCAGGTGTGGTGGCTCACACCTGTAATCCCAGCGCTTGGGGAGGCCAAGGCTGGCAGATTGCTTAATTTAAGGAGTTCAAGTCCTGCCTGGGCTACAAAGTGAGACCCTGTATCCATAAAAAAATTAAAAAATTAGCCAAGCATGGTGGTGCATGCCTGTGGTCCCAGCTAATCAGGAGATTCTGGCAGGAGGATTGCTTGAGCCCAGTAGGCAGAAGTTGCAGTGTGTCGAGACCACGCCACTGCACTCCAGCCTGGGCAACACAGCAAGACCCTGTCTCAAAAAACAAAGAAATAAATAAAAAGATATGTTTTCTATTTATTGCAGAAAGTTTTTCTATATTCTCTTTATAAGTTCATATATATCACTATACAAAAAGCAAATAGTCACATTATAATTGATGATGTAATCAGGGTCTGCCAGTGACAAAATTCTAAAAGAGGAAGATATGTCCATAGTTTCCCAGTTGTAGCCTTACAGACCTAGAAAACCTTATACTCAGAAGGAGCACATGAGCAGAACGAAACTGGCAGAAGGTTGACTTACTGTCATCTAAGGATGGATGATAGAATGGAAAATCTGTTTGCTAATCCATGAACAAGAAGACAGGTGAGCAAGGTTAGGATGAAAAGGGAGAATGTTCATTCTTTCACTTAGTCATTTAACATTTATTAATCTCCTAATATACAGCAGTCACTGTCCTAGGCACAAGAAAAGTTGATGTCCATGAATGGAGGGTTAGGCCAAGGGATGAAGGGTTTTTTCGGAGATGGTGTACTCCTTTACATGGTGCCCTTAGGGTTCTATAAGGATTTATTTCTTAAAGAAACTGTAACACATCAAACACTTTCTACCTAGGAATTCCCTCCAGTGAAGTTGGAGGAACACTGATAATGGGAGGAAAATTTTATTTTGGAATTTCTTATAAATCTCTCAAACTCTTGAATCCAAATATATGTTATTTACTTGAGGACCGCAAAAGAGTGGAGAATTGGGGCAGACCTCCAGAAATTTATTTAAGTCTCCAAAGTTTCTGTGAATGACAAATTGGGGTTAAAACACTGTATTTGGATGATTTAAGTATAAATGACTAGAAACATATGGATTCTATTTCCTTTCAATTGTATATGAGTTTAACAATTAAGCACAAAAAGGTGGTTGGGGCAAAAGGCTTACTATGGCTTTATTAAATCCAAAATATGGAAGCAGTGCTTAGAGAACCAGCTAGCAAACCAAATGACTCAGGTTGCCATAAGAAATTGAATCTGGATTTTATTCTCTTTCTCCCTTCATCTTTTCAGGTTTCTCACTGTCTCTGTCCTTTTCTGTTACTGTTTTTGTCTGTCTCTCCTGATCTTCTTCCCCCATCCATCCCTGGATTCAGGCTACCATCTGGGTGCTCACGGACATCTTGAGAGCACATTTCCCAGCTGTCTAAAAGCAATAGCCTGAGTCCTCTTCTGTTGGTAGAATTCCACCAATGATTTCCAATTTAAAGGAAGAAAAAAAAAATCAGTAGCAGGTGTTGCGGCTCTTCAGGGAGAGTATTGTTTATTATGGCTGTTCTCTAAAGAAATATTAGGACTTATGCTTTGGTGGATAATATATTGCTTCATATAATTTTGCATTTTGACCTTTTCTTTATTTATTTCTCTGGCCTTTTTACTTTTACTTGGGCCTGCAACTTGCACTTTGCTATATAAGTTTGATACAAAGGAATTAAAAGCCATTTTTTCCATTCGTTGTTAAGCATGGCTGGGGAATGTGCTCAGAGCTTAGTTAAAACACTGATGACAGAAATTACATAATGGTTATGTACTTGGGAGTAGGCTGTGGGCAGAGTGGTTTGCCTTGCCTAAGTACTTTTGAAGAAGCAGCACGGGAGTTCGGAGGAGAAGGTGTACTGAAGCAGAAGCTAAAGTGAGAAGTAACAGGATGGATTTGTGATTGCTATCTTTATTTAAAAGTATGAGTCTCAGGCTGCTATAACACATGGGTAGCTTTAAAGCAACAGAAATTTATTGGTCACACTCCTGGAGGCTTGGAAGTCCAAGATCAGGGTGCCAGAAGATTCAGTGTCTGGTTCAGGCCATTTCCTGGTTCATAGATGGTGCCTTTTAGCTCTGTCCTCATGTGGTGAAAAAGGCAAGGCCTCTTTTTGAAGGGCACTAATCCCATTCATGAGAGTGTAGTCCTCATGACCTAATCACCTCCCAAAGGCCGCACTTCCTAATACCATCATCCCACTGGGAATTATGTTTTAACATATAAATTTGGTGGGGAGGTGGCAAAAAAATTCAAATCACAAGGCTCAGAGAAATACTATAAGCAATTAGGGAAAACCACAAAGGCTAGAAGTTTGAGCAGAGCAAAGGGGCAAACTCAAGCATTGTCCCTGCCCTCCCTAGGGCTTTGTGGGGATGGGAGCAGTGGAGTGCTGGAATCCAGAGTTCTTACCACAGTGCAGGAGAAAGGTGAGTAACTTTTTTTTGGTAAATGTAGAGTTTCATGAATTTTGTTATTTTTATACAGTTTCTAACAACAACCACAATTAAGATTATAGAACAGGCCTTTCACTTTGAAAAGTTCCTTCCTTCCCCCTTCAACATCTACCCTAATTTTCAGCTCAAGCAACCACCGATCTGCCCATCTGCCACTGAATTTTGCTTTCTTATTTTGCAGCCCTGTGTACAATAGCAAAGACCTGGAACCAACCCAAATGCCCATCAATGATAGACTGGACAAAGAAAATGTGGTACATATACACCATGGAATACTATGAAGCCATAAAAAACGATGAGTTCGTGTCCTTTGTAGGGACTTGGATGAATCTAGAAACCGTCATTCTCAGCAAACTGACACAAGAACAGAAAGCCAAACACCTATGTTCTCACTCATAGGTGGGTGTTGAACAACGAGAACACATGGACTCAGGGAGAGGAACATCACACACTGGGGGCAGTTGGGAGGGGGCAGGGGAGAGACAGTGGGGAGTGGGGAGGGAAGGGAGGGTGGGGAGGGATAACATGGGGAGAAATGCCAGATACAATATGCACCTAAAGTAGAATAAATAATTTTTTTAAATTGCATATAAATGAAATCATACAGTATGTATTCCATTTTGTCTGGATTTCTAAATTCAGCATAATTATTTTGAGATTTACCATATTGTGGCATATAGTAATATTTTGGTTCCTTTTTATTGCCATGTAATTTCCATGCAATGGGGATAAATCTGCTCATCAGTTGATGGACATTTGGGCTATTTTCAGTTTGGTTCTTTTATGAATAATGCTGCTATCAATAATTTTTATAAGTCTTTGGGCTTTTTAAAAATTTCTCTTTGGTAAATAAACTCAAGAGGGGTAAGATGTTCGACTATATACGATATTATCAAACAGTTTTACAAAATGGCTGCTGTGTTTCACCCTTCCATTCGTATTTCCATTTGTTTCTCATCTTCACCAGCACCTGCTATTTTCATTTTCTGAAAATTTAAGCATTCTAATAGGTGTATAGTGGCATCTCATTGTGGTGGTTTTTCTTTCTTTCTTTTATTATTGTGGTAAAATGCATATAGCATAAAACTTAACTGTTTTAACTATTTTTAAGTGTAATGTTCGATGTCGTGAAGTACCCTCACAGTGTTGTGCAACCACACCACAATCCACTTCCAGAACGTTTTCATCATCCCAACAGAAATTCTATACCTTTAAAAAACAACTCCTTGTTTCCTCATTCCTCAGGCCCTGTTAACATATTCTACTTTCTCTCTCTACAAATTCGCCTATTCTAGCCACTTGGATAAGTGGAATAATATAATTTTGTTCTTCCATGTCTGTCTCATATCACTTAGCATAATGTCTTCAAAGTTCATCCATGTTGTAGTAGACATCTGAATTTTAATTGTTTTTAAGGAATAATAATATTTGGTTGTATATTTTATAGACAGACAGATAGATAGATAGACTGATTGATTGATTGATTTTACTTTTCCATTCACCTGTCAATGGACATTATGGACATTTGGGTTGCTTCCATTTTTTGGCTTTTGTGAATAATGTTACTATGAACATTGGGGTACATGTATCTGAGTCCCGGCTTTTATTTCTTTGTCATACATATTCAGGAGTTGAATTAACGGATCATATAGTGATTCTATTTAACTTTTTGGGTAACTATCAAACTGTTCCATAGCAACTGTGTCCTTTTTTACTTTCACATCAGCAATGCACACAGGTTTCCATTTTTCTATATCATTATTAACACTTGTTTTTTGTCTTTTTAAGTCACAGGATTCTAATGATTTTGAAGTGGCATCTCACTGTGGTTTTGATATGCATTTTTCTAATTACTAATGATGCTGGGCATCTTTTCTTCTGCTTATTGGCCATTTGTATTTCTTTAGAAAAGTGTCTATTCAAGTCCTTTGCCAACTTGTTCAATGAGTTTTTTGTTGTTGATTTTTAGATGAGGTATTTTGATATTGTCCCATACACATATGGTTTTTAGGACACAGTTAATAAATATATACTTAATATATTGTGTTTGAAGCTGGCTAATACAGCGCTGCAAGTCTTAGAGTATCCACCCCTGCATTTCTCTCCAGATTTTTGAAGCTGATAGAGTTGAAACATGAGAAACTTAATCATTCAGCCAGTTATTTGTTCTCTGTGATATCAATAAAAAATATTTTTTGATGGATGGTGGGTAGACTTAAGTACTTAAGCCTACTTAACTAGAAGACTTAATTAATTTGGTATACTTTATCATTTAATAATTTATTTCTATGATTTTATATCACTTACTTATATATTTTATCATCTCTAGTACAGTAAATTATGCTTTTAAGTGATTCACAATTACACTCTATTCTGCTTTTTTATTATCCTTTGATGAAACAAAAAGACACATGTGAACCTGCTCATAATAAAATATATGTTATATTTTTTCATGGGTGTTACTTAGAGAAACAAATTTCACTTTCTTAAAAAAGTGTCTATAATTCAAGGGTCTATAATTATAAAAAGGGTCTATAATTCAAGGACGTAAATAAGGTATAATAGACATATTCAATGTTTCTATTCCTGACTGGTTTTACATATTAAATGGAGCACAGTGTTAAAGGAAGTGTGATGATCTACCTACCCCAAGATATCTCCTCAAGACACTCAGATGTAAATAAGATAAAGCCATTTAAAATATATGATGTCTTATTTAAATGTAAGTGTTCCTGGTAGAGATCTTATGAAACTAAAATCAACTGTGCACTAATCAATGTTAGTATTGATACCTTTGTCTCATTATTTTATTCATCTCACTAAGTAGATGACTGACTATAAACTGCTGCTAAAGACAAGGTAATAGTCTCTGGGTATATTCTCAACTTCCATGTGAACACTTCCCCAAAACAGAACCACCTGAGATGATGCCTGCTGATGGGGCTTCATGTGGAATTTCCTTTCCCATTGTCCTTTTCAAAATTTTCTTTCTCCCATTTTATAAACACATTCTGCTTACCTAGCCTGAATCTACCGGGCATGTATTAGTCTGCTCACATGCTGCTAATAAAGACGTACCTGAGACTGGGTACTTTATAAAGGAAAGAGGTTTAATGGACTCGCAGTTCAGCATTGCTGGGGAGGCCTTAGGAAACTTACAATCGTGGTAGAAGGAGAAGCAACCATGTCCTTCTTTACATGGTGGCAGCAATAAGTGCCAAGCAAATGGGAAAGGCCCCTTATAAAACCATCAGATATGTGAGAGCTCACTATCACAAGAACAGCATGAGGGTAACCACCTGCATGATTCAATTATCTCCTCCTGGGTCCCTCCCAGGACATGTGGGGATTATGGGAACTACAATTTAAGATGAAATTTGGGTGAGGACATAGCCAAACCATATCAGGGCACTGAAGGACAATTCAAAAATACAGACATCGCCAAAGACTTTTTTAGTTAAAGCACCATAACTCACAGTAAGGTCTTTGTCTTTATCTCACACATATTTCTGTTAAGCAAGAAAATGATGGTAGAGATGAACTTTGTCAGAATGTTCTGAATTGAAATATATTGTACAGTGGGTACTTGGAATCATAATCTCTTCTTCCATTTCTTAAATAATCTTGAAGATCATCTTCCTTACTTCTCTCCTTCCTGCTTCCTTGCTGCCTACCTTCATACTTTCCTTCCTGCCTTCCTGATGGAATATACACTATTTATTTTAAAAATTATGTGAATCCACAAAGATGAATATCCTGTTTTTACTATTAATAAAAATAATTTGATGCATATCCTCATCGACTTCAATCTGTCTTGTTTGTGTAGTCTGCATGATTTCAAGGAGATTGAAAATTTCCATATTTGGATATACATGATGTCTGCAAGTAAAGATTCCATATATTGAAGTAAGACAGTGTTTAATATTTTACTGAATATTTATTAAATTGCATAGGAGAAATATTTTTATTAACTTTTAAAATTACTTTTAAAAAATAACGAGTAGCTAAAAGATTATTAGGTAATGTTAATTTATATTCACTATTGTTTTTTAGGTGTAAGTGTTCTGCCGTCATTTGTCAATTGTTTCTCTGCTCATTAATTCATTCCCACTTTGTACTTATTAGAGTCATATTAATAGGACTATAGGATGAATTACACTCCAAATAATGTACTTTATTACAATAATTAATTGCTTCTTGTATGTTCCACAATTACTAGTTGTTCAATGTCTTCTTTTCCTTTAACTCTTAATTCCATAAAGCAAATTACATTGCACTATTAAAGGCAGAATATCAACTGGTATAGGGAAGAATAGCATTCTTTCCTATATTTCCTACATTTTCTTGATACTCTGAAAACAATATGCAATAAGCTCTAACAACAACTTCATTTTATTACAGTTAATTTCTTCCTCTGTATTGATACTCTACTCTAATTCATCAAATGCACATGTGCAAATGCAATTATTTTTGACCAAGACATTATCAGTCTAGCTCTGGATTGATATTTAATGTACTTCGAAACAATCTTGAAAATTGAAGTTTGGTAAACGGCCATAGTGTTTTCCAGAGTGTCTATACCATTCTCACTGGCAGTGTATGAGCTATTCAGAGTCTCTTCATCCTCACCAGAATTTGGTATTATTGCTATTTTTAATTTTAGCCATTATTATGGGTAAAATTTGTGGTTTTACCATTTTCTTGGTAGCTAATGATTTTGGTTTTCCCTACATGTACTAATTTGCCATTTCTAAATTTTCATTAGTGAAACATCTATTCATTTTCTTACCCATTTTCAAAGATTTTTTTTTTTGACTATTTTGAAAGTTCATTTTATAGTCTAGACCTTACTCTTTGGCAAATAATTAGTTTGCAAACATTTTATCCCTGCCTGCAATTTGTCTTTTCATACTCTTAAAAATGACTTTACAGGCCTAGCACAGTGGCACATGCCTGTAGTGTCAACTACTCAGGAAGCTGAGGTGGGGGGATAGCTTGAGCCAGGAGCTCAAGGCTGCAGCACACTATGATCATGTTGTGAGTAGTCACTGCACTCCAGACTGGGCAACATAGTGAGATACCGTCTCTAAAAAATAAATATTCTAAAGGGTCTTTCACTAAGCAAAAGTCCAAATTTTGATGAAGCCCAATTTATTAATTTTTTTCATCTAATGCTTTGGTTTCAAGTCTAAGAAATCTATACATACCACTAGATTTTATTCTATGTTTGTTTTTCTAAATAAAAATAATTTATAGTTTTACATTTTACATTTAAATCCATGATACATTTCAACTTCATTTTTATATAAGATGTGAGGTTTAGTTTGAGAATGTTTATTTCTTGTTTTTTAACCTATAGATATCTAATTGCTCCAGCACCATTTATACCACTTGTTAAAACATTTGCCCCTTCCTCCATTGCAGTGGTTTGCACTTTTGTCAGAAAACAATTAGGAATATTGTAGGTCTATTTCTGGGTTCTCTATCCTGTTGTATTGATGAATGTGTCTATCCTTCTGCCAATATCACAGTATCTTAATTACTGTAGCTATAAAATAGCTGTTTTGGAAAGAGTGATTGCTTTGTATTGGAAAGAGTGATTGCTCTTACTTCATTCTTCTTTATCAAGATTGTGTTAGCTATTCTAAGGACTGTGCCTTTTCACATAAATTCAAAACAAGTTTGACAAAGTGACTACATAAAGCTTGCTGGAATTTTGGTGGGAATTACATTAAACCTACATATCAATTTGGGTATAACTGACATATTCACCACCTTGAGGCTTCCAAAGTACGCACACAGTATAGTAGTCTGTGTTAACAATATATAGTTAAATTGTTCTATTTTATCATTGTTGTCAATCTCTTACTATGCTGCTTTATAAATTAAACTTTATCCTAGGTATGCATATATAGGAAAAATCGTAGTGCATATCGCAGTCAGTATTATTGCAGCATTAGGCATCTACTAGGGGCCTTAGAACTTGCTCCCCACAGATAACAGGGGTATATGTATCATCTTTGGTGAAGTATCTGCTTAAGTTATTTGCTCATTTTTAATTGGATTGATTCCTTATTACCGGATTTTGAGAGTTTGTTATGTAATCTGGATTCAGTGTTTTCTGTTTTGTATGAAAGTTAAAAATATTTTCCCCTAGTCTGTGGCTTGTCTTTTTATTCTCTCGACAGTGATCTAGCAGAGCAAAAATTTTAAATTTTGATCAAATCCCATTTTACTTTATGGGTCGGGTTTCTGCTGCTATTTCTAACTTTTTGCCCAATCTCAGATTATGCAGAATTTCTTTTATGTTTTCTTCTAAACATTGTATAGTTTTGTGAAGAATGTATTGACTTTTGATGAGCAATTCAATTAACAATGAGTTTTAAACTCACTGTTTAAACAAAAAAATTATAATAGTTTTTTCTTGGTGGTGTAGTTTGCCCTATTGATACTGGAGAGTTAGAGGAGCCTCTGGACAGGACTGCATGCCTGTGAATGTCTCTTGCATCACATACAGGCAGAAGCACAGCCTATTAGCCACCATTTAAAATAGTCTGATAATCAAGTTTTTTCTTTTAATGTGTGTTAGATTCATTTGGTAACAGCACCTGATCTGATTTAATGTAAGACTACTGGTAGTTTTTATTTCTCTCTCTTAATGTGACCACCAAACATGCTATAAAACTCTTTATGTGTTGAATTAGGGGTCCTACTCCAGTTGCTGATCAGAGTATTCCAGAATATTCAGTGTATATAGACTGTATTACATATATACCCTCTAAAAAATTTTTAAATTCTAAAACACATTTGCTTACAAGGGTTTCAGATAGAGGACTGTGCATCTGAAATTCAAACGGTTCTTGTGATATGATAGTTCTCATGGTCCCTACACGGAACCTCTTCTTCAGGCGTCCCTCATCTTGGTCAGACGTTCTCACTAATTTGAGGATGGAAGAAGGGGTCACTACATTTACTGCATCATTCAACCCAAATTAGTATGTTTCTTTTATGACTAAGGAGATTTCTTGGCATATTTTCTCATTCTTCTTTCCGTTGATAAAAATACTGACCAGTCAGCCCTTAAATACCAGAAAGGCCTCAGTGTTCATATTATGGTTTGTGTGTCAGCACACGTGTGAGTTGGAAGCAGGATGGGAGATCTGGGTTAGGCATGACTATCTGCAGTTTCAAGCATCTACTGGGGGTCTTGGAATGTCTCCCTTGTGAATAAGGGGGACTTCTGTATGTCTTCTATTCATTTAAAGAGTTAATTTCTTTCATTAGCACTTTGTAAATTTTAGCATATAGATCTAACACATTTTTTTATGTTTATACCTCAGCAATTCCATTTTCTTTGGGGCAATTGTAAGTGGTATTATTTTAAATTTTGGTTTCTGCATGTTCATTGTTAGTTTATAGGAATGCAATTGACTTTTACAGGTTGATCTTTTATACAAGAACCTTGCTGAACTCACTCACTAGTTCTAGAAGTTCTTTTTTTTTTTTTTTTTGTAGATTCCTGGATACTTTCTGCATAAATGATGGTAACATCTGTTAACAGGGACTTTTATTTCTTCATTTCCTACTTGTATACTTTTAATTTCCTCTTTTAGTTTTATTTCAGTATCTAGACCTCCCAGTATTATGTTGAATAAAAGCAGTGAGAGTAGACATCACCTTGTTCCCTATTTTAGGGGAAATACATTCAGTCTTTCACCATTAAGTATGATGTTAGCTATAAGATTTTTACAATGCTCTCTTCAAGTTAAGCTAATTTTCTTTTTCCTAATTGGTTTATCATGAATCAGTATTGGATTTTGTCAGATGCCTTTCCTCTGTCAATTGATATGATTATTTGACTTTTCTTCTTTAGCCTATTGATACGGTGGATTACTTTGTTTGATACTTGAATATTAAATTAAACTGGCATATCTGGAATCAATACTACTTGGTCATAGTGTGCAGATTTTTAAGCATCTCTATTGAGATGTCATTTCATACCATAAGAATGTAAAGTACATAATTCGATAGTTTTTAGTATATTCACAGAATTTTCCAACAGTCACCATAATCTAAGTTTCAATCACTTTCATCATCCCCCAAAGAAACCCTGTACACATGAGTAGTCACTCCCTGTATAGTTCAAATGTTTGTATCCCCTCTAAAATTCACACTGATGCTTAATTCCCAATGCCACAGTGTGAGGAGATGGGGCCTTTAGGAGATAATTAAGCCACAAGGTCTTGTGGACATTTTTTTCTCTTCCAATTTTTTATTAGCTTTGGAAATAAATAGGGTTTTAACCTCTAGGGGAAACCAAATTGAAAGAGAAACTTTTGTCAATAATTTATTCAATTTAACTTCTCTCTGCCTTCACCATAATCAAAATTTCTAGGCACTAAAAATTGGAAACTGATGAGACTAAGAGAAACAACTTGACTGATCACACAGCAGAAGTGGCTGTCTTGAGCCTTTTGTCATGTGCTTATTGTCCACAGGTATGTCTTCTTTTGAAAAATGTTTATATCCTTTGACCACTTTTTAATGGAGTTGTTTGTTTCTTGTAAATTTGTTGAAGTTCCACATAGGAACAAAGGAAGTCAGACTATCCTTATTTGCAGATGACACAATTCTATGTTTAGAAAACCTCATAGTCTTGGCCCAAAACTCCTTAAGCTGATAAACAACTTTAGCAAAGTTTCAGGATACAAAATTAGCGTACAAACATTACTAGCTTTCCTATAAATCAATAACAGTAAAGCCAAGAGCCAAATCGAGAACACAATTCCATTCACAATTGCCACAAAAAGAAGAAAATACCTAGGAATGAACCTAACCAGGGAGGTGAACTATCTCTACAATGAGAATTACAAAGCACTGCTCAAGGAAATTAGAAATGATACAAACAAATGGAAAAACATTTCCTGCTCATGTATAGGAAGACTCAATATAATCAAAACACCCACATTGCCCAAAGTAATTTACAGAATCAATGCTATTCTTATTAAACTACCAACAACATTATTCACAGAACTAAAAAACAAACACCAACAACAACAAAAAAACACCCTATTTTAAAATTAATATGAAACCAAAAAAGAGCCTGAATAGCCAAGGCAATCTGAAGCAAAAAGCACAAAGCTGAAGGCATCATGCTGCCCAATTGCAAACTATACTACAGTGGTACGATAACTAAAACAACATGGTACTAGTACAAAAACAGACACATGGACCAATGGAATAGAATAGAGAGCTCAGAAACAAGGCAGCACACCTACAACCATCTGATCTTCAACAAAATTGACAAAAACAAGCAATGTGGAAAGAAATTCCTATTTAATAAATGATGCTGGGATAACTGGCTAGTCATACGCAGAAGATTGAAACTGGATTCCTTCCTTACACCATATAAAAAAATGATGAATTTAAGACTTAAATGTAAAACCTGAAACCACAAAATCCCTGGAAGACAACCTAGGAAATACCATTCTGAACACAGAAACTGGCAAATATTTCATGATGAATGTCAACAAAGAGTCAAACTCTGTAAAATATTTGAAGAAATTTATTCTGAGCCAAATATGAGTGCCCATGGCCTGTGACATAGCCCTCAGGAGGTCCTGAGCACATGTGCCCAAGGGTGACCACGGCACAAAACAGCTTGGTTTTATATATTTTAGGGAATGGGTTTTATATATTTATATATTTTAGTGAAGCATGAGACATCAAATATATTTAAGATATACATTAGTTTTGGTTCAGAAAGGTGGGACAACTCAAAGTGGGGATTGAAGGGGAGTGGGGCAGGGGGCTTTCAGGCTAAAGGTAAATTTAAACATTTTCTGGTGGACAATTGGTTGAGTTTGTCTAAAGATCTGGGATTGATAGAAAGGAAATGTTCAGCTTAAGATAAAAGATTATGGAAACTAAGGTTCTTTTGAAGTCTTAAAATTGCTGCCCTTAGAGACAACAGATGACAAGTGTTTTCTGTTTAGATCTTTAAAAGGTGTTAGACTTTTAGTTAATCTCTTCAGGTTTGGGAGGGCCTGGAAGAAAAAGATCTAGCTATGTTAATAGAGACTTTTTAGAGATGGAGATTTTCTACCACAAAGGACAGCTTTGCACGGCCATTTCAAGATAGGGCAGAGAAACATGTTTCTGGGTAAAATATTTTTATTTTTTTCCTTGTCCTCTAATGCTATGCCAGAGTCAGATTGGAAAGCAAGCCATGATATATAGAGTTAGAGAAAACCTGTCTCCTGAGAATTTATGGTTTGCAGGGCATGACTCCCCAAACCCCTTACCTAGGAATTTGGTCCAGATAAAAAAATCAGAGCTTGGTCCTCATGAAGATGCCAAAAGTAACTGCAACAAAAGCAAAAACTGACAAATGGGATCTAATCAAACTAAAGAGCTTCTGCATGGTAAATAACTATCAACAGAGTAAACAGACAACCTACAGAATGGGAGAAAATATTTGTAAACTCGCATCTGACAAAGGTCTAACATCTAGCATTTAGCTTTCTCTGATTTTGATGTTCAATTGATTAAAAGAGACATTCTCTAGTATTGTAAAGGAATAATTTCAGGCTGTAGGCAAAATCATACCTTGGTAGAACAATCTTTCCACACTGTTCTCCCAGGAGAAGAAGACATCATCAAATATCACAGCCGTCAGCAACATGTCTATTGAAAGAGGCATTTATAAAAGCATTTCTATCTTGATAAAAAGGTTTATATCATGTATTCTTTATCAAACCCTGTGCTGCCAAACTAAAAGGTGTTGGCTCTTTGATTCATGTTTCTTAATTAAGGAACGCTCCTATAATTTTCTAGAAATCAGAAACAATCGAAGACTAAAAGCTAAAACTGACCCTGAAGTGAAGCAGATGATAGCTGAAGTTGACTTTTCACATAAGACCTCTGGATTAGGCCAATATATGATTAAGATCCCTGAAATATTTGGTCTCTTATATGTTGCTTTCTCTACAGTTCTGGTTTATGCCTTGTACTCCCTTGCACAACAAAGTACCTTAATTACGTCTTAGCTGAGCAAGGAGGTGTTTACACTGTAGTCAATACCTCCTGTTACACTTGGATAAATACATTTCAAAATTAGAGACCAAGTTGGAAAAATCCAACCATTTCCTAATTATCTAAATAGAGTGCTTATTGTTAAAATGCTGACTTTTTAAAATCTCTTCAACTGACTACCCTCTAAAGTCAAAATGTGGCTAAAATACAGTCTTCAACTTTTATTACTCACTATTAGGATTACTATTGTTATTGCAATATTTAAGATATGTCTGTAACTCCTTACCCAAGTTTACTTAGAAATAAAAGTTTTACCAAAGTTACAGTTGCTTAGAAGCTCAATGTGGTCAATCAAGGCCATGATTTAGAAGAGACATCCAATCTGACAATCTTTCCAGGACCGAAGCAGGATTAATTAAGAACTCCCCTTGCAAGACTTTCATGTTATCCAAATAAGGCTCAGTCTAGCCTTACAAACTTTTAGACCCTGAGATCCCCCAGTGAGGGACATGATTCCCTGCTACAGATCCATCCCAGTGATAAGGGACAGAATTAGATTTGCTAATTAATTTGCTTTCTGGAGAAAGATCTTGGTTAATGGGGGAAAATGTGAAAGAAAATGAAGTAACTAAAGCCAAGGCTTTCTAAAGTGGAGTCAGGAGATTGTGAAAGGATTGCACTCACATCTGCTAAATGTCAAACCACAGAATTTCCAATAGACTTGGATAAACAACTGAAGTCAGTATTCCCAGGTTTTCAATATCTCTCAGGTGGAAATATTCCAATTAATTAATCCATCAGAATGGGTTTCTGATTTAGGATTTCTGACCATCAAACGAACTGCCTCCAAAACCATTTTTTGTGTGTAGAAATTCTCTATTTAAAAATGCTCTGGTGCTTGCCTTATGGGACAGTATTTAGGACTGTTCTGATTCAGTGCACCCAAATGGCAGTTAACAATTGTTTGCCAAATAAATGCTTATTTCTTTTGACCTTCTGTCAATCATTTTTTAGTTTACATAGCTCTATCTTCCTTTCTTCTTCCCTCACTTCGAAGCTCTCTTTCATCAGTTTTGCCACATTTGTCAATTTTATTGGTCTTTTTGAAAAGTAAGTTTTTGTTTCATTGACTTTCCTTATTTTCCTATTTTTAGTTTAAAATTCGTTTCTATTTTTATTCTTTTTGCTTGCTTTTATTTTGGTTGCCTCTTTTTTCCATTTTTTTGAGAATGGCACTTATTATTTTGAGATTTTATCTCAAATTTGGAGACTTTCCTGTTGTCTTTCTCTTACTAACATTTAGTTTATTCTACTATGTTCTGAGAAAATATTCTGAATGGTTTAAATTCTTTAAAAATATTTGTAGTTCATTTTATGGCCCGGGATATGACTTATCTTTGTGAACATACAATAGTTGCTTGAGAAAAAAAGGTGTATTCTGCTGTTAGAGTTTATATATGTGAACCCTAACTGCTAATTATTTAAATTATCTGTTTCTTGATTGTATTGTTAAAATCCTTTATGTCCTTATTAATTTTTTCTCCAGTAGTTCAACCAGTTGCTGAGAGGTGAATTTTGAAGTCCCCAATTATAAGTATGGATTGGTCTCATTCTCCTTTCAACTTTGTCAGAATCTGCTTTAGGTATTTTGACAGTCCATTGATTGATGCATACACACTTGGATTGTTTTTGCTTCCTAATGAATTGATTTTATTATTACATAATGTTCCTCTGTGTTTCTAGTAATCTTTTCTCTGAAGTAAACTTTATCATATTTTGATATTAATGAGCCAATTCCTGCTTTTGTATAGTTAATATTTGTTTAGTTTTAAAAATCTTTTTACATCCAATCTATAGTGTTAAATTTGAAGTCAGTTTCTTGTAAACAGAATATAATTGGGTCCCTTATTTCAATTCACTTAGTCAATCTCTGCCTTTTAATTGACCTATTTAGACTATCTACATTTAAGGTAGTTATTGATATGTTAGATTTTAGTCTGTCACTTTATTATTCGTTTTCTTTTTGTTTCCACTATTTCTACTCTTCTGTTTATCTTTTCTTGCCTTCTCATGGACTACTTGAATATTTCCCAGGATTCCATATTAATTTGTTTGGTGTTTTCATGTGTTTCTTTTTCTATAGTTTTCTTAGTGCTAAGTTTATTATAGCGTGTGTATATATATATATATGCAATTTGTCACAGTCCACTGATATCAGCATTTTTTTTTTTTTACTACAAATGAAGTTTGGAACCTACTTTTATTTATGTTCCTTTATATTATCACTTTAAAATGTGACTGCCTGGAATATCAGATGGTATTATATTTTTTGTTTCAATCAAGTATGCTTTATAAAATTTCATGGTACGTACTCAGATTTCTGCTCTTTTCATTGTTTTTCCACTCTTGACTCACCAACATCCCTTCTGTTAGAAGAAAAATTTTCTTTAGCCATTATTTAAAGATAGGACTGCTAGTGGCAAACGTTTTTAGTTTTCTTTCACCTAAGAATGTCTTTATTGCCCCTCCAGTCCTGCAAGATAGTTTCTCTAAACATAGAATTTGTGGATGACAATTCTTTTCTTTCATCACTTGAAAAACGTTCCACGTTTTTGGCTTCTATGGTTTCAGAGAAGAAATCTGTTGTCATTGAATTATTTTCTCCCTCTAGGTACCACATTGTTCTCTTCCAAATGCTCTCAATACATTTCTCTTGGCATTTACTTTCCAGAACTTTAATTTATTCTATTTTGAATTTGTTCAGGTTCTTACTTTTCTTTCACCACATTTGGTAAGTTTTCAGACATTATTTCTTCAATACTCTTTCTGTCCTATCTCTTTATCTTCTGGGATATCCATGGTTGAAACTTTGTTATTGTACAGGTCTCTGAGGCTGTATTTACCTTTTTTCCAGTCTTTTTTTCTCTCCATTATACAAACTGGGTAAATTCAATTAATTTATATTCAAGTTCTTCAATTCTATCCTCTGTCATCTCAACTCTGCTATGGAATACATCAGTAAAAATTAAAATTTCTATTATTCTGTTTTTCAGTTTTATAATTTTCATTTGGTTTTATTTTTACAACTTACATTTTTTATGTGATTTTCTGATTCCTCATTTTTTTGAAGCATTTTTATAATGGCTGTTTTAAAGTCCTTGTCAGATAATTTTAACATTTCTATCATCTTGGTGTTGGCATTATTTGTGTTTTGCCATTCAAGCTGTGATATTTTGGTTGTTTTAGCACATGATTTTCTATTGTATCTTGAACATTTTGGCTATCAGGTTAGGAAATTCTGGATCTTATATAAATCTTTTATTTTAGCTATTTCCTTGTTGAGGTTCAGCAGATCCTGGCCTATTATCATGAACTGTGAATCCAATGACAAATTTCTTTTTAGAACCTTTAGCATGCTACTTTGTTCTGCTTGGTGTATATAGTGCAGGTGAGACTCCTATTGGTCCTTGCTCAGGAGGTGTAAGGATTCCAGGCTGCCTGTGTTTAGGTGGGGAAGGAAGTATCAGTTCCACTGGGAGAAATATGCTTCCTAGTCCAGGCCACTTGTTCTGCTGAAAACCCCTCTTCATGTTGCTGCCTGGCTACCTGGTGTCTTTAAGTAAGAGAGGGGAGTCTTAAGCCTATGGAGACAAAGGAGCTTTTTGGCCTGTCCACACGTTCCCTTGCAGGTCCTTCCTGGCTGTCTAGTATCTCATAGTGGTAAGGATAGTTTCAGGCACAGCAGTGAAATAGTGTGTTTTCCATCCAGGGTGCATGCTGTAGCTGGATTCAACTTGACAGGTGCCCAACTACCTGGTGTTTTTAGGTGGAGGAGGAGAGGGGGCCCTCAGTCTTATGGGGACAAAGACACTATCTGGGCAAGGCCACCTGTGGCAGAATTTCCCTTGCTGTTGACCTTCCTCCTTTTCTTCTACTTTTACCTATGGCTTGGTGTCTCTGGGTGGAGCAGGAGAATGCTTCTCCTGGCCACTTATTGTCAGTAAGGCTTCTGATCCATCACCCCTGCCAGTGCTGCCAGACTTGCCCAGTATTGTTGGCAGGATTCTCATTCAGTATGGAAAATGAATAAGTCTATCTGAGCCAACTTCTGTGGCTAGGTTGGGGATCAGGAAGTACAGAATCTGGGTAACCTTCTTCTGCCAGGTGGGTTTGTTGGAGGCACTGCCATTGTGTATTCCTCCAAAACTGGGATCCCTAAGCAGTTTGCATTCCTATTTTTACCTTTTAGGTTCTCTTTCACCTCTTAAATTATTTCCAAGGTTGATAGTTAGTAGAGAAAAATAGAGAGGAAACAAGGCTATACCATCTGGTCTGGACAAAAAGTAACCAAGTAATATTGTAGATACAATTCCTAGAAATAAATGCATTATTTGTTAAATTTTCTTTAGGAGATGGAAGGTTGTCTGAGATAGAGTGCAGTGGTGCAATCTCAGCTCACTGCAACTTCCGCCTCCCAGGTTCAAGTGATTCTTCTGCCTCAGTCTGCAGAGTAGCTGGGACTACAGTTGCACATTACAATGCCCAACTAATTTTTCGTATTTTAGTAGAGACAGGGTTTCACCATGTTGGACAGGATGGTCTTGATCGCCTTACCTCATGATCTGCCCACCTCGGCTTCCCAATGTGCTGGGATTACAGGCATAAGCCACCATGCCCGGCCCAACAAATATGCTTTTAATCATGCATTGATATGCAACTAGAACATAGGTGCTCAAGAAATATGTGTTGAATGCATAAGATAATAGGTAAAAATTAAGGAATTTCTTCTTTAATTTTATTTGATAATTCAGATGGTTTAGGTAAAGTTTAGATGGTTTGAAATAAATGATACATACATTTTTGCTGGATTTGCCTATTTATTTTTCTGATTCTGAACACAGAAAAATCCTTTATAAATCTATAATTAACACATCAAGAAGAAAACCTAAATGTGTCATATCGTTGTACTAAACACCAGAGAGTCCTTGAAGAATGAATAGAAAGGGGAGATCCCAAGATCCCGAGACTTCATGCAGAAGAGATTAAGGAGCATCTCTGGTTTGGTGGATTGGTCCAGCTCAGGTCCAGCTTTAGCCAAATAGTAATGTTAATCAGCAGTAACTTCAGGATGACCTGAATCAAGGACTTCAGGTGGCGGTATGATCTGACCAGCACAGGACAGAGTTCAGACTGATCGCCTCTTCCCAGGAGAGTGCCTTTTGTTTTGTGAAAACACCAAGCTACATGCAGATGCCTTTACAAAGCAGATAAGAATGGACCAAATGTACCATCTCACACAAAGCTTACATGGTTCTCTCAGTTTACCCAATTAACTCCCCTTTCCTTCTGAGGTCCAGAGCTCTGAGGATATCTCTGAGAAGTTGCTGCTATAGCTCCTCATTGTTCCTCCTCTGTAAGGCACTATTTTCCCTCTTCATCGCTTGAGGTGCATGTCCTTTATCAGGCTGGCAAAACAGTCACAGCCCTTCCCTGAGTGGGCACCATGGTTGATCATCTTTTAAATCTCTTGACCCAGGAGACAGCCGGGTCACCCAGAGCATACATGGCCCCAACCCAGGGACCTGATTTCGGTCTTTGACAGCAGACCCAAGCTGGAGGCTTAGTCTTTCTGCATTCCACTGCTGATGAGCTCCAGCACGAGAAATTAGTGGGGAATGGCACAGGCCTCTGTCTACAGACTTCAAACACTAACAGCAGATGAGGCCTGGTGTTGGTTAAGGGCCATTTGCAATTGCAACTCTTTGTCTCAGCTGTACGTTTTTATGTTTCACATTACCCATTCTGCTCTGCCTCCCTCTCACATTCCCTGGAGATGGATTGTGCAGGCAGACACTGTCTGCAGTACCTCAGTGGGAGATGGAGGCCTGCCTTCATATTGCACATGTGGTATTTTTTTTAATGTGAGGAGGCTACAAGTACCCCTCATCAGTTGGACATTATGCCAAGGCAGGGCTCAGCTCTTAGCACTTTCTATCTTGGCCTCCTTCTAATCAGTAGCATATTTAGTAAGCCTACAGTTTCTACCTGAGGAATAAAAGAATTAGTTGTGCAAAGGCTGGGGTTTCATGCAGGAATGTCACTTGTTGAAATGGGCAAGTTCCCTAGTACCCCTTGCAGAATGTGCCATGGGGTCATGGCTTGCTTCCTTGGTGCCCCACAGCTCAAACCCCTAAGGGAGCATGCAGACAGGCAGATGGATTATGGGGAGCGTAGGCTTCGACCCCAGGGCTGCATCTAGGGTTGAGTGTTTACAGCTTCCAAAGCCCCAGTGGGCATGTGTTACAGGGCTCTTTCAGTTTAGCTGTCTGCAGGGGGCTTGTGTTAATCAGCTCAATTAGACCCTCTGCTTTATCGCAAAGATGGAGGGCATTCTGTATCCCAAGTTCTTGCCTTTGCGTACCAGAAAAATCAGATCACATGTGGGCTTGGAGGACGGGTGCAAGGTTTTATCGAGTGGTGGTAGCTCTCAGCCAGGTGAATGGGGATGCCAGAAGGGGGACCAAGTAGGAAGGTGGTCTTCCCCTGGAGTCGGGCCACCTGGTGTCGGGACTCTCCTCTGACTGCCCCCCTGACTGAATTACATGTTGCTGCTGATAGCCTGCTGGCATCTGCTGGTGTCTGTCAGTGTGCTCTTCTGCTCCTCTGTTCCTCTCAACATCTAGCTGCTTGTGTGTGTGTGCGTCCACTAGGGCCTCAGGATGGAGGGCATGGCGGGCCAGAGTGGTCTTGGAAAATGCAACATTTTGGGTGTGAAAACAGGAGTGCCTGTCCTGTCCTCTCCTGGGTCTGTGGGCACAGGACTGAGGGGGAGCCCTCGCCAGGGACCCTGTCCCTCTCTAGCCAGCACTTCCCTGCCCCCCTCCCATATCACTGTAAGCAGAGCCGCACCAGAAAAATATCTTTCCATGGATAACCACATTTCAGAGATGGAATGCCAAGTTCTGGATTAATTACTCCCTCATAGTCAGGGGAAAATGGACAGCTGCCTGCAAATCTCCCCAAAATGGCTGGACTGAGTCTGTGAGCAAAGCTGCATGGGAATTGTACTCAGTTGGTCAGAGGTAGTCTGAAGTAATTAAAGGGGTTTTCCCTTTCAATACCTACTCTCCTTTCCCTACCTGTATTATTTTCTAGAATTTTAGCTTGAAAAGTTCTTATGGAACTGCAAGGATATTTTGGGAATAGATTCTTAAGAAAGATACCCTCAGGTTATCAGAAATGTGTTGGAGGTAAGGAAAAGTTAACTATAGCATAAATATGGTTCATTTTACTGAAAAACAAAAGTTACTCAAAGCTTTTTTTTTTTCTATTTTGAAATATTGTTTTAAAATATGAGGATATATAATGGAGTCACATGGAGAACTTATCTGCATTTCAGTGATAAAACAGGGTACTTCAACAACTTTGAGACTTGACTTTAGGTTGAGTTGAGCTACATCCCTTGGGATGCTAGTCAATGTACCCCATCATTGGGCACAGAAGCAGAGCATCAAGGAAACACCTGGCCTGTGCCTCTTGAGGAATGATCAGCTCAGAGATGGGGAACTCTCTGGGGCTGATGAAGGCTGGAGGTAGGAAAGAGGACCCACAAGAGAGGGGATACTGCTCTAATAAAGCATTAAGAAAAACATGAGAATGAGCTCATTAAAAGCTTATCACTTAAGAGATTGGATGTCTAGAAACTTGGCACAGGAGTTCACTAATGAATGGCTCTGTGTGCATTATTTTACCATTAAAATTATCAAGACTCAATCATGAAATGAATCTTTCACTAAATCTGCCTTTTCAGAGAGATTCTAGGTATAAAAGTTGAGCATGCACAGTTATAGAATTCCATATAGGATGTGTAATATGTTTTTAATGATACCTTATATTATCTTCTTTAACCGCTAAGAGAAGTAGGGACATAAAGCCATTTTAGAGATGATAAAACAGGTAAAAGGGGTGAAGCGGCGTGCTCAAGATGACCTGGCTCGTGGGTGTAGCAGAGCAGCTACCATCAGCCCCGTTTCCTCATGATTTTTATTGTTTTCCTTTGCTATTCTGCATGGCCTCAAACTAAAAAGTGTATGACAATGTGCTTCCATGGCATGCAGCTTAGAACATCTTTCACTTATTAAAGATGGAAATATGAATATGTATGGAGAATGCAGTGAAGAGTTAGAGATGCTGAAGCATTTTCCAATATATATGTGGAACTTAAAAAGCTTTGAAATCTAGATTTGCATCTAGGTCTAAGGTCTAAGTAAGACCTAAAAGTTTTCGAAACAACATGCTTTTTCACGTAAGTGCAGCTGGGATTTCCATTTGACACTATAATATATCCTGACGTTTTAATATAAACTTTTCAAGATAGAAAAAAATCTTCATGTCATATTGACTTTTTCAGCATAATCTGTCCTTGAGGGCTCTTGTGTGTGAAATAAGCAGCCATTTACACTTGCTCTTCTTGACACTTATTAAAGAAGAGCATAGTGCCCTCTTACCCTCAGAAACTATTGGAAGGAACTACTCAAAGACATCCTATGTGCTGCTTTCAATGGCTGTGTTGGGAGGGTGCTTTGCATGGTCTAGGGTTGTAGGCCCTCCCACCTCCTTCTCTATGCTAACAGCCATGCTGGGATGCCTGTCTCTACAGAGCTCAGATCTTGACACCAATCTGTGTTCTGGCTACCAACATAACACCTGCCAAATGACAAATGTAGCCTGAAGGGTAGAAATTGAGGACCTCAAAGCAAAGTATCAGCAGAAGGTGGATCAGAGCTCAACTCTGCTGATTTCTAGCCCAATCTTGCCTTAACTTGGTTTTATGGCCCTCTGAGATTTAAAGCAAAGTGACATAAATCCAAGAAATGTTCTTGCCTCCAAAGCAACATCTGAGGATTAGCCTCCAAATTAAGAAATGTTCCTTCATTTGAAGCAATCATTATAGCTGGAAGGAGTCCGTGATTTAAACATGGGTATGACACTCATTAAAGACTTTAGTCTTTCTCGTCTTTCTCCCCCTTATTTAAATCTGGGTCAATCTGCTTCTCTTTACATTCCTACATCAGAGGCTCAGAGGCTGTATAACAGATTTCTCATAAGGCTCCTCTTAGCCAAAGAAACTTTCTCTGGTTCCTTGATATTGTAAAGTTTTTTTTTTTTTTTTTTTCCACTTAACATGCACTTATTTGAAAAACAAATCTTGAAATTTTGGCCATTAGGCTTGCTGCCTATAAACTTGTCTGCTTGCAGGGACCCTCTCAGGGGTACCCTGCAGGTGCCAAAGTCCCAGCAGCTGCGGCAGTTACACACTGATGAATTTACGGAATGGAACGGACTTCAGATCCAAGATGACCAATGAGATACACTTTACAACTCAAGCCGAAGCTTATGCTAGAAATTAAAAGAGCTTTATAGACGGCTTTTGTTTTTCCCCCGAGTCTTCTAAATCAGTAAGTCAGCTTGCAGCAGCCTGCATATTGGGTATTCCTTGCATGGCATGGATCCCTGAAAAACCAGAGGGCCAACACATTTGCCCTAGTCAGGTTTAGAACGAAGAGGAGAGAGGGTTGCTAAGAGGCTGCAGTGGAGGTCAGACCCCTGCAGAAGAAAATGGATGACTTTTTTTAGTAGATTTTGGCAGCTGTTTACGTCGCCTGCATTTCCTAACGTCTTGGTGGCATATTTTGCTAAGGTGGCAGCTCTAACAAACATAATAGCGTATGATGTTGTGGTTCTTTTGTTAGTGGGGCCCTGATTTGTAGTAATTATGAGAGATTTCCTCCGCTTTATCAGCATGGTGTTAGCACATGCATACTCCTACACAGAACAAGGCCTCTTAGTGTACAGGCACACTTCCCTGTCCTAATCACAACTATAATTAAAAGCAACGGAAAGCATTTTATTTTGAGGGGGAGAAGCAAATAGTTTGTCTTTATTTTAAATATTTTAATCCATTAAAATAACCTTATCGAAAAAAATAAACTTACTAAGAAATAACCTCATTAATTTATCATATGGCCTGAAAAACAAAACCCATCTTTAAGGTTCTCATATTATCCTTCCAAAATTCTTTATAGCACTTTATAAACCACCATCCATTAGTGCAGAATATGCGGAGCTGGTGTTAGCAGAGTGGGCAATGCCTTTGGAACATTCTCTGTATAGCAGCCTTTCCTATAAGAGTCAGTAAGGAACACGGCTCTTGAAGACTCTATGTAAGGTCTTTAAAGAGTTGCATGTTTACTAGCAGCAGTAAAACAGAGAAAAGTGGAAATCTTAAGGAAGCTCTAAATGGCTGAAATCCCAGGAACAAGAAAGTCTGGATCTTGAGCGTAAGTTTCCTCAGCAAAGGACTTTGAAGTTTGTTTCAATCTGTGAAATTCTAGTAACGGTCTAAATTTGCTCCTCAACATCTGGTGTAGATAATTACAACGACAAATGGTACGGATATGTCTATTTGTTCATTAATTCATTCATTAATTGGAAATGGTTTTATTGAAAGCCTCCTATAAGAAAATGGTCTTTAGTACTTCCAGGAATAGAAAAGTGAATAAGGTCGTCCTTGCCCTCAAAGACCTTTTTCTGTCTTAGGGAGGGGGAATCCATAAGTACATAATGGCAATGTACAGCACCCTGAGATAAACGTCAAAAGCTGTATCTGACACATAGATAAAATGACGGGGGATGGTATATTGTTGGGACTGATTTAATGAAAGGATTCATGAAAGGGTTTTCATTACAGCTGATGAGTATGCCTGGGTACCCTAGCTGAACAGGTCAGGAAGTGTGGGAAGATACAGCAGGCAAAAGCTCAACCCAAGTAAAAGTATATGAGTGGGGAAATTCAAGGCAGGTTTAGAACAGTGAAAAGTTCAATTAGATTAAATTATGCAGTATGTGTAGTAGTGAGTGATAAAATTACATAGGGAATTTGGTGCTAATATTATAGAAGACACTGATGAAAGCGCTCAGGGTGATTTAATTCCCCAGCCAAGTATTGGGAGAAACATTTTTAAGACTGTGCAAGAACAGGTGGAAAATAGTGCACCCCTATATTAAAAATAACTCCTTATTTCAGGGACAACTTTCAGTCTGTTACTTTGTGTTGCTGGATCTCAGCTTGTTAATTCATCTAGTAGAGTTTCCCAGCTATGCTACCGTTCTTTAGAACTTTCTTTATACAGAATGACTGACACTCTAGCTCTCTCTACTGAAGGAGTCATGTCCCTTCCTTCTTCTGCCTCATCTAATCCTGATTCCCCACTGACCATTGTAAATTGTGATCTAGTCACGTGTAGCCTCTAGTGACATTCCACTGTTCAGTACCTCCATCTGCATACAAAGTAATGAGTGCTCAAAAGAAGGACTTGCCCAAGATGACGGAGCTAGTAACTGTTACAGCCAAGAAACTCTTAGATTACAAAGTCATGGTTAGCCCTTGGATTGCCCAGAAAATTGATATTCCTGGGTGTCCCATCATCTGTATTATTTGATTCATTGTTTCATTCCTTTACTTATTCATTTATTAATTTAGTAAACTTTTACTGAACACTTAATATATTTCGGCCTTGAGTTAAATGCTGAGGATCTATCAGTGGACTAGATGAATGTAGTTTCTATTCTCATGGGTATTACAGGCCATTTGGAAAGACAGACATATAATTTTATTCACAAGTGTATGAATAAAAGAGTACTCACTTTCAGGCCCCAGCTGCCAAAACTGCAGTGAACCCTCTGGACCAAGGGTTTCAGGCCAGCCCTCTCTGGTTTCCTTCTTCCCCTACTAGTCACTCTCAACTGGAATTCCCTTACTGAAATTTGTCTAGTTTCTGATTCCTTCCCATAGAACTGGATGCTCTGGGCCTCCTTAGATATATCAATTAATTCATATAAAATACAAATACTGATAAGACAATGGAAGAAGCAGATGCTTATCTGAATATTTCAGGCTGACAAAAATGGAAATTTAAAGATGACAAGTTCAGAATTCAGCCATGTGTTGATGACTTCAAGAAGGCAGAATCAAATTTCACTCATGGTGCTTTTGCAGGATTGATTTAGAAACAGGTCAACTCAGTTTAAAACTTAGGGCAACATAAAGAGACTCTAGTGAGTCCAGAGTGAGCTCTCTGAAGATGGGCTGGGAATCTCATGATTACTGACTTATGGGAAGACAGGGTAAAGTTAAATGATGATTTATTTTTGAGAAAATGGTAAATCCTGACCTTCATACATTATAAAGTAAACATGTGTCAAAGATTTTATTTAACTTATTAATGAGGGAACTAGTAAGGTGTTGAAAAGCTTTTTTAAAGGAGACTCCCAGGAGCATACACGTTTATAGGCAATCACTAATACTGAAATTAGTTTGTGTAATAGATGCAAAATTGGCTTATTACACAGGCCCAAAGCTACATTGATTGTAACTCCACACGGCAAAGCTCACTTGCATTTCTATGAATATTAATAATTTGCATAAATATCAGTTTTCTAAAATGTACAGAGTTGAAAATAGTTCAAAGACAATGATGGGTGTAGACCATGTTAGAATGAGGTGAACTGCAAGGGTACAAAAGCAACACTTAGTTTTCTATTGAAAAGGCATCCAGTAATCTGTTTGGCTTATTTAAAAGGCTTTCACAATCTTTTTCTTCTATAAAGAAAAAGAGGAGAATAGCTCAATAGTTCAGTTACGTTTGGCAATGGTTCCTTCTCTGCGTTGGGTGACTCACATACAATCTAATGAGAAAATGTGAGCCTTACCTCTAGGAAAAGACAGGTATGCAAGTTGTCACATACAAACAAGTACAAGTGTAGTGTAACCTTGGTACACTGGAGATGAGCAGAATCAGAGGACGAGTAGGGTTATTTGTTTGACGATAACTCCAACAATGAGAAGCCAGGAACTCAGCTCTTCTTAACATGGAATTAACAAATGACTTTTATAAATAGAAAAGCTTACTTGAAACATTATTGTTTTAGAGAATGGAAGTGATAAATAATAACTAGAAGATGTGGACCAGGGAAAGAAGAACAAATGAAATAAAAATAGGAAGCCATATAGCCTTAAGTACTACATTGTGTGTTGTGGTAGGAGTTTGGGGAGAGATAATTGTGCGCTACAATATTGAGAACTTGTCCACATGTGGTGAGTGGGAATGGAATCAAGGGGACTGCATTTGCGAAGAGGAATAATTGACTGGGCACATGTGACAAACAGATTTCTGAGTCTGACACATAATAAACTAAATATGCAACATATTATATTATTATATAATTACATTAATATTACAACAGAACCAGCAAAAGGCTGCCATGGTTCATAAATAAGGGGATTACATGTAGGGAATCATAAACACCCACATCTCTATAGTATTTGTACTTTTACACAAATTTTCTCATTAATAAACTCTAGATATATGTATTGTTATTTCCAATTTACAGTGGAAGGATTGAAGCTCAAGAAGCTAATGAGTGGCAGAAGCTGCACTGAACCAGGTCCCTCTGATTTTCATGAAACTGCAGCAGTTTCTTCTGTACCATGAGCCAATTCTTCTACTACACTACCGTGGCCAGATCCTGGATAGAATTCTTTGTGCAACCAGAGGTCAGGCAACATATACGCAGGAGCTTAAAATATAGGAAAACAAGACCCACCAATAAAGCCTAAAAGATCTTCAATTATGTCCTTCCGAGACCAGAAAGCTGAGGGAAGCACAGTGGGTATCATTGTGGCTGAAACACTGAATACAAAGTAATAACCAGCAGAATCCTCTGATGGAAAATGCGAAGTAAGAAAATAATAGCAAACTTTCTGGGAAGACTGACTTTGTGCCAGCCATTGGCCAGCTACATTGGCTTTCTCATTTTTTCTTCGCAGCAAGCCTATGAGATAGGTACTCATTATCTTCATGTTTTTGATGTGGAAACAGACACAGAGATGTTAGATAAGTCCCCAAGGTCCATGTCTTGTAAATAGTAGAGCCGAGACTGGGACCCAGGTCTGTTCAGTTTAAAATCCTCCACTATTCACCATTCTACCCTATATATGCACATGCTGCTGTGAAAGTGACTATGGTTTAGTTAGGGCTTTTCAGATTTGAAAAGCGTCTGTGAGGGAATTTGAAAAAAAAATTCTTTTTTGGGAGATTAATTAATAATTAGATGATATTAGAGACATTAGTTTGCATGAAGTGTACAACTGAAAGTTTAAAACAAAGATATAATGCACAGTCCTAAAATAATATTTAGAATGTTCTGGAATTGCAAATGTGATTGCCATAGGAGGTCAAGGTGACAGCTGGAAAAGAAACGGTATGACATAGTGGACAGTCTGTATCACACAAGTATTTAAAATAAAGTGAGTCTTATTCTAGTTTAGTAACCGTACAAATATGGATACTAATTAGTAAAATAAAATAATGAAATCATTATTCATATAAACTTATGTTGCATGAAACCTACAAAATCCTATGGAAAGAATTCTTGATTTTTTAAGCAATCCATTTTAAAAACACTACTGCCTTTCAGTGGGATTCCAGTTAAATACAAAGGGTATCCTAAAGATTTGCCAAGTGCTATCTTTAAACATTACATTGATCTTCAATTATTATTCATTCTGAGCCAATGGCATCTGCATTAGGAGATATTGCCATGTTCCCACAAATTGTCTCAGATGAAAATCTAATACAATTAAACAGAAAAAGACCAGAAAGCCCATGATGTCAAATTTCCCAAGCTGTCAGGAATTGCTTCTATATCCTTGTCCCAGTTCGATCTCTGGGCTTGTTCAAACCTCTCTCTTCTCCCACTTCTCTAACAACACTGATTTTCAGTTTAGTTTCTCTCCTCAGATCTGTTTATTGCCATTTTGGGGTCTAAGGTTCCCAGATGTGCTCAACCAAAATACCAGACCTCCAGCTAGCATGGCGGGTGAGTGTTCTAAAGCCAGACCTCCAGCTAGCATGGCGGGTGAGTGTTCTAAAGCCAGACCTCCAGCTAGCATGGCGGGTGAGTGTTCTACGGAACCCCTCCCCTCTCTGTGCCACATTATTAAACAAAATACAACATGGTCATGAGAAAAATTTGCATTTGGATGATTTTATTGAAGCCCTGTGTCCATACCAAGGATAACAAAAATGTAGTTGATCAAGAGGACTCGCTGAAGAAACTAAAGAGACTGCCCTACACAGAATTCCTGTTTCTCCCTTCAGTGTCACAGAGTGTGTTTTTCTCCTGGCAATATTTGAATACTTCTTTTGTCCTTACCACCACCCATCAAGGTTTTAGAAATACTCAGGTTTAACCTCATAGCGCCTGGCCATGAAATGGGGACATAAGAAAATTTTAAAAATAATTGCATGACCTATTTTCATATTTTCACTGGACGGAAAGTTAAAACAGCCTGCCCACTTCAACCCAAGGAATGTGGCCACCTTTACGACAAACAGCCTGCAGTCCCCAATCAAAAACCTTTCTTTTCTGGCCTCAATCTAGGGAAAGAGTTCTCCTCCCATGGCGGAGCTTTGCCAGAGTGATTATGGCCCTGCTAATACCAGTTGGAAACTCCATATCTAATATGAATTTGGTTATTTCTGGAGACAGGAGGATGGGTCAGAGGACCTTGTATTCATCTTCTCCTGCCAGTGTGGTGTGTGATTCTCTGCTTCCCTTCAAGATCTGCTGATTCTTGCTTTTTCTCCAGCACTCCCTGCTTCCCCTAGTGAAAGACTAAGGCATTTTGCCTTCTAAATTTTCTGAAAGCGTGCCATGGCTCAAAGCATTTCATTTTCTAAATCATTTATGAGGACAGTGGATGGTTTTAATTTGACTCATCCAAACCTTATTATTTCCCAGTAGATTATTATTTTTTCCATTGCCTTGTTTGGCAAAATCCCTGATTTGCCCTTGGCTAATTCAAAGAACAAGTAAAAGAGATGTTTTCAGGTGTCCGTAATCTCAGAGTTGATAATAAATTATGTAGTTATTAAATAAACTTGTCTTGCAGCCAAGGGCAAAATAAACAAAGATGTTTGTTTTGGTGAAGATAGGTCTTTATTTCTAGCCTTTTTCCTGGATCCTTGGGACATTAGCACGTTAAAGAAAATCTTCAGCAGTGATTAAAGATCTTCATTCCCAAGACCATTTCTCATCCTACTGCTTAATCACTTTTCCTCTAAGTCCAGGCTCAGAGGAGACACATATTTAGGGAAGAATTTGTGGATGTAAAACAGCTAAAGACAACTTGATAGAGTGAGTCAAACCATCCTACGATAAAAAAACAAACCATTTGGGGGAAAAGAGACAAGTAAGTCCAGTGACTTACTTTTTATTGATTGTATTGCTCATTGGTTGCTTATTTTTGCTTTCTGTTTGGCTTCTTTTACGGTCTACATATTTCTACAAATTCCAGGGGTCCATTTCCTTTTGTGTAGACTCCTTATATTCACTGACTCTACCACTCACAAAATCTCCCTGTTGAGATTTAGCCAAA
Organism: Cebus imitator; assembly: GCF_001604975.1. Lineage (NCBI taxonomy): Eukaryota > Metazoa > Chordata > Mammalia > Primates > Cebidae > Cebus > Cebus imitator. The sequence goes on from NW_016107357.1 coordinate 4,591,278, forward strand.
ATCCTTCACTTGCTTACCTCCAAGCTCTCTAAATGAAACTCTGTGATAGGTTCTGCAAGACTGAGCCTGTAGAAAATTACAAACCAGGGAAAACTTTCTTGAGGGCTTTGCAGTAAACCCTGTCTAAATGTCCAGTGCTGGTAATGACACAGTCTTGGTGACAATGTTATACAGTCTGCTGGGATTTGTATAATCTCCCTAGAAAGTATTTTAACAATATGCATCTATAAGCTTTCTGCATTGATACATTTTGACCTGATAATTCTAAATTTGGGAATTTATCCCAAGGAATGAATCTAAAATACAGCAAAAGTTTTATGCATCAAGATGTCAGTTTCATCATTGTTTCTATTTGTGTGAAACTGAAAACAATCTAAATCTCCAACACTGAGGAATTATTCATAAACTGTGATATACCCACATGATAGATTACACAGCTTTCAGATGTGCTATAACATGGGAAAAATGTATATTAGAAAGGGATATGATGTTAAGTAAAATGTGCAGTATGAGCTCAACACATAACAAATCTGTACAGAAAAAAATAAAGAATGAAAATCCACAGAAAGGGGAATAAAGATTTTGGGGGGTAACTGTCATTGAGTGAAGTTTTTCTTTGTATTGTTCTTCATTTTCCAAAGTAGGTGTAATGAGCATATATAACTTTGTAAATAAGGAAAAATAGAATTCAGAGGAATTGGGTTTTCACTGCTTTCCAGAGAAAGAACAGGTAGAAAAGCCATGTGGTAACTGCCTCTAGGCCCTGCTGGGAAGGCAAGGGATAGAGGAAATTGTCCTTCTTGATTCAGCTCTTGGGGGTTCCCTTTAAGCCCAGTGTCTTGACTTATGCTCTGATGAAAAGGGATTACTGAGATTTGGAGTTTCTAAGTTTAATCGCACCTGAATAAGAGGTTTGAGTAAAGTTGCAGGAGGGAAGGGATTTCAGTGTTTATAACTTTTGGGGTTCCCTTGGGGTGCAATTGCCAAGGAAGTCACCACCTGACAATGGAAAAACCAAGAGCTCTATCTCCTTGTTATGCCTGTCATACCTCATTGAGTCTCAGTTGAAATATACCCCTTCCCAGACCCTCCTTCTTTACCTGGTAGGTTACAAGTACAGGCCCTAGAGTCAGACTGCCTTTTTTTAGATCCTGGTCTCAACACTTAGCAGCTGTGGACCATGGGGAAGTTTCTTAACATCCCTGAGCTTTAGTTTCCTCACCCAGAAAGTGATAATAATAACTGCCCCTATTTTATGGGAATTTCAAAATTAAATGAGACAATTTACACAAAGTGCTGAGGAAATGCACACAGAAAATATTCAGTAGGTTAAGCTGTTATTAGATGTGATTTATTCATAGCAATTTTGAATATTATAAAATTTTAAAATGATTTATTTTTAGTTTACTTGTTGATTACATTTCCCTTACTCATCTATGATCTCCATAAAGGCAGGGGCTTTGTTCCTCTTACTAATAACTAAAATAGAGCCCAGTACATAGTGAGTGCTCCAGAAAAAATTATTTAATAACAGAATGATCACACGTGCGTCTGATAATGATCAATACTATTCCCTGACTATAAGATATGGTTGAGGCTACGCTATCTGATGTGGATCCGTTAGGAAGATGCTAGTGGTCGGAGGGTCTCTTAGCAGAGTGGACCCATTAAACAAGGCGAGTGCAACGGTGAGAGTATGTTGAGGGTGGGTAGATGTAAGGCAGTTGGTCACCATAGCAATGGGCTTGTAGCTGAATCCAGAGCTGATGCGAGAGGCCAGGTCTTCAAACGGCCAAGGAGATAAAAGAAGGGAATGCGTTCCCAGTGCAAAAGACAGGGAGGGGTCTGAGAGTGTTGTGAGGACAGGCTGTGTGCATGAGAAACCATCTGCATAGGACCCCCAGCAAACAGGACAGTTCTACCTTGCAGAATAAGTTCTTGCCTGGAAGCATAGCTAGGACTTTTGTTAGAGAAACAAGTCAAGGAAGAGAAACATTTCAAAGGGTAAATAAAGGAAATGGCCCCAGAAAAGTAACTGATCCCCACGGCCACATCAAATACTACTTCAATTAAAAAACTTCCTTGATTCCACCAGCTAGCCACTTATGTGGCAGTTAGCTTTCACTGTCTCGTATTTTGAATAATTTGTGTTTAGTACTTACTTGGACTACTAAGTTATACATGGAACTTTTCTCCAACAGTATGGTTTTGCCCAATTTTGTGACATCAATGGGGAAAAAAGCTAGACTGATTAAATCATGCCTCAAACACCATTTGCAAAACCTTTCTGAATGATTAAAAGTTGATGTAGCTCTGACTCCTTCTGGGCCTCAAACTATAATTTCCTTAAACAGTTCACAATTCCAATTCTCATTCTTTTTTCTTGCTGTCTCATATCACTACCATTTTTGTGCTAAATTTTTAGGCTATGCTTGTTGTATTAGATTTGGGATTGTAAGGGCCAAGGAAGAATGTTCCCCTTGGTCCTCTGAAGGTTCGCTGAAAAGTCAACTTGTAAAGGCAGAGGAATCAGAGAAAAGGCATACAGATTAATGTATATATATGGGAGCCTTTAGACGAAGACCCAAGATACAGAGGAAATTGTCCATTTTTATACTTAGGTTCCACAAAATTCCCCAAAAAGCTATGTAGAAATATGATTGGACAAAAAGGGTATTACGTAATGCTAATAGATGGACTGAGGAAACCCAGCAAGGGCTGTCTGTCTAGATTCTGCCTGGCCTCTCTGAGCGTGGATACAGGGCAGAACCCTCTGTGAAATGGCAATCTTAAGATGATCTATAGTAAAAAATGTGAGACCAGGTAATTTCTTTATGGCCAATTTTTATGCAGAAAGGAAAAGAGAAACTTAGAGTAATATTTTTAGGTTTTATGCCTGGCTTTGGGAAAAAGAGGTTCTGGTTTCTATGACCAGCCTCAGGGAAGAAGGATTCTAGTTTCTATAGAATTCTCTAGTTTCTATAGATTCTCACCTTTGGATAGAATAGGACTGAGAGTCAGGAGGGCAGGAGAAGGTCAGAGAAAAACTTCAGCTTCTGAGGCTTTCATTTTGGGGTATTAATTTTGGACCTCCAGCAACTTCCTTCATATATTTATGCAGATTGTTGCCTAAAATGGTAAGCTCTTAGAAGATAGGCACTGTGTTTATTGGTGTATTACTATGTCTGCACTTTGAGTTAGAACAGTGACACTAAGCCCCAATTTTGCAATTTCCTGGTGATATGTTTTTAGTGACATCCACTTTTTCTTTGACAATTCTAACTTTTTGACTAATTCTCAAAATAAAAATTTTTCAAGTAACCATAATTTACAAATACTAAGTGCAGAGAGTATTTCTAAGGTTATTTGGAAGCAATACAAACATTTGTCATAACTCCCCCCAAATTCGAAACAGATCTATGAGAGGATAACATCTAATAGTGTTACTATTTTTATGTATAAAAGTGGCCTAATTGATGTCTGTCAGGAGCAGGGCAGGTTAAACCTTTCCTTTGATGAATACTGTTGTTTCCTCATGTGCCTAGCTGCAAGAAATTGAACAGGCTAGAAGTTAGATTATGACTTCATCACCTATGGCTCACATGGAATGCACCATTTTTATCCAAGTCTTTTGTTCTTATAAGATTTCTGCCTCCAAACACTGGTAATGATGAGAGCCGAGAGGAAGAATGTGACAGTGTGCCAGGCTGATCAGAGTGTTTATGCTTTCTTTTTAACAAAAGCTGTTTTTGACAAATTTTGACTTTGTTCAAAAATGGTACTATTTTTAGAAAAATTTTGGAGTAGTGAAGTCAAGGCATTTTCAACTGCAGTAGATCAATCATGTGCTCAATGACAGCAGCAAAATGGCATCCACTGGGGATCCTAATATAGAGGCACCATTTCTGCTCTCTGGGAAAGGATTAGGCATAGAAACGCAAACATCAAGCTTTGCTTGGTGCACTATTATTTCCTTGCTCAACTCCACACGATAAGGTAACCAACTGGCCGTGAAATCCTAACCTGGTCAGTTTGACTACTGGATGCCTTCCTGTGATACTAATGTCAATAATATCTCAGGCTTGGGCAGTGCTTTGTAGTCTACATAGAACTTTCATGTACTTTCTCTCACCGGATCCTACCACTTGATTCCTCATAATAGGCAAAGTTAATATACTTATTACCAAGTCTAGGTCTAGCTCAGTTCTTGCTGCATACATAATTGGCACTTGACTATTTATAGAATTGAAGTTGTTGAATCCACATTTTCAGATAAGAATGTTTAATGATTTCTGCAAACTCAGCCATACCAGGTGAAACTGCTAAGACTTAAAGCCATCTTTTATGCCTTGTGTCCTCTGGACTTGCCATTGGCATTTGTAAAAACAGTTCTTTTCCCCAAGTCACTGTTGATACCAAAGAAAGCTATTATCCCCGCAGCTATCCCTGGTACCACTGAGCTGTAGGGATTTGAACAAGCTTGAGAATAGCGTTTAATGTAATTAGTTACATATTAAAAAGAGAATAGGAAAAGGCAGTAAGTGGAAAGATGATTAAGGCTGTGGGTGTGGATCAGAATGGTATTTAAAATAAATAAAGTTATCCTGTAATCAGTAAACAACAATATAATTAGAATTTTTTTTCCTATTTACTTCCTTTAACATGCAATGGGGGGAAATGGTAACAAAAAAAAAAAAAAAGAAAGAAAAAATGTCAAGGACGCAATCTAACAGATGGTTCTCAAGTTATTCTTTTCTCCTTACTGTTGTTTACAAGAAAAAACTCCTTTAAGAAAACGTGACTCACAGATTCCTGTGAGACCAGGAGTTCTCTATGCTAAGGAGAGAGGAAAATAGTGGGAAGAGAACTCAGATCATAAGCTTTTATTATGCACATTATTATGCCTCATTAATTAACCCAACCACTGTCCTAGTGACGTCTTGGGCTCACTTCACAGGAAAAAATTAGTCTGGATTGCCAAGTTAAATAGACAATTACAGGAAGATTGAATTATGCCTACATTGCATTCTGTTAGGGCATCAAGCCAAATTCATGTCAAACTCATAAGACTGGAATATCCTTACAAAAAACAGCCCTGAAGAACCAACGTCACAGGCCATTTGACGTCTACATGGAGGATGTATTGATCTTGCCTGAGCTTCCTTTCTCAGAATCACTAATAGACCAAGAAAGAAGGCCTTCTGAGCATCTTACTCTCTTCCACAGAGCAGCTGGCTAGATCCTGTTATGACCAATAAAGCACAATGAACCAGGGAAAAACATCCCACCTCATGAGTTCCATCCCTCATCCTGGCTGGCAGCTGTCACAGACCTGAAGAAATAGCTTAGACATTTAAAGAGAACAATGAAAAGCCCCAGTGTAGGTTTTCCACAGTAGACTCTTAGTTCTGACCACGATCTTGGGGAAAACATTTCCATAAAAATCTGAGCTAAAGCCAAAATGAATAAAGCTCACCCCAGATTTTCAAAACCCACTTTGGAATGCCTGATGTCCCCAGTACCAGAGACAACACTATACTGGAAAGAATAAGAACAATTGTCACAATGCTTTTAAGTAAGGTTATGTTTGCCGGTGGTTCACAACTCAGAAAGAGAATTGAATGCCTTGTATCTACGAAAGAATGAAAGTTTAAGAATTTAAGTGTGGAAGGCTGGATGCAACGTTAAAAAAAAAAAAAAAAAACTTCTTCCAGATTCCCATTTTACGGCATTCCTCCTTTAGCATCAGAAGTGTCTAACTGAAGCCTTTTTTCATACTTCCCTTTTATGAAGAACCCCCATCCCTCAAGTGGTAGAATCCATTATCTCCCCTCTTGTGGTTTTCTATGAAATAAAAATTATGTTTTAATAATCCTGAACTCAAACCTAAGAAGACTAGCTGGATACATGTTACATCTCTGAAAATTCAGCTGACATATAAGTTCAGCTCCCTGGGAATCACCACATTGTAAGGAAGCACAAGCTACCTGAAGGAAGCACCACATGGAGGAGAACCAAGGAAGCCAGAGACTAATAAGGACTTACCCATGTGGCTTCTGTTAAGTTGCCCCAGCCAGCTGTTACTGGTCAAGCCATCCGAGCTCATGCCTGGAAATTGTGGAGCAGAGATGAGCGATCCCCATTGTGCTCTGTCTGAACTGGAAGCAAATAAATGGCTGTTGTTTTCATGTGGTAAGCGTGGAGATCTTCTTCAGTGCAGACAACTAGAACACCCTCAAATTCGGCATGGATGCTTCTCCTGTAATCTGTGCTGTTGTGGACCTCCAGCATATTACTACCCCACTGCAATCTCCAAAACAAAGATGCCTTTCTCTGGCCTTCTCCCTCTCCCCAGTTTTGTCCCCTTTAAGGATGTGGAAACCTATTATCTTAACAGTAGTCAGAATTTCTTTTAGGGAGAGAATTCTTTTTATTTGTAAAGATAAGTTTCTCAGCCCCCGGGGGATTGAAGGCTCTGTGGGGAATAGTGAAGGCTCTGTGGGAAATAGCCAAGGCTTCTGAGAAAAAATGGCTAAACTTGTCTGCATAGGAAACGAAGAGTTTTTCTTTGTAATGAGAGAGAGAGAAAAAAAAAAAAAAAAAAAAAAGGAAAGAGAGAAAACTCTGAAGAGGCCCTGAGAGGCAGACCTCTCCTGCGTCGGGAGGCAACCAATGGGCAGTTCCCTATGACCAGTGAGAGAAAGTAAGGCATATATTAAAATGAAAATGACTACTGGAAAATTTGAATTTCCTGGTGTTTTGACAGGTTATTTCCCTTCCTCTTTGTCCATCTAGTCCCCATGATACCACCATATCTTACCACACTCATTTGAAAAGCACAGGCAACAAAACAGGAGAGGTATAGTAAGACGGTAGAATACAAAGCTCCACTGATTGCTTCCCCCCCCACGACCCCCGCCAAAGAGACCAAATTAACAACTATCTACACAGAAAAATACACCTTTATAAAGACCAAAAATCAGATGAACACTTACAGTACCTGGTTGTGACTTCATATTGCTGAAAGAGGCACTGAATAAACAGAAAAAACACTCCCAAATGGCTAGCACCATCCCTATCCCACCCTGGCAGCAGAGGTGTGATGCAGAGAGCTTCTCTCCGTGCTGGGGGAGGGAGAGCACAGCACCTGTGGGGCATTAAACTCAATGCTGTCCTAAAACCAGCTGACCAAACCCAGCAAACTCAGCTGATGCCCACCCACAGAGGGAGCATTTAAAGAAACCCTAGGCAGAAGGGAATCACTGATCCCAGCAGTTTAAACTTGAGTACCCGCAAACCTCACCATCAAGGGCTTCAGCACTCTGTGTCTTCAAGCAAATTTGAAAGCCACTCTCAGCTACAAGGACGGCCACTCTTAGATGACTCGTAGTGCTGAGCCAGGCCATGGACTGGAGTGGGGGCACACAACACACTGAGAGGCCAGCTGGGGCAGCCAAGGGAGTGCTGGTATCGCCCCTCCTCTAATCCCAGGCTGCACAGCTGAAGGCTCCAAAAGAGCTATCCTCCTGCTTGAGGAGAGGAGAGGGAAGAGCGGGGAGGACTTTGTTTTGCATCTAGGATACCAATTCGGCCACAGGAGCACAGAGCACTGGTCAGAGTTGTGAGGCTGCTTTTCTAGGACCTAGATCCCAGGTGGCATTTCTAGAGACACCCTGGCCAGAAGAGAACCCGCTGCCTTGAAAGAAAGGACCCAGTCCTGGCAGCGTTTATCATCTTCTGACTAAAGAGGCCTTAGGCCCTGAATAAGAAGAAGCCTCAGATACTACATTGAGGCCCTTGAGTGAGCCTCTGAGACTTGATAGCTTTAGATGAGACTCAGCACATTCCCAGCTCTGGTGGCTATGGGGCAAAACTCCTTTGGCTTGAGAAAAACGGTGGGAAAAGTAAAAGGGACTTTGTCTTGCACCCTAGGTACCGGCATAGCCATAGCCAGGTAGAGCACCAAGTGAGCTCTTAGAGTCCCAGATTCTAAGACCTGACTCTTCTTGGATGGCATTTCTGGTCCTGCCCTGAGCCAGAGAGAAGTCCACTGACCTGAAGCGTGAGTCCCAGGTCAGGCAGCATTCACAACAAGCTGATTTAAGGCGCGGTGGCTCAAGCCTGTAATCCCAGCACTTTGGGAGGCCGAGGCGGGTGGATCACGAGGTCAAGAGATCGAGACCATCCTGGTCAACATGGTGAAACCCCGTCTCTACTAAAACTACAAAAAATTAGCTGGGCATGGTGGCACGTGCCTGTAATCCCAGCTACTCAGGAGGCTGAGGCAGGAGAATTGCCTGAACCCAGGAGGCGGAGGTTGCAGTGAGCCGAGATGGCGCCATTGCACTCCAGCCTGGGTAACAAGAGCGAAACTCCGTCTCAAAAAAAAAAAAAAAAAAGAAACCCTGGGTCTTAAGGGAACATCAACAGTAGTCTGGCAGCATTCCTCATGGCCTGGAGTGGCAGTGGCTATGGTGTGAGGTTCTTCTGCCTTTGAAGGGAAGGGAGGAGTAGGAAGGACTGTGTCTTGTGGTTGGAGTGCCAGCTCAGTTGCATAAAGTAAAACACCAGGTAAACTTCTAAGTTTTTTGACTCTAGTTCCTGACTCCCAGGCAGCATTTCTGGACCCACTAGGAGCCGAAGTGGGGCAGGGGTACCTTGCTGCCCTGAAAGGAAGGACACAGGCCTGGCTGACTTTGCTGCCTGCTAGCTGTAGAGCCCGAGGGCCTTAAGTGAACATAGGCAGCAAGCAGGAAGTGGTTACAGCAACCCTGGCTGAGACCCAGTGCCGTGCTGGCTTCAGGTCTGACCCGATGCAGTTGTAGTGGTGGGGGCCACAGGGATGCTTGTGTCATTCCACCCCTGGCTTTAGGTGGTTCAGAACAAAGACAGATTCTGTATGTTTGGGAGAAAGTAAGGGAGGAGAACAAGAGTCTCTGCCTGGCAATCCAGAGAATTCTTCCAGATCTGGTCCGAGACCATCAAGGCAGTACCTCTGTGAGTCTGTGAGAACCATAGTGTTACTAGGTTTGGAGTGCCCCCTAAAGCAGATGCAGCTTAGATCACAACATTCAAGCCCTTTCCAATATCTGGAAAGCCTTCCCAAGAGGGATGGCTACCAATAAGCCCAGACAGTAAAGACTATAATTAATACCTAATTCCTCAGTGCCCAGACACTGACAAACATCTACAAGCAGCAACATCATCCAAGAAAACATGATCTCACCAAATAAACTAGATAAGACACCAGGGACCAATCCTGGAGACACAGAGATATGTGACGTTTCAGACAGAGAATTCAAAATAGCTACTTTGAGGAAACTCAGAGAAATTTAAGATAACACAGAGAATGAGTTAAGAATTATATCAGGTAAATTTAACAAGGAGATTGAAATAAGAACAAAGCAGAAATTTTGGAGCTGAAAAATGCAGTTAGCATACTAAAGGATGAATCACAGTTCTTTAACAGAATTGATCAAGCAGAAGAAAGAATCAGTGAGGTTTAAGATAGGCTACTAGGAAACATAAGAAAAAGTAGATACTTTAGACTTGATTAAAAAACTTTTGTGCATCAAAGGATACTATCAATAGAGTAAAAAGACAAAGCATAGAATGAGAGGAAATATTTTCAAATTATATCTGATAAGGTATTAATATTCAGAATATATAAAGAACTGCTAAATCTCAACAACAAAAACCCAATTAAAAATGGGCAAAAGACTTGAACCTACATTTCTCCAAAGAAAATATATAAATAGCCAATAAGCACATGAAATAATGCTCAGCATTACTAATTACCAGGGAGATGTGAATCCAAATGACAATGTGATATTATTTCACACCACTTAGGATGGCTATCATGAAAAATCAATCCAAATCAACCCAAACCAAAGAAAGCAAAGGCAGAAAATAGCAAGTGTTAGCAAGGATGAGGAGAAATTAGAACCCTTGTGCATTTCTGGTGGGAGCGTAAACTGGCATAGCCACTATGCAAAATGATATGTCAGTTCCTCTACAAATTAGATTTTTATAAAACATTTAATGAAAAATGAAACATTGCCAGTTACAGTAAACATCTATTGAATAAGTGACCAGATAAACAAAAGAAAGAAATAATGAAAAAAAAATGAGTTTTAGGATAAAGCATAGCTCATTTAAAACCCATGTAGGATAGCAGACCAGCACGGACTCTTTCCAGATAATCTGTGTTTGAGTTCCTCTTACTTTTACATGCCATTGGTCAAGTTGCTTTTCTAAGACTCAGTCTTCTTATTTTTAAAGTGAGATTAATACTGATGCCTCTCTCACAAGGTTTTAGCTAAGACCAAATTCAAGCCACTTCTTTTTCCCCATTGCCCAAGACAGAAACATCTTGGTGTACAGGACATGAGCAAATTTGCTCAGAGCCCTAAGTGGGGAGGGGAAGGGGACTACCATTGCAAGGGCAGGACATATGATAAAACGTAGGGTTGCTTTCCATATTTACTTCCAGACATGTGTTTGATAACTTTATGCAACGAATTTCCTTTTATAAGTTATTCTTTTTCTGTTTTTCATCCAAGGTTCTAAATCTGGAAGTGGAGGTATATGGGAAGAAGAAAGGATGGTTGATTTTGCTAAGTCATCTAAAAAGGATAAAGAGCAAAGAGAATTAACATTGGCCATATAGGGTTACTAAAAGTAGGCACTGTGTCCATGGTTCTCATTTTATCAGTGCAAAGGGACCAAGAAAAGTAAAAGAACTGGAAAGGATTTTAGCTGTTGTGTTATATACATTTTGACCCTCAAATAGCAATTTCAGAGAATACATTCTCTTTCCAAACTGGATTTCTCCCTTGACCATCTCCTATCAAATAAGGGAAGAATGTCTTTATTTGGATGGATAACCAGCAAGTAGGGTTGGTTCCCTCTTCTCTGCTCTTTGTATTTTCCCTCCCTAGACAAGCGGCCTATATTTCCTTTTTAATCTTCCCTGTTAAATGGTGGTGAGAATCATTTTACACATGGCTGAATTTCTAAGCAACATCCCCACAGCACTAAGCTGATTTTAATCTTTGATCTTTTGTGACATGGAAAGTAAATTTTATTGATCTCTGCTCTAATCTATATTATTTCCTTTCTTCTGTTGGCTTTCGGTTTAATTTTTCTTTCTGTTACTTTTAAGGGAAACTCAAGGTTATTGATTTGAGACACTTCTTATGTAATAAATGCTATAGATTCTCCTCTAAATGCTGTTTTATTGGCATCTCACACAGTTTAGTTTGTTGTGCTTTCGTTTTTTGTTTT
>NW_016107357.1:4602753-4647527 GCF_001604975.1 Cebus imitator
TCGATTTCTTGACCTCGTGATCCACCCGCCTCGGCCTCCCAAAGTGCTGGAATTATAGGCGTGAGCCACCACGCCCGCCCTGTACTTTCATTTTCATTCAGTTAAAACGACTTTCTATTTCTCTTCTTGACTTTTTTGAGAGGTTGATTCTTGGATTTGGAGGGTTTATAATTTCCGAATCTTTAGAAATTTTCCATATCCATTTTTGTAATTGATTTCTAATTTACTTCTTTTTTTTTGAGACTGAGTCGCACTGTGCAGCCCAGGCTGGAGTGCAGTGGCCTGATCGCAGCTCACTGCAATCTCTGTCTCCTGGGTTCAAGTGATTCTCCTGCCTTAGCCTTCTGAATAGCTGGGATTACAGGCACCTGCCAACATGCTCGGCTGATTTTTGTATTTTTAGTAGAGATGGGGTTTTGCAATGTTGGCCAGGCTAGTTTGAACTCCTGATCTCAGGTGATCCACCCACATAGGCCTTCCAAAGTGCTAGGATTACAGGTGTGAGCCATCGCACCTGGCTCTAATTTACTTCTATTGTGGTCAGAGAACATCCTTGACACCATCATATCCTTTTACTTTATTGATACTTCTTCAGTAGATAAGCTTCTTGGAAATAGTTCGTCCCTTTAGGATTTTGACTTTAAGCTTTGTTAGTTGGGAAAGGAGGAGTTTTTAGTCTAGGGCTAATTTTGCCCCTTTACTGAGGTGGAACCGTTTTAAGTATTCTGTCCCATGGCAGAGAGGACGTAAGGTTTTCTACTGTAGTTGGAGGGAACATGAACTATCACCTCTGTGTGATCTCCGGGATTATTTTCTCTAATTCGTTCAGGTTCCTCCTCCCTTCACCCCCGGGTAGTTTCCTATGTCATTTATACTTAGCAGTACTCAGCTGAAGATTCAATGAGGAACCTTCTCTCTCTGCAGCTCTCTTCTCTCTGGTACTCTGCCTGTGAACTCTAGCTGCCTTCCCTGAACTTACAGATTATCTAACTTATTGCCACTGGACTCTCTCTCGGTTTTCCCCTCCTTGTGCTACAACCTGAAAGCTCTGTCTAGGCAGTAAGATGGGGTAATCGTAGGGCCCACCTTTTTCTGTTTATCATCTGCTAAGGATTACTCATTGCCTTTTGTTGCCTAATGTCCAATGCCTGAAAGCTGTTATTTAATGTATTTTGCTATACTGTAGGTATGACTATGTATTCGTTTATTTGGCTTATGTGAGGTGGAAGAATAGATCCAGTCCCTGTGATTGCATCTTAGTCAGAAGCAGAAATCCACTGAAAAATGTATTTGAATAACCATTTGGTAGATGTTGCTCAACCAGGATACAGACTTAAGTTGAACATGCCTTAAAGCATATGATTTGTTTTGTTTTCTTCTTTTATCCTTTCAGTTCCATGGTCTGGTTTACTCAATGCCTTCCTCTGGCTTCTCCCAGAAATCCTGTGACATCAATCTTAATTCTTTGAGCTGGGAAAAGATGTCCTTGGATCATCCAAATAGTCTGAAGAATTGGTAGTGCTCATCAGAGTTTATCAATTTGATGAATTAAACTAATGATACATCATTATATAAATTTTATATATGCATATACATACCTATTACCTACATACCCACAAATATTTTATATTCTCCATACTATAATGACTCGTAGGCTGATAGGCTGATCGGCAGAGATATCTAAAAGCCTAACAGCTAAAATGACCCAGCCATAATAGGATTAGAGTCCAGTCTTCTTTTGCAAATCTTTGGTATGGTCTAGAATTTCTTATTCAATAGAGTTGTGTCCCGCTGGGTGGCTGGATTAAAGAAAGGCCTTTATAAGACTGTTGTAAAGGTACTGGGTGAAAGAGATGCTACCATTTCGCTGTTGAGCACACTTGTGAAAGCCATTATGATGCCTGTCCCATGGTTGAGGGAATAAGCAGTGTCACAGAAATGATGAATATGCTGGAGTGAGGGCTCTTCAATAAGCAGAGAACATCTGTCAATTTCTACTTCTCATGGCACCCGCAGTTTTCCTGCTTTTTGTATATACTTCCCGCAGACTTCATTTCACTTTTTCCCTCACCTTAAAAATATAGTCATTCTGTGATAGGATTAGGGCAAGTCTAAGTGTGCTGCTGTACGATTTAATTCCCTGGCCCTACTATCCAGTCCATAATCAAGCCCTATAGCCTCTCATATCTCTTCCAAGTCCCACCCTCATCTCTCCCTTCTCTAAAACTCTCTGCCTTCACTTCTCTATAAACTCCTGGACTACTTCTTCCTGAATTCCATATTTGGAGATTTGAAGTGTTTGAAATCAATAGAGAACTAACAGATATGGGATAAGATTAGAACCGATTTTGAGTAGCCAAAGAAAACCCTTTAATCTATTTCATTCAAGGCACTCATTATCAATAGTCATCTTACATTTCACGATAGAGTCACAGGATAGAGAAGGAGAAAAAGCAATTAAAAAGCCAAGACTTTTCTTCTTTGAAAGCAAAGTATGTTTCATTTGGATGCAATCATTTTTAAAAACTAAGGTAGACTTAAATTTCAGTAAACCTACTTTGCATTTCCTCCAAGATTTGAGTTACTTAAAAGCTGTCAGGAAGCGGATTTCCTTAGGGTAGCCATACTGAAGACAGCATAGATCAGCATCTTTGGCCTTAATCCTTTTACTTCACACCTGAGGCTTGCACCTCTGTGGTATTTGCATCTATATACCTGGATAGTGATAGGAAATTAAGAGAGGGAATCCCCTCTGAAACCAAAACAGGAACTCGGGGATACGCTGGTGCTGCAGTGACCTGTCTCATTCCTGTGTTCATAATCCATGCGCCCTGCAATGCCCAGCATGATGGAGCAGCTGTGTGCCAGCCTCTGTTTGCTTCTAGACTTACACTGCTGGCTGAGTCCATGCTGGTGAATAGAGTCCATTTCTCCTGCAAAGAACTTAGGAGTCAGTCAATCAGAAAGTGTGGGGGTGGTGCAGGTTATTAAGAGCAGGCTCTAGAATTAGATTAAATCTCGTCCTCTCTGCTTTGTAGCTGTGTGACAGTGGATGCCATACAGGATACATTTTTCCCACCCTGATGTTTGATCCTATGTGATAGGAATTTGTGCAAGAACTTAGGAGTCAGTCAATCAGAAAGTATAGGGGGTCGAGCAGGTTGTTCAGAGCAGGCTCTAGAATCAGAGTAAACTCTAGCTTCATTGCTTTGTAGCTGTGTGACAGTGGATGCCAACGGGAAACACTTTTCTCCTACTGATGTTTCCTTCCTTCTGACAGGAATTTGTGATAAGTTATAAAAATGGACACAGATTCTTCCCTCCCTGTAGCTACACCCCTTATAAGTACCTTCAATTGTTCTTTCACTCTTAGTCTTTTTCTTTGGACGATGAGATGTTAGCAAATATAATGCCAACAAAGGCTTGAAAAATGCTTTCACATTGGGCCAGTTCTCTCTTGTGCCTCTTGGGAAGCCACTTACCTGCCATGGGAAGAAAGGTATTTCAAATAAGACCTGGTGACTGGGCCTGCTATCATTACAAATTCTTCAAGTTCTCAGGGGACAATACTGTCTTAAATAACATTTGGAGAGAAAGGAAAAAAAATGGATATTAAGATTTCCTCCCTAGATTTGATAAATTTATTGTGCCAAAATTAATCTTTACTAGGTACTTTTTTTCATTGACTTCCCAATTATGAATTCTGACAGACTGAACTGCACCTTGCTGTGGCTGAAGAAAACGAAATCTCCATCTATCTTAACTCTATCAGTTTTGTAATGCTCTTTGGCAAAACCAGTCCATGATTTCTTCTCTAAAATTCATAGAGTCATGTGTGTTTCTGAATTTAGAGTTAGTCAGATTATGTACACCAATTGTTTACATAATACCTCTCATAGGATCTTCAGAAGTACACTATAATCTAACATTCACATTTTGAAGCAAAGTATATGAATATTCATACTTGGCATGATACATAAAAACCAGAAATCACATCAGTCAGTTGAGGTGAATATTTGCTGTCAAATGCTTCTTGAATTTTGGAAATGTGGACAAAAATGCAGTTGAGGAGTCTAGGAATAAAAGTTTTCCTTGGACACTGCTCTGGAGCTGGAAACAGTTTGTTTTCTACATTTGCAAGGTATGGGGCCAGTGCTACATAATGCTGCGTGTTCTATTCACTCTCGAGGCTCTTAAAAATGTAAGGAGGATCAGAGACTCAGACTTGAGCTAATAGTCTTAAGCCCAGCTGAGCTGCAGTCCCTCCTGTGAGATACAACAGATACAACCCAGGTTATGTTGGCCACAGGAACTTTTACATAGGCAGTAATAACCCTTCTAAATGAGATTACAAAATGGAAGAAGTGGGAAAATTAATCTTTTGATTTTTTAATTTATATTTGAGTCAATTGGATTCAATGATATTTTAAGAAAAGAAAAGAAAGGACTGAGGGAGAGAAGGAAAAAAAGAAAGAAAGATCCAGCTGACTGGCTTGGATAAAGGAGACCGAGCTATGGATGCAGAAAAAGTCCAAACAGGCAAAATGGGCATACACGGTGGAAAGAAGACAGGGGTGTTTGGGGCTGTGGCTTAACGCTTGTCAAGGATCAAGGCCTCTATTACCCCTAGCACAATAGATTTAGGGCTTAGGACGGCAGAGCAATCTTCATTTTTTACTCTCTAGTGACAAAGAATTTCTCAATATATCAAAAGGCCTGGCTCTCAGAAGCTGAAGGCTTGGGTGGGTCCAGGCCTCCTCATGGGCGGATGTTAGTATTTACATCCTCCTCAAGGGAGGATTCACCACACACCAGGGTTGAGAGATACATGATAGCTATCAGTTTTACAAAGTGTTTATTTGGGTCATAGGAGGAATAAATAAATAAATCATTGTTAACTTCTCCAAAGAAAACCATTACATAACTCTAGGTATCTATTTTCAAATAGAAGTTGAGACTTCACTGTATATTGTCAGTTACTCTCTAGTAGCATTTTATACTAGGCATGTGGACAATGCACATATTTTCTTTAAAAGCCTATAATCAGAGGTCCCATACACCTCCTAGAATATACATGACTTGACTTCCTTTGAAAGGTGACCTGCTATTCTGACTAAGGACCTTGCTAATATAAATGTCATGAAGACATTACTATTTTTTTTTTCATTTCTTACAAGAGACCTCTCTCTCTCTTTGCAGTTTAATGCTTTACCTGAAGTCACAAGGGTGGCCTGATGGAACAGCCAACACCAGAGCCTATACGCTTGTACTTTTGGGTGACTCTGCCTGACCTTCCCGTCTCCACGGGCAGTAACATAGTCCTGGCATGCATCCAAAAATGGCATGTCAACAATCACCTTTGTTTTATTTTACTTTGTCATCAGTGGTTAATATTTCCTGGCACATCAGAAAAAGATTACATCTGGATGCACAGGCTTCCTTCTCCTATTGATAGCCTTTGCAATTTGTCATAAGTTGTTGATCATTAAATAAGCATGTCTTTTAATCATGACCAGCCTGGGAACAGCTTAGACTAACAATCCTAAGAAAAATCCGCCACTCTTTCCTAAGTCAGGTTCCGTTCAATAGAACCGTATTATGTTGGCCTTTGTTGTATTTCCTGCTTTGGCCCAATAATGGGGCTTTAGTGACCCTTGCTTGTTTTGAAGAAGGATGACAGATTTCCTGCAGCTCTTTCTACAAGCAGGCAGCTGTGGAAACATCACAGTAATAAACCAAACATCTTCTGGGCACCCAGGAAAGCTTCCTAAACATTTGCTATCCTTTTATTCCTTGCTTTGGGGACTTTCTTCTGATAGGGTACTGGGGACATTTTCCACCCAAAGTCCTTGCCCCTGCCATCAACCATGGTCATTCTCCTTTCTCAACTCTGGTGGTAGGTAACTGCTGGATTTTGTTCACCCAGATGTTGATTATTCATCCCAGCCAACCATTCAGAATGTACAGATTTGGTCACAATTGGAGGTAACCTTGAAGACACAGACTGTACATTGATTATATACATTTTAGACGTGGTACTATGTCACTTAACTCAGGTGGAGATGAGATAAAAAACATAGATCACATTTGTAAATTCATTTCCTATATTCTCAGTTGAAACAATTCTAATGGAAATTTAGGAAATATGAAGGAAACTTTGAATACTTTACTTTTGCTAGAATGACAGCAATTCTCTCTAGCTACCTATTTTATTTTTAGAATAAACTGAGGCCTGTCCAAGTAACTTACATTGCTTTTTTTCTGTTTTTGCATTGTAAATTAAAATAAGTACAGAAAAACACAAAGCAAGCTGAAAGGCCTCCAGCTTCATCCACACCCCTTCAAAGGACATGATCTCATTCATTTTTGTGGCATCGTATTCCACGGTGCATATGTAACATATTTTCTTTATCCAGTCTCTCATTGATGGGCATTTGGGCTGATTCCACGTCTTTGCTATTGTGAATAGTGCTGTAGTGAACATCCATGTGCATGTATCTTTGTAGTAGAATGATCTATATTCCTTTGGGTATGTACCCAGTAATGGGATTGCTGAGTCAAATAGTACTTCCAGTTCTAAATGTCTGAGGAATTGCCACGCAAAACAAATGCAGGGTTTTATGAGTTATTACAAGGCAGAAATTCTTGTTACCATCATTCAGGTCAAGGGATACAATTTGTTATCACCTTAGAAGCCATTCCAATCATAAACCTCTCTGCCTCAATTTTAACCAGAAGCTTGTATTTTCTTGTTCACTTCTGTGAATTTCTTTATACTTTTATTACTTTAGTGAGCATCCCCAGTAGCTTCAGTTAGTCTGATCCACTTAAGGAAAACTAATACATCTTTTAAGTCTTCTCTTTTATCCTGTTTTTTTTTTTTTTTAAATAATTTATCTGTTAAAGAATAAAGGGCATTTGACCTGGATATTTGTCCAGTCTCGATTTTGCTGACTGCCAAAACAAAGTTCAGTTCAGCCTGCTCCTGTATTCCTGGTGTTGGCTGCAAACTGGATCAGATCAGACAGATCCTGCTCAGACTTAGTTCCTATCCATGTGTCAGGACTATAAGTGGTGGTATGTTTTTACAATGGGAGGCATTCGATATCTGGTGTCTCTCTTTTTGTGACGTCGACAGCCAGTGATGCTTGATGACTGCATCTCTTACTACTTTGGCGAATTGCATATGGGGTCATCTTAATTCTATCATTAATTTTCATTTTTGAGGTGGGAAGATTTTATAGCATAACCTACCCCTCGTCTACAATTTGGTTGTCTACTGGTAACTTATTTTGATTCTGCTTTCAGAAGATTGTGTGTGTGTATGGGTTTGTGTGTGTGTGTGTGTATCTATGTGAAAGTTAGTTCGGGGGATTAGTTTTGAGGATTTATTGGGGATTGGCTGCTCCCGCCCCTTTTAAGGCACACCACAGGCCTCTTCCTCTAAACCACACTTGCACTAGACAATCACCCTCCTGGTGCTAACCCAGAACTGGCCTGTGACACTTTCCACTGCTCTGGCTACTCTGGGCTTCTTCTGGTTGTGGATATTTCAAGCAACTCGAACACCGATGCAGGGCTTATGGATGCTGGCATTTTATCCTCAAACCCTTGTAGTTTGAGAATTGTGGAGTAAATCTGCTATCTAGTTTTATTTTTAGATATCAGTATCATCCTTGGGTTTTTCTTTTGCTATCTGGTTCTTCTGTCTTTTTCATGGTGGGGTTTGGAAATATTGGAAATCAATGCGGCCAGCACGGCTGATTCCTTCTAGAACCACATTTTAATTGACTTCCTAGATGTACAGGGTAAGTCACATGCAAAGTGCGTGTTTGTGTGTGTGTGTGTGTGTGTGTGTGTGTGTTGGGGCGAAGTGTAAGAAGAGGTCTATTTCATCAAAAGTACCAAAACTCCAGCTTTTATATTTTAAAAATTGTCTCATTTTCTGGATCTTACAAAGCTTCTAAGAACTGTTTCAGACATGAGTAAACCTCTGGCTTTGCTGTTGGACTCGCCTGGGTTCAACCCTGGCTATGCCATGGATCGAATCTGTGACCTTGGGAAAGCTAATTAAGTTATCTAAACCTCATCTGAGATTTGGAAAAAAATAGTATTCATCTCATGAATCCAATTTTTCCAAGGCTGTTCTCATTTTGTCTTTCTTTTTCCTCCCACTTTCACCCCCTACCAATGCTTACCACAATTCCATTGTTATTACCCAATAAAAATCTCTCGACTCTGTTCATTTTTCTCCATCTTCACTACCACTGCCATGTTCACTCCAATACAAAGTAGTATCTTCTCTTGCCTGGGCTAGTCAAATACTCTCCTAAACTATCTGCTGGCAGCACCTCTGGTCTCTCTTGTACCCATTCTTTAAACTCAGGCAGCAGAATTTCAAAACATAGTTGTGTCAACCTCTTGCTTAAATAACACTGATTATGTCAATTCATTCCTAAAGCTCTTTGCAGTCTTCTCATCGTTTATAGGATGAGGTGGAATTTATTTTGAACGAGAAGGTCTGGCGTCTGCCATCTCTCAAGCATACCTCACATCTCTTTCTTGTTTCTCGTTCCTCTACCAGTGGAAGTGGCCTACCTTCATCACAAGAATTTTGCACATGCAATGTCCTCTTCTGAAAATGATCTTCCCTCCTTTTTTTTTTTTTGCTAAGTTAACTCTTAATGATCCTTCAAGTCTCAGTGTAAGCATTTGTTCTTCAGGGGAAGTCGTCCCTGACTTTATAAGTAGCACAGATCCCGTACAGCACCAATGCTCCTGCTTCAGCACGTGGAACACTGATTTATGAGAGTAAGTCATTAATGTCACTTTACTCCACCAGACTTTAAACTCCACAAGGGCAGGGAGAATGTTATTTTTGTTCACCACGGTATTCCCAGTCCAATGCCTGGTGCATGGTATTTAGACAATTTTTATTAAATGAATGGTTTTTTTAGATGGTTATAAATACAGAAAATTTTACTGGTGTTGTGAACTGGTCTAAGCTATTTGGTTTTATGTAATTAAGTTATTTTTAAAAAGTCTCAGTAGCCACCAACTTGCTGGAGGTCATGGGGTTGGTCACTTCCATTCAACCTCATTAACAAGTTATGATAAAACCAAGTCTTGGATTACATTTGCCACCCACCCAAAAATAACACAATCAGTGTTGTCAACATGATGGTTTTGTAGACCTCTGTGCTTCTTGACTGAGAAAACTGCTGGAAAGTCATGACCTAGACAAATCCAAGAGTATCGTTGAGTGGGATTAATCCATGTATGACATTTGGAGAATTTTCCTCTGGTTGTAGCTATTGGGCTATTCAGGATTCCAGGGCTTTCTGGACTTTCCAAACTCATAGATACTACCTTAAAGCAAAACCATCAAAGCCTAAGGGTTTTTAGGCTCCTGATTTATTCCTTTATCCTGGAGTATCACTTTCATAAAATCCCAGAATTCTAAGAAAAAATAGTGCAATAAAGAATAAAGCAGCATACATGTGGTTATTGTAGAAATAAAGCAAAAAAATAGAAAGGAACTTCCCTCATTAAAAAAGTTGAAGTCATTGTTTCCTAGCCATATAAAAGTCACTCAAAACAATTCAGATAATTGTGATTTATTATGAACATTCCCAGAGTACCTGAAGGCTGAGAAGGCTGAGCTTCCCCGTGTCTGTAATGAATGAGTCATTATAACTTGTTTGTGTAATACAGAGAGGAAAACAACATGCTCATATCTCTCTCACAGAAATGATAAGGTGACACACACTTAATCAAAATAAAGGACACTTAAATAATTCAGAGGTCAGTTTTCAAAGGAGTTCCTGGGCAGTCTTCTTTTCAGTTAACAGAGAAAACAAATTTCAGGAAGAGAATATAATAATCATTCAAATTAGATTAATGGTTCAAAACTGGGAGTGATTTTGCATCCTTAAGGGACATTTTTGGTTGTCACCACTGAGTGACATCTGGCATCTAGTAGGCAGAGACCAGGAATGTGGCAACTTAGCATCATACAATGCACAGGACTGCACCTCTCACCTCACCCACGCACTCACCAAGAAACCCTGGCACAAAATGTCAATGGTGATGCCCCGAGATACTCTGGGTTAGATCACAGATGAGGAATGGGTGAAGCTGAAAAGGACCTGCAGATCCTTATAACTATGCTGGGTTTCAAGAGATAGTGATTGATACAAGTCACCAAATATCTGTAACCTGAGCTAAGCCTAAGTTTTTTCTACTCCACCATACTCTTATTATCAACTACATAATCTAGTTTTGTGTCCTTGATGACATGTTGAAAATAAATGAAGGGTGAATTTTATAGAAAGGTGAGACATTCAAGGAAACAAAGACTTAAAATGTAGCTTGATTCTTAGAAGTAGGTATTATAATTTTTAGACTTGTCTTTAATACAATCTTTTCTAATTATTTTATTGTTTTCTTCTTCTCCATCTTCTTCTCTCCCTACCTCCCCATTACTGCTTACCTTCCTCATCAGCATATCATCTGCCATATTTTTAAAGTTTACATAGATATAAAGACATAAACAGTCTGGTCATGGTGGCTCACACCTGTCCTTACAGTGCTTTTGGGGGCAGAAGTGGAGGAACTGCTTGAAGCCAGGGCTTCGAGACCAGCCTGGACAACATAATGAGATCTTGTCTCTACAAACAAAAAATAATTTAAATTAGCTGGGTGTGGTGGCATATGCCTGTGGTCACAGCTACTTTGGAGGCTAAGGTGAGTGTCTCGCTTAAACCCAGGAGTTCAAAGCTGCAGTGATCTATGATTGCACCACTGCATCCCAGCCTGGGCGACAGAGCAAGACCCTGTCTCTAAAAAGAGAAGGAGAGAGAGAAAGAAAAAAATAAAGAACACAAACACATATGTTTTGCACGTATCATGTATACATTTCTGGCTTTTTTGTTTTATAGGTATGGATTCATATTATACGTAATTTCCTACAACCTGCTTTTGTCATTCAAAAATATTTCTTGGGAAGTCTTTTCAAGACAACTGTTAATAACTCTCTTTCTTCTTTTAACAGTGTTTGTCTACCATAATGTATTTAATCATTTCCTTATTGATGAATATTTATTTTTATATTTATGCTAAAGTAATATTTGTTTGAAAATATCATTATTTCCTGGTGTTTTTATTTTTATAATACAGATTCTTAGAAGTGAGATTGCATATTTGGGAGATCCCAGGTAAATGCAGAGGTAAGAGAAGCATCTTGATTAAAACTAGAAACTCTATAAAAGGGAAGATGGATGTCTTAAATTAAATGACATTTGATTTTAAATTTGAAACTTTAAAATTAAATTTACTAAAATAAGTTAAAAATGTGTGTGGAAAAGTATAAGCAATTTCAACAATGTTTACTTTTGGGAAATGTTTATAGTGCAAGTAGTAGGCAAGATAAATAATTATTATAATATCCAGATAACTTTTATAAGTTGCTAGAAATTAGGTAAAGAAAAGTTACATGTAACTCATTGAAAATTATATGCAAAGGGCCACCAAACACATGAAAATATGTTCAAATTCTGTAGAAGCCACAAAACAACAAATTAAAGTAACAATATGCTATGACTTTGTACTTATCACACTAGCCGAAAATTAAAAAGAACCACAAAACTTACTGCTGGAAGAGCTGTGGTGAAAAAGGGTGTTCTGATACATTGCTGATGACTGCACAATTGTAAGCCAATTTGGAAAACAGACAGGATTAATTTTTATGAATTTTTATCTGGTCACAGAAGCAACCACTGTTAAAGTGGCTTGGGAAAAGAACAGCTGAAAGAGCTTTCGTTGGTAGCTTAAAATACTAGTGAAGCAGTAAAATAGGAGTCAAAAATGAGCTTCAATCAGTATGCACATTTTAAGTGCCCAGCAGACAATTCTATCATATCACTCAAGTCAGATATGCAGTAGTTTTATTTCTTCTCTGAATTTCTGGATGGTAGTAGAGTGGAGTCCTCGGGAAATCATGGTGGAGAGAGGATGTTTGATATATGTATTCCTAAGCTGTGATTCAAGCTGGATTCCAGATACACCAGGATTAAATGCTGGCATGAAAGGGACAAAACCGTCAAGTGCTTGAGGATTCTAACTGTGGCTAAATCTGAAATCAGCTGGCGTCAGAAGACATGAAGGCACAGGTAGCAGGGAGAGGATGAGTCTGGAGCAATTCTCACACCCAGGATACCGTCCTTGAAGCTTGGCAACCTGGCCAAGCATGGATGGTCCATGTCCAATGAGGGAGGGTGCCCTGGGTGAGAAAAAAGCAAATTCATAGGCTGCACAGGGGATCTGTCTCTTTTTGTTTCTCACTTCTCTTGGTCCCTAGACTCACCACCCTAACTCATGTCTTTGAAAGTCAAAAGAAAAAGAAGAGAGCTCAGGTCCCAGAGGACTAGAATGTGTATAAATTGAAACTCTGCATTGTAACTAATTTCAGCTCAAATGAGGACAAATACCAGTAGAAATTATCTATTAAGGCTGTAGCAGAGTGAGGATATTATGAAAACAGTCTCCAAACCCAAATTTAGGACACATGGCCTCATAAATATAAATGTTCTCTTAAGAACAATAGAATGGGCTGTTTTCCACTGGGATCATTTCAGAACATCTGAGGAATATAATCACTATGAATATGTGAGGAAATGTAATGGCAAATTAAGTTTCAGGTCAATTGGGATGAGGGGATAGGAAAACCCCTAAGTCCTTTCTCACTCTCTACTTCCAGGTCCAGATGCCAACCTCACCCCTCCCAATCTGGTTTATAGCACAGGGGATAGGGCAGGCCACAGAACTGTAGAAGGAAGTGAGAGCCCAGTCTCTGTTTCCCTCATTCTTTTCCCCAATAACTGCTGAACAGCCAACACACCTGCCAAAATAATTTGAAAGGAGCCTGGCATTAGAGCAAGGTCTGAGCAAAGTGCAAACTAACAATGGGGCCTTAATATGCAGGACTGTCTAAGCAATTACTGAGATTTATGATATTAATACCCACGATTTTTCATAAAGACAGCAGAAGGTGTGCTTCCTACATGTGAGAATGGAACTTGGCCCAGATCCCCAGTGTCGGCTCCTATAATCAAAGCCAATAGGCAGCCTCCCCTGGGCAGAGACGAGTACAAGTACAGCCGCCCATCCTGGGGTAACAAGGCACTCCTCCGTCCACATTCTAACCATCCAGGCCTATCGCTTATTTGAGAATCTTCATCTTAGAATGAAGATGTTAATAGTAAGACTTTTTGAGTCAGAGCCCTAGGAAAAATTTGGCTGGGAGTCTGGGTTTTGTGGACATTAGACTCAGAATGGGTATGTTGATTGATTGTATTCAGCCAAGAACAAACCTTCTCTTGTGCAGCTGAGTCACAAGATCATTTGGTGCAATTGTGAATAGCTGAAAACTCAGTAATAAGTTCCATATTTCACAAGTGGTGTCTCATGCCAGAGATGTTTCTTTTGTCAACCGGGACATGTTCCTTCTTAAATATAATCTTGCTAGTGGTGGCAGGTACATTTTGAATTCTCCATGCTTCTTTAGGTACCAGATGTGCCTGCTACAGATAATGCTCAGATGTTCCATGTCTTTCTACAGGACGGAGGTATGCTTTGATTCTTTTCCACCACAAAACAAATTTTAAGTGAAATTGGTGTATAACAAGGAATATTGTTAAAATGCATTATTATAATCCAAAGCTTATTAAAAATCTACTTTTTCGAGTGAAGATAGCAAAACTGAAATATTATTTTTATGATGAACAAGTGAAAAACAATTATGGTCTTAAACCAAAGATAATCAGGCATTAGGAAACTTCAAACATGTAGCTCCACTGAAAAGCCAACATTTTAAATTTTCTCCATGGTGGCTTACTCCTGCCAAGAGACTCTCATTAAAGGAAGAGATAATTAATACATACATGTCACAATCATGTGACCAATAGGTACTGGGAAAGCCAAACCTGTAGATATTTTAAGGAGCTCTCTGGGAAACAAAAAATGTAGTGTGAAACTTCTATTTCTAGCAATATGAGGAATAAGATATTGCTAAAAAAATACAAACTAAAAAAAACAAAGTGTAGAATAAATTGGATTTTCAAAAAGTTTAAAATGTATTTTTGAATCTACTCATGTGATTGAAACATAGTGAATGTATTAATAATAATATATAAAATAAGAAAAAGATAATATAAAATTTTTAAGTTCCTTTACTATTACAGGGAAAAGATATCAATGAATTATAGATGTTGGTATGTTGTACACACATACTAAATTTCTAAGGTAATAACTAAAATTACCAGAATGTACACTTTCCAAGAAAACCAAGCACTCCAAAATAAGTAAGAAAAGCATAAAGAAGAAATTTAGAAATGCATAATAAATACAAAGGTAAAGTAGAAATGCATCTGCTTATGTTGTTATTATAATAAATGTAAATTGCTTTTCCATTCAAAGACAAAGATGGTAAAACTAATATGTCTTTTTAATCCAACACCTGCTATTACAATAGATACTTCTAAAACATAAGGACACAGAAAAGGTTAAACTAATGAAAAAAAAAAATACCAGGCAAACGCTAATCAGAGGAAGCCTTATGTAATTATATGACTGTCAGAAAGATAAGACTTTAATAAAAAACATTATTAAAGATAAAAAAGGCTACTATATAAGATTTGAGCTTTAGTTTATCAAGGAAAAGTGGTGGGAGAGTTTTATATCTATTTCTGATTTTATATGTGTGTGTGTGTGTGTGTGTGTGTGTGTATATATATATATGTATATATATATATACAGTTTTATTATATTAAACAGAAAAAAATCTAGATGGATACCCCAGTTACCCTGATTTGATCATTACACATTATGTGCCTGTATCAAAACATCACATGTACCCCATAAAAATATACAACTATTATGTACCCATAATAGCCCGCCTCTACTAAAAATATGAAAAATTATCTGGGCATGGTGGCATGTGCCTGTAATCCCAGCTACTCAGGAGGCTGAGGCAGGAGAATTGCCTGAACCCAGGAGGCGGAGGTTGCAGTGAGCCAAGATCGTGCCATTGCACTCCAGCCTGGGTAACAAGAGCGAAACTCCGTCTCCAAAAAAAAAAAAAAAGAGAGAGAAAAAATTCTAGTAAAGTAACTATCTAACAACATATGTAGGAAATTTCTCTCAACAATTGAAAAATAAAACTTATTTTTAGGTATTTGGATTATTTACAAAACTTAACATCTAGGATATAAAAAACACTAATAAATTTTAAATAATATATACTCTACAGATATTTTACCTAGTCACAATGCAATGAAATAGTAGATTAAGATAGCTTTTAAACTTAAAAATATTAAACTTTAAAAATCCATAAAAAGTCATAGCTGAAATAATAAATAAATAAAGCAATAAGCAACCTACAATTAAATTAAAACACAAAGTATAAAATAAATATCCATCAGTTCATACTGACATAAATAAATTATTGAATAAACAAATAAG
Source organism: Cebus imitator (assembly GCF_001604975.1). Classification (NCBI taxonomy): domain Eukaryota; kingdom Metazoa; phylum Chordata; class Mammalia; order Primates; family Cebidae; genus Cebus; species Cebus imitator. The sequence goes on from NW_016107357.1 coordinate 4,618,273, forward strand.
GGAGAAGAGACAAATCTACCATGTAGAGAAATTTCAAATAATTTATCTAAATATCCTCATGTCCTCTCTGCCAAAGAAGCATAACTCTTCATCCCGTAATGTGAACTGTGTATAGTGACTTCCTTCTAAAAGGCACAGTGTAGAATGTGAAAAAAAGAATAACAATAGAGAAACTTGACAAATGCCACTTGAGGGAAGGTGATCAAAGTTAACATTATTAATGAGAAGTCGTGTCAATACTTTATCCCTTTAAAATTATGTGATGAAAATGGCATTTCACTTACCCGCAAAAACCCATAACCCCCTAACCATGAGAAAACGATTAGACAAATCCAAATGAAGAACATTCTACAAAATAACTTACCAGTACTCTAAAACTGTCAAAGTCATCAAAAGCAAGCAAAGTCTAACAAACTGTTATTATCTAGGGGATTCCAAAGGACATGATAGATGAATATAATATAGTATTCTGGAACAGAAAGAAATAGATAAGAACAAAGGAAATATAAACAAATTATGAACTTCAATTGTTAATAACAATATTGCTTCATCAGTTTTAACAAATTTACCATAATATTGTTAAATGTTAACAATAAGTAAACTGAGTAGAGGCATGTGGAAACTCCCTGTATCCTATATGTTATCCTTGCAACATTTCTGTGACTCTAAAAGTATTCTAATAAAAAGTGTATTTTTAAAAGTGCATAAGTTTAGAAATAAAATAAAAATTGTCTTTGAAAACCCACAAAATTCTTAATGAAAATTAGTACTTGGACCAGAATGATTATAAAGATACTACTTTCAAATCTGCGGGATTTAACTAGATAGTAGTTTTTAAAAAGTATACAGCTTTGGTGAAGGATATGAACAGACACTTTTAAAAAGAAGACATTTATGAGGCCAACAAACATATGAAAAATTGCTCATCATCACTGGTCATTAGAGAAGTGCAAATCAAAACCACATTGAGATACCATCTCATGCCAGTCAGAATGGTGATCATTAAAAAATCTGGAGACAACAGATTCTGGAGAGGATGTGGAGAAATAGGAACACTTTTGCATTGTTGGTGGGAGTGTAAATTAGTTCAGCCATTATGGAAGACAGTGTGGTGATTCCTCAAGGATCTAGAAATAGAAATTCCATTTGACCCGGCAATCCCACTACTGGGTATATACCCAAAGGATTATAAATCATTTTACTATAAAGATACATGCACATGTATGTTTATTGCAGCACTATTCCCAAAAGCAAAGGGAATAGAACCAACCCAAATGCCCACCAAAGATAGACTGGATAAAGACAATGTGGCACATAAACACCATAGAATACTATGCAGCCATAAAAAAGGATGTGTTCATGTTCTTTGTAGGGACATGGATGAATCTGGAAACTATCATTTTCAGCAAACTGTCACAAGAACAGAAAACCAAACACCAAATGTTCTCACTCACAGGCAGGTGTTAAACAATAAGAACACATGGGCACAGGGAGCATTACACACTGGGGTCTGTTGGGGAGTGGGAGGCTAGGGGAGGGACAGCAGGGGGTGGGGTGGTTGGGAAGGGATAACAACGGGAGAAATGCCTAATGTAGGTGACAGGGTAATGGAGGCAGCAAACCACCATGGCATGTGTGTACCTATGCAACAATCCTGCAAGATCTGCACATGTACCCCAGAACTTAAAAAAAAAAAAAAAAAAAAAAAGGTAAAATGAGTGGGTGAGGGGGAAGTATACAGCCTTAAATGTTTGTCCTAGAAAGGAGGAAAGTTAAAACTTAATTATCTAGGTATTCAGTTTATGGAACTAGAAGGATCATCATAATGAACATAAATAAAATGAAAGAATAAAATAATAAAGAACAATAGTTATAAAAATACAAAATAATTATATGAGCAAGGATGAACATAGACAAAAGCTGGTTGTTTGAAAAGACATAAAAATTGGCAAGATTAATCTGGATAAAGTGGAACAGTCCCCCTCCCCAAAAAATATTAAAAATTTTTAAAGGACATAATTATAGATGCAGCAGATTTTCTTAAAGACATATGTTATTAAAAGTTTATGCCAACATATTTTAAAACCTAGATGAAATGGACAGAAAATATAAAAACTGATTTAAGAACACCATGTGACAAAAAATGAGCTTAGAGATGAGTTGTTCAAATGTTTAAGGAACTGAGATTTCTGTCCTTATACCAAATCTTCCGAAGAATTGCAAAAGTGAGGCCACTCCCAATTAACTTTATGAGGCTCATATAATCTACACAATAAACAAAGAAAAGATAAGGACATTTTGAGAACAAAATTAGACAAGCTCTGATTTATAAACATAGATGAAAAAAGATAAAGAAAAATGTTAGCAAACTGAATTCCATATTGTACAAAACAAAAATACATAGTGGCTAAGCTAATTATATTCCAGGAATAGAAGTCATTAAAAAATCTATTAATGTGATTAATCACATAGACAGATCAAACAAATATGATTGCTTTGATGTATGCAGAAGAAGCATGCAATATACTCAACATTCATTCTTTATATTTAAAAATTCCTTAATAAACTCCAGGAGGAGGAGGAGACTTCAACCTGAAAAAAGGGCACTACAATATCATTTTATAAATCATTATTCTAAACAGTAAAAATTTTTAAATGCTTCTGTTAAAACTAGAAGCATGACATATCTTCTTGCTATCATAATTCCATCTAATGTTATATTAGAGGTTCTGTCCAATCTATTTTTTGCTTCATTAATCAAAAATCTATTTTTAGGAAAAACAAAATCTTATTATTTTTAGATGATATAATCCACATAGAAATTCCAGAGGAAATTGCAGATATTTACTTTTAGACTTAGAGAAATGTATGCAGATTGTCTGTACATATAAGATACAGTTAGAAGATATAATGATAAGACATCATTTACCATATCAATTAAAATGTAAAACATCCACAAAGATAAAAAAAAAATGTAAAACCTTTGTAAAACTTTGAGTAACTTTAAATACACAATTGAACCAAGATATATACTATGTACATGGTTGATAAGACTTAGATTACAACTATGTCAATTCTCTACAAATTTAATAGATTGATTTTATATTATCCCTATCAATATCCCAAAAGGGTTTTCCATAGAGCTTGACAAACTGATCTTAAAACTTATATGAAAAAGCAAAAGGACAAGAAAGGGCAAAAGGCCCCTGGGATATTTTTTGTTGCAAAGTTTTTAATTACTGAGTTGATCTCTTCAATTCTTATTGGTCTTTTCACATTTTCTATTTCTCCATGAATAAGTTTTGGTAGTATATTAGTCCATTTTCATACTACTGATAAGACATACCTGAGACTGAACAATTTATAAAGAAAAATAAGTTCAGTAAACTCACAATTCCTTGTGGCTGGGGAGGCCTCACAATCATGGTAGAAGGTGAAAAGCACGTCTTACATGGTGACAGACAATAGATAATGAAAGCTTGTGCCGGGAAACCCCCCTTTATAAAACCTTCAGATCTCGTGAGACTTATTCACTACCATGAGAATAGCACAGGAAAGACCCACCCCCATGATTCAACTCCCACCAGGTCCCTCTCACAACATGTGGGAATTATGGGAGCTACAATCCAAGATGAGATTTGGGTGGGGACAGCCAAATCATATCATTCCACCCCTGGCCTCTCCCAAATCTCATATCCTTACATTTCAAAACCAATCATGCCTTCCCAACAGTCCCCCAAAGTCTTAACTCATTTCAGCATTAACTAAAAGTCAACAGTCCAAAGTCTTATCTAAAACAAGGCAAGTCCCTTCCACCTATAAGCCAGTAAAATCAAAAGCAAGTTAGTTATTATTTTTTTCTTTTTTTTAGCAAAAATAAAGAAAAAAAAAAGAATAAAAAAAAAACAAAAAACAATGAAGGAAAGGAAGAAAGAGGGAGGAAGAGGGAGAGAGAACGGGGGTGTTGCTTTATTGCCCCGGCTAGAATGCAGTCTAAAAGTGAGTATGCCTATAATTGTGCTTAATAATAGAGACATGAAAAAAAAATGAGGAAAGAAAATAACAAACAAGCAGCCAACCAATATTTCATTTAAACCTATAAATAGGTGTGATGTGGTACTGATAAGAGTGTATATTTTGTGTATTTAAAGTGGAGAGTTCTATAAATGTTAATTAAGTTTACTTGTTCCAGATCTGAGTTCAAATCCTGGATATCATTGCTAATTTTCTGTCTCATTGATCTGTCTAGTATTGATGTTGAAGTCTCCCACTATTATTGTGTGGGAGTCTAAGTCTCTCTATATGTCTTATATATCTGGGTATTCCTGTATTGGGTGCGTATATATTTAGAATCTTTAGCTCTTCTTGTTGCATTGATCCTTTTATCATTATGTAATATCCTTCTTTGCTTCTTATGATCTTTGTTGCTTAGGAGTCTATTTTATCAGAGGCAAAAATTGCAACTCATGCTTTTTATTTATTTATTTATTTTTGCTCTCCATTTGGTTGGTAAATCTTTCTCCATCACTTTGTTTTGAGTCTTTGTGTATCCTTGCATGTGAGATGGGTCTGGATGCAGCATACCGATGGGTTTTGGCTTTTTTTGCCTGTCTGTGTCTTTGGATTGGGGGATTTACTCGATTTAAATTTAGAATTAATAATAATATATGTGAGTTTAATACTGCCATTTAATGTTAGCTGGCTGTTTTGCCTATTAATTGGTGTAAATTCTTGATTATGTTGATGCTCTTTACTTTTTGGTATTTTTTAGAAAGGCTGATACTGGTTGTTCCTTTCTATGTGTAGTGGTTCTTTCAGAAGCTCTTGTAAAGCAGGCCTGGTGGTAATGAAATCTCTGAGTGCTTGCTTGTTCACAAAAGATTTTATTTTTCCTTCGCCTATGAAGCTTACTTTGGCTGGATGTAAAATTCTGGGTTGAAAGTTCTTTTCTTTAAGGATGTTGAATATTGGCCCCCACTCTCTTCTGGCTTGTAGGGTTTCTGCTGAGATCTGCTGTGAGTCTGATAGGCTTCCCTTTATGGGTAACCTGACCTTTCTCTCTGGCTGCCCTCAGTATTTTCTCCTTCATTTCAACCCTGGTGAATCTGGCGATTATGTGCCTTGAGGTTGGTCTTCTTAAGGAACATCTTTGTGGTGTTCTCTGTATTACCTGGGGTTGAATATTGTCCTGCCTTGCCAGGTTGGGAAAGCTTTCCTGAATAATATCCTGAAGCGTATTTTCCAGCTTGGATTGATTCTGTTCGTCACATTCAGGTACACCTATCAAACGTAGATTAGGTCTTTTCACATTGTCCCATATTTCTTGGAGACTTTGCTCGTTCCTTTTTATCCTTTTTTCTCTAATCTTATCTTCTTGTTTTATTTCATTAAGTTGGTCTTTGACCTCTGATATCTTTTATTCTGCTTGATCAATTCAGCTGTTAAAACTTGTGCACACTTTGCAAAGTTCTCATGTTGTGTTTTTCAGCTCCATTAATTCACTTATATTCCTCTCTAAATTGTGTATTCTTGTTAACATTTCGTCAAACCTTTTTTCAGAGTTCTAGTTTCTTTGCATTGGGTTAGAACAAGTTCTTTTAATTCTCTGAAGTTTCTTATCATCCACCTTTTGAAGCCTGCTTCTGTTAATGGAACACACTCGTTCTCCAACAGGCCTTGTTCTGTTGCTGATAAGGAACTGTGATCCCCTGTAGAGGGAGAGGCGTTCTAATTTTGGGTATTCTGAGCCTTTTTAGGCTGGTTTCTTACCTTCATTATACATTTATCCATCTGTGATCTTTATAATTACCGTCTTTATAATTGGGTTTCTGAGTGGGTGTACAACTTGTTGATTCCCAGTGCTAAAATCTGAGCAACCCACTGCACTGGCCAAAACAGCGGCATTAAGATTGATGGTGCTTTTCTGACTCTGCACCAAGATCCACCACACCAAGATCTGCCACATCAAGGCAGCGGCAAAACCGCCTCGCCAGCCACAAGAGTCGCACTGGCGACCCATGGGGCTCCTCCGCTGGGAATCGCCTGGTGCGTGAGCAACAGAAATTTGTCTAAAAGTGTGGCGTCCTCTTGTTCTCTGCACTTTCACTGGGAGCTACAATCCTGAGCTGCTAGTGATCAACCATCTTGGATCTCTCTCCCCACAAGTTAGTTATTTTTAGATAAAATGGGGTTACAGGCATTGGGTAAATGCAGCTATTCCAAATGGGAAAAATTGGCCAAAATGAAGGGGCTAAAGACCCCATGCAAGTCCAAAATTTAGCAGCGAAGTCAAATATTAAAGCTCCAAAATGATCTCCTTTGATTCCATGTCTCACTTTCAGGTCACATTGATGCAAGAGGTGGGTTCCCATGGTCTTGGCTAGCTCCATCCCTGTTGCAGGGTACAGTCTTCCTCCAGGCTGGTTTCACAGATTGGCATTGAGTGTCTGCAGCTTTTCCAGGTGCACTGTCCAAGCAGTCAGTGGATCTACCATTCTACTCTCTGGAAGACGATGGCCCTCTTCTCATAACTCCACTAGACAGCACCCCAGTGGGGACTCTGTTTGGGGGCTCCCACCCCACATTTTCCTTCTGCACTGCCCTAGCAGAGGTTCTCCATGAGCACCCTGCCCCTGCAGCAAACTTCTGCCTGGACGTCCAGGCATTTCCATACATCCTCTGAAATCTAAGCAGAAATCTAAGCAGAGGTCCCCAAACCTTAATTCTTGACTTCTGTGTACCTGCAGGCTCAATACCACATGGAAGCTGCTAAGGCTTGGGGCTTGCACCCTTTGAATCCATGGCCTGAGCTACGCTTTGGCCCCTTTTAGTCACGGCTGGAGCAGCTAGGATGCAGGGCACCAAGTCCCTAGACTTCATGCAGCAGAGGGACCTTGGGCCCAGCCCACAAAACCATTTTTTCCTCCTAAGCATCCAGGCCTGTGAAAGGTGGAGCTGCTGCAAAGATCTTGATCATGTCCTGGAGACATTTTCTCCATTGTTTGGGGATTAACACTTGGCTCCTCATTATTTATGCAAAATTCTGCAGCCAGCTTGAATTTCTGCTCAGAAAATGGGGTTTTCTTTTCTATTGCATTATCAAGATTCAAATTTTCTAAACTTTTATGCTCTGCTTCCCTTATAAAGCTGAATGCCTTTAACAGCACCAAAGTCACCTCTTGAATGCTTTGCTGTTTAGAAATTTATTCTGCCAGATACCCTAGGCAGGGGCAAAATGCCACCAGTCTCTTTGCTAAAACATAACAAGAGTCACCTTTGCTCCAGTTCCCAACAAGTTTCTCATCTCCATCTGAGACCACCTCAGCATGGATTTCATTGTCCATTATCATTATCAGTATTTTGGTCAAGCCATTCAACAAGTCTCTAGGGAGTTCCAAACTTTCCCACATTTTTCTGTCTTCTTCTGAGCCCTCCAAACTCTTCCAACCTCTGCCTGTTACCCAGTTCCAAAGTTGCTTCCACATTTTTTGGATATCTTTTCAGCAATGCCCCCCTCCATATGTACCAATTTACTGTATTAGTCCATTTCCACGCTGCTGATAAAGACATACCCAAGATCAGGCAATTTACAAAAGAAAAAGGTTTAATGGACTCACAGTTCCAAGTGGCTGGGGAGGCCTCACAATCATGGTGGAAGGTGAAAGGCACATCTCACATGGCAGACAAGAGGAGAGAGCTTTGCAGGGAAATTCCCCTTTATAAAACCATCAGATCTCATGAAACTTATTCACTATCACAAGAATAGCATGGGAATGACCAATCCCCATGATGCAGTTACCTCCCAGCAGGTCACTCTCATGACACATGGAAATTGTGGGAGCTATAACCCAAGATGAGATTTGGGTGGGGACACAGCCAAACCATAGCAGGTAGGTGGATATTTCTAGGAATTTATCTGTTTCTTTTAGGTTATCCAATTTGTTGAAACGTAATTGTTCAGCCTTTTATAAACCTTTTTTAAAATCTCTGTGGCATTAATTGTAATGTCTCCTCTTCCATTTCTGATTTCGTTTGAGTCTTCTGTCTTATGTTATTTAGCCTATGTAAAAGTTTGTCAAATTTGTTTATCTTTTTTTGAAAGAAAACTTTTAGTTTCATTGATTTTTCTATCCTCAGTTTTGTTTATCTCTGCTCTAATCTTTATTATTTCCTCCCCTTTGCTAACTTTGGGCCTAGTTTGTTCTTTTTCTTTTTTTTTCCTAGTTTCTTGAGGTCTAGGGTAAAGTAGATAGACAGACGATAGATAGATAGATAGATAGATAGATAGAGATATGGATATATCTATAGATATAGATACAGTGTGTGTATGTACGTGTGTCTTGATAGTGTCCTATAAGGCCTTTAGATTTTCTTCAGTCATTTCCATCATTCTCTGTTCCTTTTGCTCTTCTTACTGGGTAATTTCAAATGACTTCTGGTTCACTGATTTTCCATTCTGCTTATTCAAGCTTGCTGTTAGACACTGTTAAACTGAAAAATCACAAGATTTATAAATTTAGAAGGTGAGAGGAGACTTCATTTCTTGTGAAGAGTTACAGCCTTCAAGGTGACCATCCATAGCTGGGAAGCATAGCCGCTGGGAAGCATAGCCGCTGGGAAGCATAGCCTCTGGCAAATATGAGAAAGGCACTTTGAAGGAGCAGGGATTATGGTAGGAGCCTTATGCTGAATGGGTTGGCTAACATACATATTCAACAGGTTAGAGGAGGAGCTACAAATATTCAAGTAGGTGATTCCGACTTAATGTCTCAGTATATTGCAGTTAGGCCTTATATTTCAAAAGGTGAAGAGGAACATGAAGGCATTCTATAAACTGCCAAGAACAAGCCCATGGTTGGTAATCTTATCAGACAAACCAGTCTCTTGTCTAATTAAAGCTGTAGTCATGTGTGACTTGTAGAACAGAGAGTCAGTTAGTGCTTGCTGGTAGAAGAGCTGCAAGTTTTAAAATTATTGCTTATCTCAAGACCAGTGCTTGTTTAGCTGCTAAAGAAAAAGAAAAATCTTGTGGCAGTTAGAACATAGTTTATTTTTTAAGTGTAGGGGGTGCGTGATTTAACTCTTGCCAGGCACGGCCTTGGGGCCTGTTTATAATTTGACATTGTATTGCCACAAAGAGTTTGTTTTGTCAGTCTTAGATCTCTATTTTAAAATTAATGCTGGTCAGTCATTGTGTCTAAACTGTAAAAGGGAGAGTGTATAATGAGGCATGTCTGACCTCCTGTCCCATCATAGCTGGGAACTCAGTTTTTAAGGTTTCTCTATAGTCCTTTCGGCCAAGTGGGAACCAGTCAGTTGGTGTGGGGTGGGGGCTTAGGATTTTATTTTTAGTTTACAACATTATTTTTTTCAGTTCATTTAAGACATTCTTCAGCTCCAAAATTTATTCTACTCTTTTTGTTTGTATGTTTTTGTTGAAATTCTTATTTTGCTCACTCATCGTTTGTATGAGCTCATTGAGGATCTTTTAAAGTTTATTTTGAATTCTTTGTCAGGTAATTCATACACTTTTATTTATTTATGGTTGATTTCTGGAGATTTATTTATTTATTTTTTATTGGATCATTTATCCCTGTTTCTTCATGCTTTTTTAAACTTTGCACTGATACCTACATATTTGAAAACAACTACCTCTCCCAGTTTTTACAGACTGGATTTGTACAGGGAATGACATCACCATTAAGAGTGTCTGGGGATTCTGGGGCCCTCTCAAATCTTTTCTGTGATGTGTCTTCTTTGGACTTTTGCATGTAGATTCTTAATTATAGAGATTTGCTTGTTTCTTTTTTTAGGAGCTCATAATCTCTCACTCCTTCTGATAGCTGTCTGCTGTACCATGGGTCCTCTAAAACAGCAGCATGCTCTCAGCTTTCCCCAAAGATCTAGAGTATGCTTGTTCCATCAACAACCCAAGTTGAGTTAGACAAAAGCCAGTCACTCCTGAAAAGCCAGAATGTTTGATACATACTCCATTCCTCTCTTTCTCCCCTGAGTGAGAGGCCGCTTCAGCCCAATATGCTCTAACATCGGCCATTTGAAGCAGCAAAAGCTGCCCATTTCTATTTTATTCTCAGTGGCTCCCAGAAATCTAGAGTATGCTGGCTCCTTTAAGTGCTTTGAGACAGGTGAAACAGAAGCCAGTCCCTCAGGTACCCTCTAAAAAAGTCAGAACATTGCGCATACAGTTGAAAACTACTTTTTCCTCCTCAGGGAGAGGCCAGGAGCTAGGATTTTCTTCCCAAATGTGTGGTGCTGTGACAAGGGGAGAGCTTATCATATTAGGATGCCATAAATTTTTCTAATGGCTTTGATGTTGCTGATTTTGCATTTACATGGGGTGTAGAAGTCTCTTAACTGGTTTCTACATTTACCATAAAGAGAATTGGTCTATATATTGTTGAATCAATGTTTCCATGGGAGGAAAGAGGTTTCTGGGGCTTTATACTCTACCATCTGGATGATGTCACTCTCAATAGTGTGCTTTTAAGGTCATGGCAACAAAGTGACATAAGGCATTAGTACCAAGATCCGGAGTATGGAGCAAACCTGGGACAAAGGGCTTGGTCCTGGTGATGCCATTTTTTGGTTGAACTAAACTATGCCTCAAGTCTACCCATGCATTTATGCAAACCAGTTAGTTCTCGTTTTGCTTAAGCTATTTGGTCTAGATATTTAGTTACTTACAATCTGAAGAGTCTTCAGTGATAAAGCTGTGATGTAGGCTTTTTTTTTTTTTCTTTTTAACTGTTTTCTTTAAATGCAGTTATTATATAATGAGTTCTTTGCTTCTTGCAATGGTATCAAGAATTATCATAACCTAGTTTTAACTTACTATTTCTATCCTCATTTCTTGCTATTTTTGTCCCATGCACACGTGCTCTAGTCACACTATTCTATGCTTTGTCCCCAAGCATATAGTTACATGCTGTATGATTTTTCATGGTATTCTTTATTTTTTTCTAAAATGCCTCCTACCACCTCTTGGCTATCAAAAGTTAAACACTACAGACAAGCTTAAATATCCCTTATGGGTGATAGTCAGGATCAACCTTCTGAACTGCTGAAATTGTGTTCACATTATTATAATTCAAAAATGTGATATTTTTAATGAGTTGAGGGGCCCATTTGCTATTACATTAGATAGGGAGCCCCTTGATGGTTAGACCCATGTCTGTTTATTTCCATGCCCATTGTTCAATGCTAGCTGACATTCAATAAATATTTAGTGAATTAATAAACAACCACCTACAGTGGAAAAGGGCAAGATGAGTGTAAAGGTTTATAGTCAGCAAACTAGTCAGAGTTCAGCAAATAAATGAAAGAGTACAAAGAACCTCCTTGACCCTGAAGTTATCTTTCAGACTTTGAAGGGGCCCTTTCTGCTTAAGCAGGCTTGTTATTTTCACAGTTTTATGAAGCAGCATGACCGGTTCGATTTCTTTTCGAATCAAAGTAGCTAGACCAGCATAGATGTCCTTAAAAAAATACAATTTTTTCTCCGCCATTTTATCTTGCCTAATGAAAAACCCATTCATTCGGTCTTTTGGCAATTGCTGTAACATGCGCTCTGGGATTTTTAAGAATGGTTTTCAAAGGAAACAGAGAGATGGTTCCTCTCCATTTCATTCTAGCCAAAGTTAACCTAAGCATTTAGAGGTTTTCCTTCCAGGTTTGTACTGCTTTTATTTATTTTCCTATGTTCATTCATCACCATGGATGCTATGGTTGGAGAGAAAAGGGTCTCAGCTGCAGAACTTGCTTCTGTATTCTATTCACAGCATGAAGTTCACAGTGAGTAATAAAAAAATTTGATCAAATTAACGTACAAATGAATGCATTGTAAAAAAATAATGTTAAAAACACAAAATTTGGGAACAAACTCAGCTTCAGTAAGCATATCTATAAATATCTGAGGGAACAGAAATGGGAAACCAACATTGGCGAGAGCACCACTCAATAAATAGCTAGATATGGTCACTGGAGAAACTTGTTCTAATGTTTTAAAGGTATCAGACACAATAAACAAGACCAGATACAAATTAATAATAACAACCAAAAGGAAACTCTTTAGGCTCAACACAGTGCTTTGATGTAATATATTTACATTTTATTCCTCTTCGAGTCCCATTAAAATAGTTGCATAGGATGGTACAGTTCTTTCTCTTAAAGTACTTCTGTACTAGTTAATTTTTTTTTGGTCTCTTCTATATACAATTTATTAAAAAATATAAAGGGTCTTTAGGGCTCTCAGGAGCCTCCATGTTTTGGCAAAGAAGAGAATGAAAAAAGAAGATTCCTAAAATTATGGAAACTATTCTTTGGGTAACTCAAAGCAAAACAAAACAAACAAAAAACAAAAGTAGGGTTTGAGATATAAAAGGTATCCCTAAAACTCTTTAATTTGGTGACCATTCTTTGCAGACCTAAAGAGCACTTCTTTCCTAGGATTGACATAAATACATAAATTATGCATCGTAAACCTTGTTAGTTATCTAATTCTATTATAATGTCACTTCCAATTATGGGACTAAAGAAATCAAATTTTATTCTTGCATTTCCAAGTAGAGATATTTTTCACCTGTATCAGGGCCTAGAATTGAAACTAAAACAAGCTACAATAGAGACTGAACCACGAAATTGAACCATAGAGTACAGAAGCCAGCACAGAATACAATTTGTCTGTTTTTACCAAAAACCATGTTCCTGGGAACATAAACCTGTTTGCATGCTAAGAACCTTGAAATAAAAAAAAAAAACATGATAATATTTAGGAAGAGAACAATTTGTTTTTCACCAGTCCCCAAATCTATTGGGCATTTATCGCCTCAATTAGTTTTTCAAACAACTTTAGAAAATCAACACAAGGTCCAATTGATTGTCCCACTTAGATAAGGAATTAAAAGTTATTAAGTTTGGCTTTGAAACTTTACATTTGCACATTTATACTAATATGTACCCATATCTAGACAACTGCTTTCATTTTTAAAATATCCCACAGTCAAGTAGTACACCATCATCCAAACAAGACTGCTTGTGTGAAGATAGACACCTGGTGGTCAATATGTAGAACTGCAGCTGCGGAAAGACCTAGATTTCTTCGAGATTGTCTCTTGTTTTTCCCCCCATTTCCTTCTGCTTTCTGGGTAGATTGTTGTTGATGGTGGACATACTGCAGCTGTGTGCAAGTGAGTCTCAAGTTCAAGTCAAGAGATTTCCAGAACAGTTACATCAATTCCATGAAAGCTGCAGGTCACAAGTCCTCTAAATTATTTAGAGAGCCAACCAATGTAGTGTTGCTAACATTTTTTAAAAGTTACTAAAATCTCTTAAGCAAGAAGTTGAACAGGAGCCTCAGTGTTTCAGAGTAAGGGTTAAACTCCACCTAAAAACTTCTACACTTCCTCAGTCAGGATAAGAAGCTTCTGTTTCCTTTTGGGAAGGAAAAAGAAGTGTCAATTCCTTTGGTACCACAAAAACAAGCCTTTTGAGCATTTAAATATGGCCCTACCCCTGAACCAAGCCTGCCTCATGTCTAAGTGTTTTTCTCCAAACTGAACTCCACAAGACAAAAACATAACTTGAAAAAAAATGGCAAGCTAAAATCTCTCTTTTTTTTGTTGTTGCTCCTGGCTATTAATTTTATTCTCTTTAATTTTTAAGTCTTGAAATAAGCTTCTGGAAGCAGATAGAGAATAGTTTCTAACTTTCTCAGAGTATACTTGGTTGTAGGCAGGGAGTGGAACCATAGCATGGGTTCTCACTCTAATTGTAGCAGTAAAGGAGGAGGAAAGACATGCATCAGAAGGACAAAGTGCGTGAGTTGGATCAATGTCTGATGAACCAACACACTCCAGTGCTGGAGATGCCTTGATTTCCCATTAGGCTACTACATAGAAAGGAATAGCTTAGTCACATTGGCTGAATTCCTTATGTTACAATTACAGGCACAGTCACACCTGAAATGATGACATTGCGGTCAGAATGCCCATTGCCTAACTTCTATTGGGCCTTTGCTCTGTGCCAGGCAGTGTGCACTCACAGCCTCAAATCATGCCACACACCCCGTCTTCCTGCTTGCTTCCAGTTGGCCCAGATGGACACACAGCATCTTGGTCCTGGCAAGCAGAGGGCTGGGGTGTCCACGCTTAGTCTAATCCACGCCTCCCATCCTGTTTCTAACCCACATGTGTATTCACATACATACATCATCATATGAAAGCCAAGGACTTCTCCAATATTTAGGGGCTGACTGGCCAGTATTTTTATCACCAGAAAGAAGAATGGGAAAAGATATGAAGAAAACTCTTTTGTCACAAGAGAAATATATTAATTTGGGTTGAATAATGCAGTAAATATAGTGACCCCTCTTTCCATCCTCAGTCAAATTAATGTGAACCTCTGGCCAGGATTAGGGGACATCTGAAGAAGAGGTTCCTTGTAGTGATGATGAGAACTATCATATCACAAAAACAATTTGAATGTCAGATGCACAATCCTTTTTCTGAAACTCTTGTGAACAAATGTATTTCAGGATTCAGAATTTTTCAGATGGTAGATATGTAATATACAGTCTATGCATTGAATATTGTGGAATAATCTGATCGGGGGCTGGAGTAGGACCCCTAATTCAACACATGAAGAGTTCTGTAACTGAATGTGTGATGGTCACACCAAGAGTGATAAAATAAAGACTAAAATTAGTCTCACATTGTTCAGATCAGGGATTATCATCACATAAATCTACCACACATGAAAAAACACTTTTTTATCAGACTATTTTTGAATATTTGATGGTGAACAGCAGACTGTGGTTCTGCCTGTGTGTGATACAAGAGACATTCCCAGGCCTGCAGTCCTGTTCAGAAAACTCCTACAACTCTCCAAAATCAATAGGGCAAATTACACCACCAAGAAGGAAATCTATTATCAAGTAGCTCATTTTCTTTTTTCATCAAAAGGCAATGTATTCATCATAAAACTATAAAACTTGTAGAAGAAAACATGGAAAAATAACTTCATTATCTGGGATTAGGCAAGGAGTTTTAAATGATGCCAAAAGCATGATACAAAAAAGAAAAAATAAAATTTTGTCAAAATAAAAATCTTTTGCTCTACTAAATCACTTCCAAGAAAATAAAAAGACAAGCTTCAGACTAGAAGAAAATATTTTCAAATCTCCTAACAGAGAACTCTGTATCCAGTTTACATAACAAACTCTCAAAACTCAAAAATAAGAAATCAAATAACCCAATTAAAAATGAGCAAAGAACTTGAACAGATGCTTCACCAAAGAAGATACAGTATTACCAACCACCGCCTCCTTACCCACGGGGGATATACTTCAAGACCGCCAGTGGATGCCTGAAACTAGATAGTACTGAGCCCTAAATAACTCTTACTAATAAAACAATTATAACAATATAATAGAAGTTATGTGAATGTGGGTCTCTCCCTTATCTCGTACTGCACTCACTCTTCTTGTGCTGATGTGAGATGATAAAATGCCTATGTGATGAGATGTCATGACAGTAATCTGATAAGTGAGATGGCTAAGTGACTAACAGGCAAGTAGCCTATACAGCGTGAGTACGCTGGACAGAGGTGATTCACGTCCCACGGAGCAGGGCTGCACCAGGTTTCATCACACTACTCAGAACAGTATGCAGTTTAAAACTCAGGAATTTGTTCCTGGAATTTTGTATTTAGTATTTTCAGGCCACAGTTGACTGCTGGTAACTGAAACTGCAGAAAGCAAAACCTTGGATGGCGGGGGACTACTGTTTAAAGTACAAGAAAAGATACTCAACAGCACAAGCCACTCAGGTCATGTGAATTTAAACCACGACGAGCTACAACCACATACTTATCAGAATGTCCAAAATAAGCCTGGGCGCGGTGGCTCATGCCTGTAATCCTAGCACTTTGGGAGGCCGAGGAAGGCAGATCACCCGATGTCAGGAGTTCAAGACCAGCCTAGCCAACAAAGTGAAACCCCATCTCTACTAAAAATAAAAAATTAGCTGAGCATGGTGATACACACCTATAATCCCAGCCACTCGGGAGGCTAAGGCAGGAGAATCACTTAAACCTGAGAGGTGGAGGTTGCAGTGAGCCAAGATCACGCCACTGCACTCCAGCCTGGGCAACAGAGTGAGATTCTGTCAAAAAAAAAAAAAAAATGTCCAAAATAAATACTGACAATATTGAGTGTTGACAAGGATGCTCAGTAAGTGGACTTCACATTCATGATGGCTGAAATTGGAAAATGCTACAGCGACTCTGGGTAATGGCTTGGCAGGTTCTTTATAAAGTGAAACATACATCTACTCTGTGAGTCCACAAGACCAATCCTGAGTATTTACCCCAGGGAAATGAAAATGTGTGTTCACATGAAAACCGATAAACATTCAGAGCAGTTTTTTTTTTTTTTTTTACAGTACCTTGAAACTGAAAATAGCTTAAATGTCCCTCAATGAGTGAAAGGATAAATAAACTGCAATACTGCATATGATAGAACACTATTAGTAATAAAAAAGAACAACTTAGATAACTCCATGCTGAATAAGAGATTCCAGTTTCAAAAGACAAAAACACGGTTGGTGGAGAAGAGATCAGTGATTGCCAGGGATTATGGTGGAGGGAGGGGGTGACTGTAAAGGGATAGCATGGGGAAGCTTTCGGGGGTCATGGCACTGTTTTGTATCCTCTTTGTGGTGGTTACACGAATCTATACATATGTAGAAATCCATAGAGCTGTACATCAAAGAGAAAAGTCAACTTTACCATAGGATAATTTGGAAAACAATTTTTTTAGGCCAATGCATTTGTATTCGACTTTCCTATTCAGTTTGTTGTCAACCTCATCTTTACTTAACTGATGACATCCTGTTTTCGCTAATACTGCTTGCCTGGTGGGGAGATGTGAGGCATGCGTGAGGCATTGCAGATATAAAGATGAGTCAGGCAGAGGCCCTTCACGCACAGGGCTTACCACCTGGGCAGGGAAATGAGACAGGGAAGTGACGAGACATCAACAATTTATGCTACAGAAATTCAAGGGGTGAGAAATCCCTGATCACCATGGAAGTGTAAGCACAAGGCATGTTTACTTAACCAAGGAGGAGTAATTGGTTCTGTTTACTGTTTCTTTACCAAATATATTTTTTTGGGGGGGAATTTTGAAGACTTCCTTGCTTTGGTCAAAAAATATTAAATTAAAAAATCTCATTAGTTGATAGGAATAGTGCCTGCTGGGTTGTAAATTTACTGAAACATGGTCTGTGTCTAATTCCACTTATATATTTCTATAACCAGCACTCTGACATATAGAAGTCTCATCATTCATTAAATATTTATTAAATAAATTGATGAAAGATAACATCATCAGCACAATATTTAAATCATTGCTAGTCATGATATTATTTTTTATTTAGTTGTCATATTCATCAGTATAGCTTCTGTCATAGTCATTTGGAGATGAAACATATTTTAATTAATATGTGCATAGTCCATTCTGCGGCTGTGTAGGTGGCACTCCCCAGGGGAAAGTCCCCAAAAGTGAGTCACCGTGATTATTCATGTCCTGTGGCAGCAGTCTTTGAAACCAATATCTACAGGAAATAAATACCAGGAATGTGAATGCAGATGCTTTGAGAAGACCACTAATCCTGCTATGATAAGTAACTGGGCAGTTATTCAAGCAGGGTGTTTTTAGTGCCATGGAAACAGACAGAGTTGGTGTTTTCCAGGGGAAAGTGTGTTAAATCCAGAGTCCTACCTAATCTGGATATAAATATGCTGTTATGAATCTAGCTTCCTAAACCAAGCCCTACCTTAATTTCCTCATCTGTGTGATAAAGGTCACCCACCGCAGTCTGATGTGAATTCATGGCAATTAAAGTTCTTACTTAGGAAGTCATTATTTTTATTCCCATCTGGGCAAAAGTCAAGTTCAAAGTCAGAGTTGTATCAGGGCTCAGCTTCTGTGATCAGTCAGACCATTTCTGTTTAGAATTGAGTTTTCTAAAGTAAGTGCTAAGTATTTTAGGCAAAGAAACCCAGCTGTGAAAATACTGCTAACATTTGTACAGTTGTTTTATATGTGGATTTATTTTTACTTGCACTTACTTTAGTGTGATTCTTTGCAGAGAAGTTCCTCTTCCCCTCCTCTCCTTCCCCATGTCTGACTCTTGCTGCCTCTTATGGGTCTTTCGAGAAATGACAGTCTCTCTCTAGTCCTTACGGGTCACAAGTGTTCTGCATCATGGCACACCCTTGACTAATTAGCATTAATAAGTGATGCTGGGGGAAAGAACCCTGGAGAAAAAGCAGAAGGCTTGTTTTTGCCAAATTGGAATTGTCCCAGCTAGCAAAATTTTCCAGCGTACTTTCTTACTCTCCTGACTCTTGTGTGTTCCTGCTGCCTAAACATACATTTCTGACATGAGGTCTTGGACAGCCCATGAAATACACTGCCCTGCATACCTTTTGTTCCAGGGGACATGGGGACTTTATTTATTTAATATACTTTTCCTAAACTGTCTACTGTGTGCAGGCCATAAGGGATGATAAGACATCATTTCTGCCTTTTATCTCTTTGTGATGTTTTAGCAGAGATATAGTAAAGATACATCTAACTATATAATAGTTATTGAGCACTTACTGTGTGAAAGGCATTGGGCTAGGCACAAATAGAAGAGCTTTGCAGAATAAACTGACTTCAGCAGGCAGGGAACCAAAATAGGACAGGACAGGTAGGCTGTACAGCAAAAAGAAAAGCTCAAAAGCAGGAAAGTAAAGGCCAATTAGAGGGCTCGGGGTCAGAAATCCAAAGCAAAAGGGCTTAGTGGGAACCTGTGGGTCTATATGCAAAAGCAGGGTTTCAAAGAGATATTTATTCTACCCATGTTCATAGCAGCAATATTCATAATAGCCAAAACAAGGAAGCAACCCAAAGGTCCATCAATGGATGAAAGAATAAAGAAAATGGGATCCATATGTAAGTGGAATAGCCTTAAAGAGGAAGAAAATCCTGTGATACACTACAACATGGATAAGCGTTGAGGTCAGGATGCTAATGAAATAAGCCACTCACAAAAGGAAAATACTGCATGATTCCACTTACATGACATTACTTAAGAGAAATCACAGTCATAGAACCAAAATGTAGAATAGTGGTTTCAGGAGCTGTAGGGGAGGAGAAAAAGAGGAGCCATTGTTTAATGGGTATAGAATTTTGGTTTTACAGGACAAAAAGTTACAGAGATGGATAGGGGTGATGGATGCATACTATGAATGCATTTAGTAACACTAAACTATACACTTAACGTGGTAAAAATTGTAAATTTTATGAGTATTTTACCACAATAAAAAGAAATGGGCATAGTGGAAAAACTCAGGATTCAAATCCTACCTCTTTCTCTTATACACTGATTCTTCACATACAGACTAAAAATAACAATTACACTCTTCAGGGTTATTGTAGATATTTAGCAAAATCCACTTAATACACGGCAGGCAGTCAAAGATACTTTTTCCTATTAGTCGGTTTGCCTATGGCAAACAATTTATGAAGGAGAACATGGAAAATGAGGTGGAAAGAGCAGTTTAGAGCCTCAAGTGAAATGCCTTGCGTGCCTAACTGTAAAATGGAGCTTTATTCTGTGCCATGAGGAACCAATGATGGTCAGTGAACAAAAGAGTGACGGGATCATGGAGCTGTTTTCAGAACAAAGAGTGGGTTAGGAGCAGGGAGAGAAGGGGCTCACCAAATAGCTGTCAATTGCTTCCGTAGTTCTGCTGAGAAAATGGAAAGGAAAAGGTTTACTCGAAGTGACAGTATTTTGCTATCAGAACATTTTTATCCTACTTTAAATAAAATTCAATGTTATATGAAGAAACATTCAGTTAGACTGTAAATAAGTTAATGTCGTCCATGCTTGATCAATTCCCCCCACTTTTTTTTTTTTGAGGCAAAGTCTTGCTCTTGTTCCCCAGGCTGGAGTGGAATGGCATGATCTTGGCTCACTGCAACCTCTGCCTCCTGGGCTCAAGCTATTTATTCTGGGCCTTAGTCTCCTGAGTAGCTGGTATTACAGGCAACTGCCACCACGCCTGGCTAATTTTTGTATTTTTAGTAAAGACGGAGTTTCACCATGTTGGCCCGGCTCATCTTGAACTCCTAATGTCAGGTGATCCATTCACCTTGGCCTCTCAAAGTGCTGGGATTACAGGCAGGAGCCACTGCGCCTGGCTAATTCCCCATTTTTTAATCAAACACTACATGTTTGGTGACAAAACATAAATGTGACTTGGCAACCTTCCATCAGTACACAATTTGTGTGTTAAGAAAAAGCAAGCCCCTGATTTCATAAATCTCAGACCAGACAGCACCTCAGGTACTGGGAGCCTTCTGCCTCTAAGGGACCACTAAGCTTTCAAGGGTCTACATAGATCTAAAGGAAAAATTATAGGATTAATCATTTTGGAACCAGCTTACCTCAAAGACTTTCAGATGTTTATTTTGACATCTAGGCACATTTGGAAGAGAGCAACATAATTTCCAAAAGAAGAAATCATTGAATAAAAGCGTGTGTTAAAAAAATGTTGCATAGCCATTAAAATCATGTGTTTATGAAACAATGCTTATGATATATTAAATAAACTAACCTAGAAAAAATGTTCATTAGTGTATAATTTCTGTTACAAAGTTAAACATATATTAACATAATATTATGTATATAAGTAAAGAACTGAAACAACACACATTACTTTTTTTTTTTTTTTAAGACAGAGTCTCAATCTGTCACCAGGCTGGAATGCAGTGGCACAATCTCGGCTCACTGCAACCTCTGTCCCCCGGGTTCAAGTGATTCTTCTGCCTCAGCCTCCCAAGTAGCTGGGACTACAGGTGCATGCCACCACGCCCAGCTAATATTTGTATTTTTAGTAGGGACGGGGTTTCACCATGTCGACCAGGATGGTCTCAATCTCTTGACCTCGTGATCTGCCCACCTTGGCCTCCCAAAGTGCTGGGATTACAGGTGTGAGCCACTGTGTCCAGTCTACATTCAATTTTTAACAGTGACTGTCTATGACTGAAGAAATTATGATGATTTTAAATGACACATTACAAACCGCCAGCTTAAGGTTGCATTTGACTTCTAGACATGTCTGTTCACTTAACCTTTTCTGTTCTGTGACCCTACTTCACACCATTCTCAAAGGACCTACCCGCTTTGTGTATATTTAGATTACCTGCCTGAGCACTGTAGGTGTTCCTGGGTGAAGTTTTCATCTTTGTGCTTTTCACAACAAACAGGTTTTAATTTTTATATGAGAAAAAGCAAAAGTTTTAATAATTAGCATCAGTTTGCAGTGTGCACATTAGAGTTAAAAATAATTTCCTTTAGAAAAATTAGATAAATCATTCCCCTTCTGCTATCCTTAGTCTTAGGATATGAGAAACAACAGCACACTTTCTATCGTCCCTACAGGAGAATCCTCAGCTGATAGCTCTGGGTATGACTAGCTCTACGTCAGCCCTTGTTTGAAGGCTCTGAACATTCTGATCTTAACACTTAGGAGAGAAAACCAGAATAAAATATTTATATATGCATGATGGTCAGTATTTAAAGTGGGAGAATAATACAATTATTATTCAATACATGCAATTTTGGAATGCACAGAATCTTTAAAAATATAAATTGCTTGAGTGAGGAAAATCAAAGCAATTTTTGGTGGTGATAAATTCAATATCATTCATTTAATCCAATAACTTCATTTTACAAATTGGGAAATTAATAAGCAAAGACATACATTAGATAAGACTTGATTAATGAGATGCTTGAATAGAATACCACGTAGATCTTATGTAGTGGTTTCTGGGGACCAGGTCTTTGTCCACATGTAATACAGACTCATTCAATCCTCTCAGCAGCCTGCATGGTAGGTGTGAATTCAGCCATAGTGTTTGTGTTATTTCCAAATATATTAACAGAGATGTACAGAAACAGCAATATAGACATTAGAGCTGATGAAGCCCTTATTGATCAACTTTCCCAATGTCCACATTTTATGAGTAAAGAAACAGACAACCATGCATATTTGATAACTTGCCCAAAGTCACTAGCTTCTAGGACTAAAATTCCAGCATCCTGGCTGTATTCCAGGTGTTCTTTCATCACGTTATGTTCTCTTCATGTGTGAACTGAAAAATAAATAAGTTAAGGCCAGACACGTTGGCTCACACCTGTAATCCCAACATTTTGGGAGGCCGAGGCGGGTGGATCACCTAAGGTCAGAAGATCAAGACCAGCCTGGTCAACATGGTGAAACCTCCTTTCTACTAAAAATACCAAAAGTAGCCAGTTGTGATGGTGTCTGCCTGTAGTCCCAGCTACTCGGGAGGCTAAGGCAGGAGAACCACTTGAACCCAGGAAGTGGAGGTTGCAGTGAGCACAAATCTCTCCCGTCACTGCACTCCAGACCAGGCAACAGAGCAAGACTCCATCTCAAAATAAACAAACAAATAAATAAATAAATATCTAAACAAATAAATAAAAAAATTACATTTTGACTTAATAAAGTAGGATGATATAAAGAAACTATTAAGAAAGTCAAGAAAAGCTGTTATTGAAAAATAAAGAATATATTTTAAAACTTTATAATAAGGACTTCTGGTTAATAAACAACTAAGGGTGTTTTCATTCTATTTTTTGGAAAATACAAAGTACTCATTCTTATTCAAAAATAAAGAGACAACCTTAATAAGTGTATATCTACTACATAATTGAATGTATAGTTAAAAAATCTTCCTGTAAGAGGAAAGGGAACATCACACACTGTGGTCTGTTGGGGGGTGGGGGACTAGGGGAGGGACAGAAAGGGGTGGGGAGATTGGGGAGGGATAACATTAGGAGAAATACCTAATGTAGGTGACGGGGATATGGAGGCAGCAAAGCACCATGGCATGTGTATACCTATGTAACAATCCTGCAAGATCTGCACATGTACTTCAGAACTTAAAGTATAATAATAATTTTTTTTAAAATCTTCCTATAAGAAAACCCCAGACCCAGAATGATTTCATTGGTGAATATAAGGGGTTGGCAAACTGTGACCTGTGGACAAAATGTGGCCCAGCGGGTTTTTCTACAACCCACAAACAAAGAAGAGCTTTTACAATTTTAGATAGTTGGGAAGTAATTGAAAAAAAAAATAGTATTTATTGACATCTGAAAGTTATGTCATTCAGATTTCAGTATCCATAAATGGAGATTTTTAGAAACACATCCATACCTATTCACTTATGTATTGTCATAGACAATACAATGGCGGCATTGAATAGTTGTGGCAGAGATGGTTTGGGCTTTAAAGCTTAAAATATTTGCTATCCGATTTTTTTAGAGAAGAAGTTTCCTGATCCCTGAATTCTACCAATGAAGGAATAAGTAACACCAACTCCACACAATTCTTCTAGAAAACAGAAGATAACACTTTTCAACTTCCTTTTATGTAGCTATCAAAATATATGCATGACATATACAGTCTTGTCTCTTGATATTCATGAGGGATTGGTTCCAGGACCCCTGTGGATACCAAAACCCAAGGACAGTTAAGTCTCTGATATAATACATAGCATTTGCATGTAACCTACGCACATCCTCCAACATACTTTAAATCATCTCTAAATTACTTATAATACCTAATACAATGTAATTGCTACATAACAGTTATGCTTTATTTTTATGTGTATTTTTCTTTTTACTGTTTTATTGCTATTTTCCCAAATATTTCTGATCTATGGCTTGTTGATTCTGTGAATGCAGAATCCTGACATCCAAAAAGACAACCATACACTGGAAACTATAGAACATGGCTAAGACAAATGGAAGACCCAAACAAATGAGTCCTCATGAATTGACGCGCTCAATATTATCAAAATGTCTATTTGGCCCAAAATGATATATAGATTCAATGCAATCACAATCAGAATCCCAGAAAGAGGGGTTTTCCCCTTATTTGTTTGTTTTCTGTTTTCGTAGAATTGCTAAGCTGATTTAAGAATTTATAAAGAAATACAAAAGACCTAAAATAACCAAAATTGTTTACTTGTTTGTTTGTTTTAATGAGATGGGGTCTCACTATGTTGGCCAGGTTGGTCTTGAAGCCTTGGCCACAAGCAATCCTCTCGCCTCAGTCTCCCCAAAGTGCTAGAATTACAGGCATGAGCTACTGTGCCCAGCCACAAAATGACCAAAATAGTTTTAAAATAGAAACAAAGTTGGAGTTCTTATGTCATGGCTTTCAAGTTTTATTATAAAGCTACAATAATCATGGCAATGTGGTTAAGGCATAAGGATAGACCCGCAGATCAGTGAAACAGAATAGAGAATCATAAAATAGTAACTCACATATTTGAACAATTGTTTTTCAACAAAGAATCCAAAGTAACATAATGGAGAATAAAGAAAGGATAACGTTTTGAAAACTGGCACTGGAACAACAAGATATCCATATTTTAAATAAAGAGAGGAAGGAATAAATGAAGGAAGGAAATAAATAGCAAATAATTTATATTCCTTCCCTCCCTTTCTCTCTCTCCTTCTTTGGGTACAAAAGAAAACATCTCTTTAGAATGCAATTTTGGGTAATAAATAGGCTATATGTTAGGAGAGAAAGGTTCTAACTGCAGAGCAGGTGGTCATTGACTTCAGGACCAAAGAGTTTTATCTTTAGTATAAAGGCAATAGGACACATTGTAAAACGTTGAATGGAAATGTGACATAACTAGAAGGGCATTTTAGAAAACATTTTAAAATTGAAATGTGTAGGAAGGATTTAAAGAAGAGACTAAAGTCATGGAGAACAGTAAGGAAGCTTTTACTAAGTTGAAGCATGAACAGAGACAAGCTAGGATAGAGTGCCATTTTTGGGCATGTTCCCTGCCTTTCCTGTAAGGGGCAGACAAATCTTGGGAAGAACCAAATAACAGACATGAAACAAAGAGGGTCATTTTGTGACAAAATAGATCAGGTATGAAAGAAGCTCCAGGGAGAAGAATCTCAACAAAGAATCAAACAATTGAGGGAGACTTCATGAAGGCAGTCAAATTTGTGCCTTGAAGCAGGGTAGAATTGAGATGCATGAACTTGTATAATTGCATGAAGAGGGAGAGCACTAGGCAAACATTATAGAAAGTAAATGTGGCACTGTAAACTTCAAATATCCAAAGAAGAAAAGTTTGGTTTGATTTTATTTTAAGGGAAGTAATTGAAGCAAAATAATGGTTTTCCCAAAGATTTCTCTCTACTAATCTTAGGACCTGTGACTATCTTACCTTGCATCCAAAAGGAACTTTGCAGAATGTGATTAAGGTTGAAGACTTTGAAATGGGAATGTTACCTTAGATTATTTTAGTGGATCCAACCTAATCACATGAGTCCTTAGAGTTCTAGAAGGTAAAAGTCCAGCACGTTTCACTCCTTAATAATGCACTTGTGGCTGCTAGCACCCAAAGACATCCCATGACAATTCCTCTCTTTTTTTTTTTTTTGCGCGTATTTGTCTTTGAATTCTGGGCCAAACTTGTGACTTCCTTAGGTCAACAGAAAGTGGCAGAAATAATATTCTGAAACTTCTGAATTGAAATCCTAAAAGGACTATCAGTGTCTACTTCCTGCCTTGAAGAATCTGAATACCATGCTGTGAGGAAGCACGGTAGTCCTTGGAGAGGCCCACATGGAGAAGAACTGAGGCCCTTGGCCAATAACCACAGGTAAGCTTCCTATTCAACACCCAGTGCCAATTGTCGGCTATGTGAGTGACTTTCCAGCCACCCTCACAGGATGGCACATTGTGCAGTTACAGGAAGTCAAACCAGAATTACTTTTCAAATGTTCCTTTCTTATTCTTTTTAAAACATTTCATATTTTCTTCCACAAGAATATGTTTCCTAAATTGTTAAGCATTTTGATGGCAAGAACTCTTGTTTAAATTAATATTTCAAGAATTAGCCCATGACTGGTACATAAAAGCTACTCAAAACTATTAAAAGAATGAAGAATGAATGAATTCAGAAGGAAAAAATACAGTGTATTAAAAATTAAAAAAATAATTAAAAGAAAGTGCTTGGAATCAGAATTTTTCACTTGGGGATTTTATCCAAACCCAACCCACAATATTGCCATTAATACTAAGACATACACACTAGTTTACTCCAATCCTAGCATGCACTGGTAATGTGTCTTAATTCTCATTCCCAAGGCAACTCAGTTCTTGGATAATTCTGTATATTTATGTGTGTTCCCTTCAGCAGTTCTGAATATACTCAACAAAGCAAAATACGAAGAGTAGCTCAAATGGTTATGTTTGCTGGTTGGTTTTTCTATCAGAACAAAAATGGTTTGTCTTCAGACAGTATTTTGGATATAAAATGCTCTGCTCCAATTGTTGGAAATAATATTTGTCCATAGGTTTCAAACAGGAATCTCAGAAGTTTTTAACTGTTGTATATTATTTCCTTTTTCTAATGCTCTGAGCTCACAAAAAAAAAAAAAAAAAAAAAAAGGTCTGCCACTGTGGTTGGCGTGCCAATGAAGTCTGTTGTGAACTTTTGAATATAATATAAACCTCCGCTGAACACATAAAATTCTTGGCTTCCAAGAGGAGTCTTGTAGAAAGAGAGCACTGTGTTTGCTTCCAACGTAGTTATTCTATTCAGAACTCTAATCCCAAGTCACCTTTAAAAGACCAAGTCCAAAGAAAGTTGACACGGCTCACATTTTTTAAATTAAAGAACAATTTCTACTCTTTTTATAGTTGACGGGAGTATTGTAGTGCTGTCTTATTAGTAGTGACTAATTCTAGAATACATAAATAGTTCACTTTATAAAAATCTTTTAGGTGATGCTGCCAGATCAGCATGAAAATCCAAAGACTGGAAACAACTGAACTTCCCATTTGAAATTAGCTGCCAAACTATCCAGATGGGGAGAATCGAGTACCAAAATTGTTTTGAAATCTGAAAAAGTATCAGGATGGTCACTCAGACTTAAAGAAATAAAAGCAGCAGGGTCTAGGCTGGTGAATCCTATTCATTCTGACAATGAAAGGCTAACAGCATGATCTCTGGAGTCAGAACCCTTGACAAGTATTCCAGCTGCATCCCTTGGAAACTGTATGGAGGACAAGCATGACATCAAATGGGTGATCAATAAATACTAGGTTGGTGCAAAAGTTTTTGCGGTTTTTGCCATGACCTTCAATGGCAAAAACCGCAATAACTTTTGCACCAGCCTAATATTACCTATCAGGAGTCTGCACATGAAATAATGCAAAACAAAAAAGTCTAGAGAAACAAAAGAGGTCAAGGTTGATTATGCTTTTCTTTGTTTATTATCTCACTCACACAGACCCTTAGATTGACTTTTAAAAATCTTAAGCAGAGTATAGTCCAAAGTGAAAACAGAAGAACAAAGAAAATAAAAGAATCCAATGAATAAATTACCTAAGATTAGAACATGGTACCACATGCAACTTGGATGACATGATGAATATGCAATTTTAAGGAGAAGGCATATTATACACATCTGCTTATCCTCCTATACCTCCTAGGTACAGAAGAGCCCCCAGGATTTAGAATTTATGAAATTACTGATGATAAAACTAGAGTTTCAAGCAGAAAGAAGTCTTATGCTCCAGAATTTTAAGGATACTGCAATAAAAACCACTTCAAATATAGAGACAAATATGAAAAGGGATACATGTGGCATGAGTAAGCTTATTTTCCAATGTTGTATGGTGGTGATGGGAAAGGCAATGATGAGTAGATGTGGTGGACCTTGGAACCGTATTGATTTAAGAAGGATGTGGCTGATGAAAATGATGAGAGTTGGTTGAGTCACGTAAACGATGTGTATGCTACTGATTATGTCATTTTACCTATTTCACTTTCTGGTTCCCCTCTGTGAAATCAAAGAATTAAACTCAATTGCTGTTAAATTATGTCTTGAAAAACCAAGCGTTCTAAGGAAGGGCTTCTTTTCATTTGGTTTCTCCAAAAGTAGATCTCAAGATAAAGATTTATATATAAGTTATTTAGTTGGAAGTTGATCTCAGAAATTGTGGTCTTGGAATGGAGAAGTAAGACAGGGAAGTGAAGCAAGTTCATAAAGTGTGAGTTATCAAGAAAGTTACCCCTGTGACAGCTTGAAAGGAATGTTACTGTGGACTCAGAAACAGTGAGAAACTGCAGTTTTTAAACTTTTCCTTTACCATCTTAAAATTTATTGAGGACCTCAAAAAGCTGTTGTTTGTGTGGGTTATATCTAAAAATATGGATGACATTAGAAATTAAAACTAAGAAAATTCTAAAACATGTATTTATTAATTTTAAAGTAATACTAAACACATTACATGTTAAATAATACCATTTTCTTAAAAACAGTTACATCATCTAATACCAAAAATGTGAGAATGGCATATTTCATAAATTTTGCAAATCTCTTTAATATCTGCTCTAATAAAAAACAAATTATCCCATGCTCTTTTGCATTCAATCTGTTGCTATATATTTTGGCTAAAGTACAGCTTACTTCAGACAGATATGTGGTTGAACAAGAGGAGTCTTTTAATATCCCCTCAGATGGTTGTGTACAATCTTCCATGATACTACACCAAAACTTGACAAGTAATAATTTCTCAAAGGTTAGTTTCAGTGTGGAAATGGAAATCATATGTGTGAAATTTTTGTACTCTATTTCATTAAAATCCATTTTTTAAAATCTTGCACTTTACAACAAATCTTGTACCCATGTTTGATTTTGTAACATCATGCATTGGTCATATGGAAATTGTTACCTTAAGCAAACATTTTAAATGTTACCATATTTCATTATACAACTTAAAAAATTTACATTAATGAATATCTTCACTCATCTCATCAGAAAACAGCCTTTAAGTATCGGGAAGTCATCACGCTCACAGTAGTAGATGTAAGTTTTCTAAAATTCTAATTTCCTCTTGAAAGCTCAGATTTTATTCCTGGCAACAAATACTGTCAGTGGTTTCTTTGAAGTGATGGTCTCATTTCATTCATTTCCAAATAAAAAAAAAAGTCTACCAAGTACCCAAGTTTGAATAACCACAGTTTGTCTATTCTTTTAACTCAGTCACACAATTGCCTTTCTTTGAAACAGCCATCATACTTCACTATGCTGCACAAGTGTTTTATA
>NW_016107357.1:4647667-4649050 GCF_001604975.1 Cebus imitator
GGCATGTGCCACCATGCCCAGCTAATTTTTGTATTTTTAGTAGAGATGGGGTTTCACCATGTTGGCCAGGCTGGTCTTGAACTCCTGACCTCAAATGATCCACCTGCCTCAGCCTCCCAAAGTGCTGGGATTATGGGTGTGAGGCACCATGCCTGGCATCTAGTAGCTTTATAATTTCAGATGTTATGTTTAAGTCATTGATTCATTTTGATTTGATTTTTGTATATGGTAAGAAATAGGGGTCTAGTTTTATTCTTCTGTATATGAATATCCAGTTTACCCAGCACTACTTATTGATGAGCATGTCTTTTTCCCATTATTCTGGACACCTTTGTCAAAAATCAGTTGGCTGAAATTCTATAAATTTATTTTTGGGTTCTCTCTTCTGTTCCATTGGTCTGTGTGTCTGCTTTTATACCAATGACTCAACCTTTGGTTTCTTCTTTTATTCTTCTTCATTGTGGGAACTTCATATTAGGGATGCAAAGCTGGCCATGTTGGGGATTTATAAAACTTATTTTCTTTTAAATTTTTGTATTAAAACAAACAAATACGAGAAATAAGGATGTCACAGTTTGCCACAAGCACTCATGGCTAGCATCGCTCCTCAGTGTGATACAGCAATTTGTAGTCCTCTCCTGTAAGATTACACCAGAAGTTGTTTTCTTTTTTATGACTATATTTGGACCTGACTCTTGGAAGGCAACCATTAGCTGTCTAACTCAATCATTTGGTACTGCTGGCCTCAGTGTCATTGAGTCTGGTATAAGACTGACTCTCAACGAGGAAGGCAGGCCAGGAAACCCTGTCTCATCTGGAGCAACAGCTGAAGGGGACTCTGGGAAGGTAGGGAAATGTTTGAGAACCTGTCACCGTCTAGAAAGAGCCGTCAGAACTCCCTGTGCCTGCTTTGAGAGTTTCATGGGGTTGTGGCAAAAGTACCAGGGGGGATGGGAGTCTCTGTATAGAAACCATTGTGCAAAAACTCACAGAAGGACACATACCACAGGCTCAATCTTGAGCCTTTCTAGAAAAGAGTTAGCCTTGGGCTCAGAATTTTTTTGACCATTTTACCTGTACAATCACAGTGCTCCTCTAGAATGATTTAGGGAGATCCAAATTGCATCAACCTTTCTTATGTTTTCCTTAATTAAAAGCACACATATATATGTATGGGCAACAAGCAAATAAAAACTGGTTTCATTTCTTTTTTCATAGCAAAAATAACATATAGTCCTTACAAAAATTTAGAAAATATGCTGAAGCATATTATAACAATAATACAAAAAAACTAAGTAGATATAGTCTCATCACTCAAAAATAAGCACTTGCAATATTTTGGTACGTTGTCTGACTAGCCTTCCTTTTTTTTTTTTTTTTTTT
>NW_016107357.1:4649245-4686559 GCF_001604975.1 Cebus imitator
GGTTTCACCATGTTGACCAGGATGGTGTCGATCTCTTGACCTCGTGATCCACCCGCCTCGGCCTCCCAAAGTGCTGGGATTACAGGCGTGAGCCACTGCGCCCGGCCTTAGCCTTCCTTTTTAAATATATTTTGTATATACTGTGGAATCATAGAATTGTTTTATAATGAACCTTATTTTTTTCATTTAACACCATCTGGTAAACATTTGCCCAAGTCATTGAATACCACTCTACTATCATCATATTCACCATATATTATCTAATTATTCAATAAAATGAGTTTTGTTTCCTTCTCAAATGTTTTAAACTTTCTAAGAGTCAGCTTTCTTATCTGGCATACCTATTACAGGTATTTTGAAGCTTCATTAAAACCAGCAGCAGAGCACCAGCAATAATAACCACTTAGAGAGCATAACTTGTTGCTGTTAAATCTATTTCTACCACTTCCATATTGCTATGTTTTCAAATTATTCCTTTTTGTAAATTCAAATCAGTAATTGTTTTTAGACTAAATAACTAAAATAGATTTATAGAATCAAGACTTATAGGATCAACGATTTTAATTGGAAAACTCTAGAGTGTTTTTTATTGCTCTGTGAGCATACTGTGAATATCTTCATGAGTATGTCTGTTCTAGGTACCAGAGTTACATCACGTGCACATAGAGGATATGGCTTGTGCATGCCTATGCAAAAGGGAGTTAAAAGGGGACATAAATGGACATGAAAAAATATTGGCTTTTATAGTTATCTCTTGACTTAAAAAAATACAAGGCAGTAACCAAAATATACTTTCTATAACATTTTAAGGAAGACTTGGCTGTTTCTGTTGAACTGCTTATAGAAGTTGATAGAATGGGAAGAAAATATACACTTGACTTGTGCACATTAGCGTGAGCATCTGAGCATAAAGTGCCACTTTATCAACACAAAGTCTATTTCATTTCAAGTTCCACTGCACTCCATTTCTGCACAGACATAAGATCATAAGATGAAGTTAGAGGGGAGAGGCAGTAACAGATTCCTTGAGTTGTACAGGGCTCCATAATGTAGTTATGAGACCTTTGAGAGTCATTATGAGAAAAGAGATATAAATTCTGTTCTTAACTTTCAGCATGTAGCAAACTGATAAGAAAATGGCAAGAATAACTAAAGAATGCTAACTGAAGTGCTGTAATTATTGAGAACAGAGATGATAATAAATTTTACAGAGAGTATGGAGGGGCTTACCTGGAGTTAGGTCCCAGAGGATGGAAAGGATTGAAATGTGAGTAGTTGAGGGCACTGTACTCCAGACCAGAACTGAAAGAGAACAGGTAAAGAAAAGTGAATTATGGGTGGCATTACTGAAAGCCATAAAGAGTTTAGTTTGGTCAAAAGAAAGAGTGTGGACAACAGATAATAAATACTTTTACTGAGCATTGACAATGTGATAACTTCTGAGTAGAGGGCTTGATGTGCTATCTTGTTTGAACTCTACAACTCTATAATAGATTATATCATGTTCATTTTATAGATTGAAAAAATGGAAACCCCTGAGGATTCCGGGCAAGAAAACTACTCATTTGGAGCTGCGCTCCTGGAAGATTTGATGTCAGTGTGCATGACGGAGTGTAACAGGGAATCGTGGAGATGGAAGGCCTTTCCATTGTAAAGGCCATAGCAGTAGTTCAAATGACAATTGACGAATATATGACTTATAAAACTATAGTGGAAAAGAGAAGATGAATGTGAGTGTGTGGCAGAGGTTGAATCCAAGGGATTGGTAAGCCAACTGCAGGTGAGAGGTAAGAAAAATAATGATGTGAAGGTTTCAAACATAAATAATTGTAGGAATGGTAGTGGCATTAAAAGAAGGAGAAAAGGAGGTCCCTGGGAGTATTGATGATGGAATTAGTTTGGAATGTACTAGGTTTGTAGAAAAGCCAGAGGTAGATCTCCAGATGATGGGATATGAGAAACTAGAACCCAAGAGACTAAAATTTGGGAGTAGAAATGTAATAAGAGTTAATATTAGGCCAGTAGCTTGACACATTTCACAAAATTGGCCACTGCATAAGGTTATGTCAAAGAGACATAACAGGACTATCACACTCCTAAAATTTGAATTTCCAGGGTTATTTAAAATTTATCATATAACCCTTTATCTCAAATTTGTTTTGTAAATTTTAATCAAGCGACGATAGCTGTTCAAAATATCATTCATTTTACTTCTGGGAAAAACTTTCATGTCAAAGTAATGAGAGGGGTGTGTGTGTGTGTGTGTGTGTGTGTGTGTGTGTGTGTGCATCTCACTTCACACTCCTTGGGCCCAACCCTTCCCCCTGGGTATTCTGAGTATTGCTAAGAGAAGAAAATATAAGTTGCTATGAGGAGGGCTTGAAGAGGCTCTATTCAAAAATCACTTAGAAGCAGAACCTGCTGAGCCATGGTTGAGTCAGACTATTCACATTGGCTAAATGGTGAAAATTTTCTTCTTACATGGTAAGTCTTCCTAATGAGAAGCTTAACAAATAAAGTTTATTTTGTGTATAAATGTTTTCACTTGATGTGTGTTTTTTTTCCTAAAAACAAAATAGGATAAAAGCAATTTTCATGATATGTCCTCCAAAATTGAATAGCTGGTAGCATTTTTTTTCCCAATTCCTAAAGTAAATGACTTCCTTTCAGATCTAACACATATATCATAATTGTGCTTTCTTTCTGGGGCTTCTGCCTTTTGTCAAATTAACAGCTCTCGAAAGAAGCACATATTTTCAGCTGACCTGCAGTTGGTCCTAACATTTCTTTCTCAAACTGTCAGACATTTTAGTCATGGAGGAAAGAGGACACACTTCCAGAATCTGCTGTGTGTGGCCTGGATCCTGTTCTCTGGCTCCAAGCAGTTTAATCGCTCTACCTCACAGGGGCCGCTTTTGGCTAATGAATCCTTAGCTCCAAGTTTTTCCTCTTCCTAATGAGTGCTAATAAAATGCATTTAACTCCACTAATGCAACAAAAACTCAGCATTATTTCATTGTATCTACTTAATAAGAACCTTGTTTAATATCAAATTACAGCCTGCCTAGCCAAAGCATTATACTGGGGGAAGTGGGACTGTGAGAAGGGAGTATCAAGTGCTGTAATTTGGACATTCCTCCTTAATATGCCCTGCAGTATTACGTGATTGCTTAATTCATTTAGCCGAGCTAGTCTGATCCATCTGCCAACTGTTGTGTAAAATTTACTGCAATGCTAGGCAACCAGTCCCACCACACAAGCTAGAAATATAGTATCACTTTTCCTGGGACCAAGTTATTAACAGTTGTTTGGGGAGAGGCAACAAGCAATGGTGCAGATACTGTTACAAAAAGGAAGACCTTCTGGATGTGCCTCATTTTATAAAATGGTTACAGCAAAGCCCATTTTTATTCATCAAAGTGTGTTTCTAATTTTTCATGGTCTAATTCCAGAGGCATTTCATCTCTACTTCAAATTTATCTTCAATGAGCAACGATGTCCAATCTCCTATTTATCTTAGCTTTGAACTTCTCTATCTTCTTCTGAACCAGTCGCTCTCTCAAGAAACAATCAGTAACAAATATCTATTAGAAACTTTCCATGTGAAGGAAAGAATCATTTTGTAATCTGAGTAATCATTGCTTGAATTAGATAAAGTTCTGTGTATATTGGAATTTCTTAAAGTGAAGTACATCTATAGTCTCATTATCTGTAATTTAGAGGCAAAAACCTATCAAATACAGTGTCCCATCAAATATAGTGACCTGGAAAATTCTGATCTTCTTGCCACCTGAGAGACATTGCACTTGGAGACTTTTTCATCTACATTGTTTCTTAAGGTACATGATTCTATTACCCTTGATACCTGCTTGTTAAACTGGTAGATATACTTCTCTTGGATGTTTGAAGGAATTAAAAAGATTTGTAACGTATTGATGGATTTATGAAGAGAGCTGGGGAACCTTAGAAGAGCTTCCTTCTATCTTTTTCTACTTATTCAGAAAAGCCAATTGTTACATATAGATAGGAAAATGGTTTACAAGCTGTTTAGGAAAATTCCAGTGTAAAGGAGTAACAGTTATCTCTCAAAACCTTGTAACTGGTCACCTGATAAGAAAATAGGTGAAGATGGTAGGACTTCATTCAAGACTTACCTTGTAGAGTTCATGTAGGAATTATTAAGACCAGAAGTTTGTTGTTGCTCAATTTCTAGTAAGTGGCTTGAATCAAAATTTGGTTGTGTTAACTAACAGTGGTTAATACCCCTGTAACTCCTTAGTGGGTGAACTGGAGATCCTACATCCCTCCAGCCAAGGATAAGGCAGGTGATTATTGCCAGCCATAACCATGTTCCATAGCATTCCAACATCTCAGAAGAATAAATGTGTATTTCCACCTAAACAGAAGGTGTGCCTTTGTTCGAAAATGAGTCTGGATAGGACAGAACTTTTTATATACCTTCTAGTAATACATTTAGTATTTCTTTTTCTTCCAACCTTGGTTTTTGTCAGAATATAAATTTCAAAACAAAATGATGTATGATTTCAGGTAATCTCATGAAATAGGCTATTAATAAAAGAACCAATATGTAGTATTTTTATGTGATAAGAAATATTAATATAAAACTAATCCTATATAATATTTTTCTCCTGATTTTTAAAAACTCTGTAGTTCTAGGTCACCTATGTATTTGTAAACAGTACTAAATACTTTTGTATCAAATTTTCCAAGCTAAGTTTATTTTCAATGTATTAAGAGAAATGCATCTAGGTAGCTCTGTAGTTAGAGTACATTCATCCATACACTAATGAAAAATTAACTTGGAGAAGCTTCGAAGAAAGCAGTCATGTACAGAGTTTTTCTTAAACAAAAAAACCCAAAAATTTAAAAGGCTATGCTTTTTGAAATCTAGTCGTCTAGCTTTCATCCAAACGAAATCATCAGAAATAGTAGGATTAACTGATGTATAAGTAGAAAGTTCTTTCTCTGAGATATTGTACTGTTTAACTCATGTAACGGCGAGAAGAAGCTTCAATTGCTTCAGGGAAGAGGCTAAAAAAAGAAGAGGTTTATTATGTTACTAGTGGGCCACGTTTTCTAAAGGTGTCTTAGCCTCTGTGCTCCTAAAATAAAATACAACCTTACTAGCACAGCCTTGCCTGGGAATTAACATGCTCTTAGTTTTCTTTGTATCAGACATTCTGGAAGTGTTTCTTCTAAAGAACCAAGACTCTGGTGAGAGCTACGAAAAAGAAGTTGTGAAATCTTTTTCAATCCTAAACTTTCAAGGGACTAGAAAAAGAGCTGCTTTGCTTATAAAATGAAGAGGCTCATGAAGACTTAGTTTTACTGGTGTTTCTTTGAGCACTAACTCGTTATCAGCCTTGTATTTTTTAAGTGTCACCACCCATTCCCCATCAAAAACCTCAGTCATCTTAAACTCTTCTCACTTGTCCTTCACAGACAACCAGCCACTGGTTGAGTATGGATAAGAGAAGAAAATACAGGTTGCTTTGAGGAGGCCTTGAAGAGGCTGTATGCAAAATCACTTCGAAGCAGATCTTGAGCCCTGGTTGAGTCAGACTACTCACATTGGCTAAATGGTGAAAATTTTCTTATGTGATGAGTCTTCCTAATGAAAAGCTTAACAAATAAAGTTTATTTTGTGTACAAGTATTTTCACTCTATGTGTTTTTTCTTCTAAAAACATCTCTCTTCTATATTCTTCTTTTCCTGCTTCTCTCAGATACACCTTCTTATTCAATTCTCCCCACACACCATTTTAAAATAGCTGTACTGAGATATTGAAATAGCCATTAAAAGTAATGGCAATAACTGCAAGAACTTTTGCACCAACCTACTGATTTAAAACCCAGAAATCTACCCATTGTAAGTGTAAAGTTTGATGAGTTAGAGTAAAATACATTTGTGCAACAGTCCCCACAATCCTGATTTAGATCACTTCCACTTCTCCAAAAGTTCCTTGGGGCACAGTTGCAATTAATCCCAACATGCTGAATCTCTGACAACCACACAACAACCTTCTGTCTCTAGGGTTGCCCTTTCTGAGCATTTCCTGTAAATAGAATCAGGCGGTCTTTTCCATCTGGTTTCTTTCATTTAGCGTGATGTTGAGATTCATCTATGTTACAGCGTGTGTCATTACCTTGTTTTTTTAAATGCTGAATCGTATTCCATTGTATGGCTACACCACAATTTGTCTGTGTATCCATTGATTGGCATTTTGGTTGTTTCCAGTTTGGGACTATTATAAATAATGATATTGTAGATATATAGGAGTAGAATTGCTGGGTCATATTATGAACATATGCTTAATTTTTCAAGAAACTGCTGACAAACACTTTTCTAAAATTGCTGTACCATTTTATGCCTTCCTGCCAGCAATGGATGAGTCTCCAGTTTCTTCACATCCTGGCTAATACTTGTTATTTGCAGCTTTTTTATTTTAACCATTCTAGTGGGTGTGTAGCATGGATCTCATTGGACTTTACTGATTGGCTTTAACCTAGTGACTAAGATGTTGTGCACCTTGCCTCCTGCTTATATTCTCCCTTAGTTCACACCTTCATCCTTTCTCACCAGGAATACACATAAAGGGGCTCCATGGTATTTACAGCTTTTCTGTATCCAACATACCTTCTCTTTAACATTCCTCTGGTAATAAACTCCTTTTGTCCTGTGGAGACCCTGTTACGCACTATTCAAGTGTGAAAGATCCTGCCCTCCTGTTAAGTGCCACGTGAATTAGAAAATAATATTTTCTAAACAAAGTGATTGCTTTAAGATTTAGGTCATTGCATTTCCCTTGAAAGAAGTTTTTCTGCAGAGGCCTGGGAAATACAACTAAACCCACATTCTAATCTTGTTTGTTCCAAGTACCCAGGGCTAGCTAACCTAACAGCCACTGAAATTGTGGGAAATTGTGCACAACACATTCTGTGGCTTCCTTGACTCTGTCATCCCCGCCCCTGGAAAAGGCTCCTCTTATGGACAGGATAGAAATTTGGCACCCTACTTACACAGCCTCAATAAATGAACTTATTTTATTTTACTTTACTCAATTTTTAAAATTTTATTTTATGTTATTGTTTATTTTCCTCAGATCTCCTTCTCTTGCCCTAATATTAACTAGGGGTCTCATTTGGAGAGAGGAGAATGACTGGCTATGACCAAATGCTCAGGCTTGTTCTAACTTGCTTGGAATAGTAAGTCTGCCAGAAACTTTTGGGCCCTGTATGGCCAGTGGTCAGGCTGTTAGGGACTAGTTGCCTTTTACAAGCCTTGTAACTTTAGACAGGTTATGCAACATCTCTATGTCTTAGTTTGGGGATCAGTAACATGGGATAGTAACAATTCCTACTTCATACAATTATGGCAGTGATTAAATATGTCCTACATCTTAAAAAGTGCTCATAACAGTGTCTGGCACATAGTAAATGCTCAGTAAGTGCTAATTACATGTGCAGACACAGGAGGTACTATGAATGAACACCACAGGTGTTCTGAAAGAATTGGCTCTGAAAGCTTAGAGAGTTCCCTTGTCCTACTTGGCCAATTGACTGTTAGTTTATGATTCTTAAAGAAGAGCACTATTGTTGAAAAATATTATGGCTTTAGATCATCTAATCCAGTTTCTGATGCCAGTCATTACTCTCAAGAATTTCTTCTCTACCACATTTCCTTCCACACACCTTCCTCCCCCCATTCAGTAATTGCTGAAAATAATCAGCTTGAAATATAACTTGATAAAAAGCTCTTAACTATCCTCACTGTGCTTTAATAATGAATCCTCCCTTGAATGAAAAAAAAAAAAAAAAAAAAAAAAGAAAGAAAAAGAAAAAAAGACAGTAACACATTCTAGATACTTTCCCTTTAGCCAAAGCCAGAAATTTTATACACATAAACGTCACATTTTATTTGGAAAAGCCTCTTTGGCAGATTTTGTTTATATTATTGGTAAAATTATGACCACCACTACCTTTATAGAAATGTACTTCTTCCTTTCTTCATTCATTTATTCTACATTATCTGTGAATATTTACTAGATAAGGGGTTGTAAAGTATACAGTATTTAATATTTTTTTTTGTTTTTCAAGGGCTTTGAACCTAGTAGGAGAAACCTTTTAATATTTATACATTTAACTAATGCAAAGTATCACATTACAAATACTGAATGAGTCCTACTAAAAAATAAAAGCTCTAGAAGTCTTGAGAAGAGTTTACTTTGGTGTGATGATCATGGAAGGCTTTGCAAAAGGTAAATTTAAGTAGGACATTGAAATAGGATGGGAGGAATTGCAATTGGAAGAAATTGCAGGAGTTAGGAAAATGCAATTTGATCAGAAATACCAAGTGGACCCATCTTGCTGTGGGAGTGGAACTGTGATTTGGGCAAGCTGGAAAATACTTGAAAAGAGTTTCCATAGTCACACTAGATTTGCTCATTATAATAACAATTGTTCATATATGTGAAGATAAAGATACTGTCAAACTATTAGCAAAGTAAGTGCTTTGCAATCATTTTTCTAGTTGCATGTAGACTTTGACACTGATCTACCCACATTCTCCATCTGGTCTATTTTGTGACCCAGAACACACAACTGTGTGGTAGCTGGTGTCTGAATGCGGTGCTTTGAAAAATAGAACTAACTGGTGGGTCATTACATCTTCTTCTGCCACTCACAAAAAATAACCACTAAGCTCCTTAATTAATGTCATAAACAAAGAGAAATCATCAACAATTTTGTGATACTGATAGTTGTTCAAAGAGAGCTCACCATTCCATTTTTAGTTAAGGAGATGCGTCATTGTTGAAGCTAGTGGAATGATCCCAAAAGGAATTCTAGAGGGAAAAAAAGCAACTTTTATTCCTATCTAGAGACAATTCCTTTGGCCCATGCAAGGGTTTTCCTCCAGCAATTCTGCCCTCTCTCATACCCCTCTTTCCTGGATTATTTCCACCTTAAAATAGCACCTTCTTGACTCACTCAGCTCCCCAGTGCAGCAAAACCCCTCTAAGAGCTGTTTTCTACACTGGCTGCCCCATTCCCTTCCATGCTGTATTTGCGTTTTTACCTCTACCTTTCCACAGAAAATGCCTTATTAAGGTAACCATTGAACTCCTTATTGCCAAAGTCAATGGTCAATTATCATTGATCTCATCTAACCTGGCTGTCTAACTGACAGCATTTGAGGTGACTGATTATTCCCACCTTTTGAAGTATCTTCTCTACTTCTGAAATAATGTACCCTTGGCTTTCCACCTACCTTCTGAGTATTTCTTCTAAATCTCCTTTGCAAATTTCTCGTTGTTTTCTTTACCCCTTTTGTTGAAGTATTTTGGAGTCAATTCTTGTAACTCATCTCTTTGTTTTAGCTTCATTCACCCCTTTGTTGATCTCATCCAAGCTAACGGTTTAAAATTGATATCACAAGTCCAGACTTTACTCC
Organism: Cebus imitator; assembly: GCF_001604975.1. NCBI lineage: Eukaryota > Metazoa > Chordata > Mammalia > Primates > Cebidae > Cebus > Cebus imitator. The sequence goes on from NW_016107357.1 coordinate 4,658,717, forward strand.
TTCACTCCAGACTGGAATATTCAATGGTCTAGTCAACATTTTCACTGGGAATGTCTGACTGACTTTTCAAATTCAGGATGTCCAAAACTGAATTCCACATCTTCCTTCTACATTTGCTCCTCCTACACCCGTTCCGGCATCCAGTATCTCAAAATAAAAATCTTAGTATTATCCTTCACTCATCTTTCTCTCATGCCCTATTTCTAATTGTCAAAACTATGGTTGAACATTCAAATATAACAAAGCTGCAATTATGTCTTACTACCTCCATCACTTACAACATGATTCTCACACCTTGCTGATTCCCTTGTCCCTCTGTTATCCAGTCTCTCTACATGAAGAGTCTTTAAATCGGATCATGTCATTCTTATGTTCAAAATATTCCAATGGCTTTCCATTTCACTTAGACTAAAAGTTAAGCCTTCATGTTAATCTAAAATGCCCTGTGGGATCTAGCCACCGTTAGCTCCTTGACATGGTATATACACTGTCTCCTTCTAACCCACTCATCCTGGCCACACTAGCTTCTCCCCTCTTTCTCACCCATCGGGCTTGTGCACTGCTGGTCTCCTCAGCCTGCAAAGTTCTGCCCCCAGATATGCATACTGCTCACTCCCTCATGTCCTTCAAGTGTTAGATAGATCTAATACTATCCTACTAATGAGGCTCTCACCCTAAGTAATGCCCTTGAAATTGCAATCTGTCCCCAAACTCTTTTTTGCCTACTTACTGTAATTTTTATTGTCAAATTCCTTTTTACTTTCAAATATACCATATATCTCACTTATATATTCTATTTTTTTTTCCTTTTTTTGTTCTGCCAGGCTGTGAATTCCATAAAAGCAGTTTTGTTTGTTTGTTTGTTTTTTACCGAGTCTCACTCTGTCGCCCAGGCTGGAGTGCAGTGGCACAATCTTGGCTCACTGCAACCTCTGCCTCCCAGGTTCGGGTGATTCTCCTGCCTCAGACTCTCAAGTAGCTGGGACTATAGGCGCATGCCACCACACCCAGCTAATTTTTTGTATTTTTAGTAGAGACAGGGTTTCACCATGTTAGCCAGGATGGTATTGATCTCCTGACCTTGTGATCCACCCTCCTCAGCCTCCCAAAGTGCTGGGATTACAGACATGAGCCACTGCGCCCAGCCTAAAAGCAGCTTTTTTGTGTGTGAGGAAGGTGTGTGTGTGTCTCTGTGTGTGTGTGCAGGGGTGTCAGTGTTGTTTCTTGATGTACTTTAAGAACCTGTTACAAACTATGTACTCAATATATAAATATACAGTGTTGGTTGAGTGCCTTTTATATTTCCAGAAATTTTTCCATCTCTGCTAGGTTTTCTAGTTTATGCACACAAAGGTGTTCACTGTAGCCTTGAATGATCTTTTGTATTTCTGTGGTATTGATTGTAATATTTCTCACTTCATTTCTAATTAAGCTTATTGGATCTTTTTTCTTCTTTTCTTGGTTAATCTTACTAACGGTCTGTCAGTTTTATCTTTTCAAAAAAACAGTGCTTTCCCCCCCTTAATCTTGTGTATTGTTATTTTGTTTCAATTTCATTTAGTTCTGCTCTAATCTTCATTATTTCTTTTCTTCTGCTGGGTTTGGGTTTGGGTTTGTTTTTGTTCCTCTAGTTCCTTGGGATGTGACCTTAGATTGTCTATTTGTGCTCTTTCAGACTTTTTGATGTAGGCATTTAAGGCTATGAACTTGCCTCTTAGCACAGCCTTTGCTATATCCCAGAGATTTTGATAGGTTGTGTCATTATTATCGTTAAGTTCAAAAAATTTTTAAATTTCCATCTTGATTTCATTGTTGATCCAATGATCATTCAGGAGCAGGTTATTTAATTTCCATGTATTTGCATGGTTTTGAGGGCTCCTTTCAGAGCTGATTTCCAATTTTATTCTACTGTGGTCTGAGAGAGTACTTGATGTAATTTTTACTTTCTTAAATTAATTGAGACTTGTTTTGTGGCCTATCACAGTCATATGGTCTATGTTGGAGAATGTTCCAGGTGCTCATGAATAGAATGTATATTCTGCAGTTGTTGGGTAGAATGTTCTATAAATATCAATTAAGTCCATTTGTTCTAAGGTATTGCTTTGTTGATTTTCTGTCTTGGTGACATTTTTAGTGCTGTCAGTGGAGTATTAAAGTCCTCCGCTATTACTGTCTTTCTATCTAATTTCTTAGGTCTAGTAGTAATTGTTTCATAAACTTGGGGGCTCCAGTGTTAGATGCATACGTATTTAGGACTGTGACATTTTCCTGTTGGACGAGTCCTTTTATCATTATATAATGTCCCTTTTGTCTTTTTTAACTGTTGTTGCTCTAAAGTGTGTTTTGTCTGATATAAGAATAGCTACTCCTGCTTGCTTCTGGTGTCCGTTTGCATGGAATATTTCATTTTCCACCCCTTTACCTTAAGTTTACGTGAGTTCTCTGTGTTAGGGCATCTCCTGAAGATAGCAGATACTTGGTTGGTAAATTTTTATCCATTCTGCCATTCTGTATCTTTTAGGTGGGGCATTTAGGCCATTTATAGTCAACATTAGTATTGAGATGTGAGGTACAATTCTATCCATCATGCTATTTGTTGCCTGAATATGCTGCTTTTTTTCATTGTGTTAATGTGTTATAGGTCCTGTGAGATTTATGTTTTAAGGAGGTTCTATTTTGGTGCATTTTGAGGATTTGTTTCAAGATTTAGAGCTCATCTTGGCAATTATTGCCATGCTGGCTTAATAGTGGTAAATTCTCTCAACAATTGTTTGTCTGAAAGAGACTGTATCTTTCCTTCATTTATGAAGCTTAGTTTCACTGGATACAAAATTCTTGGCTGATAATCGTTTTGTTTATTTTGAGGCTAAAGATTGGACCTCAATGCCTTCTCATCTTTAGGGTTTCTATCAAATCTGCTGTTAATCTGATAGGGTTTTCTTTATAGGTTACCTGATGCTTTTGCTTCACAGCTTGTAAGATTCTTTCCTGTGTCTGGACTTCAGATAACCTGATGACGTTGCGCCTGGTTGATTACCTTTTTGCTATGAGTCTCCCAGGTGTTCTTTGAGCTTCTTGTATTTGGCTTTCTAGATCTCTAGCAAGGCTAGGGAAGTTTTCCTTGATTATTTCCTCAAAGAAGTTTTCCAAACTTTTAGATTTCTTTTCTACCTCAGCAACATCAATTATTCTTAGGTTTAGCTGTTTAACACAATCCCACATTTTTTGGAGATTTTGTTCAAATATACATATATTCTTCTTTGTGTTTGTTGGATTATTTTGATAGCTTTATCTTCTAGCTCTGAAGTTCTTTTTTCTACTTGATTGATTCTACTGTTGAGACTTTCCAGTGTATTTTATATTTCCCTAAGTGTGTCCTTCATTTCCAGAAGTTGTGATTGTTTTTTTATTTACACTATCTATTTATTTGGGGATTTTTCTGTCCATATCCTGTAACATGTTTTTAATTTCTTTAAGTTGCTGGCAACTTTCTCTGGTGATTCCTTGGGTAGCTTAATAATAAGCCTTCTGAATTGTTTTTCTGGCAATTCAGAGATTTTGTCTTGGTTTGGACCCATTGCTGGTGAACTGGTATGATCTTTTAGGGGTGTTAAAGAACTTTGTTTTGTTGTATTACTAGAATTGGTTTTTTTTGTTGTTGTTGTTCCTTCTCACTTGGGTAGACTATGTCAAAGGGATGATCTGGGGCTCAAGGGCTGCCATTCAGATTCTTTTGCCCCACAGGGTGCTCCCTTGATGTGGTGCTCTCCTCCTTTCCCTAGGGATGGTGCTTCCTGAGAACCAAACTGCAGTGATTGTTATTTCTCTTCTGGGTCTAGCCCCTCAATGGAGCTACTGGGCTTTGTTAAATGTCTTTTAGATCAGAGCCCTGGATCAACTCAGTTTTGTACTTTGTCATTGTGTCGTAAATTGGCCTCTATAAGAATGGCTGTGACATGGATTCCTTTGTATGTGTGAGCTGCAGTGTGCAACCTGTGGAGGAACTTCGGCACTTTTCCACAAATCTACAACAGCCCAATTGCTCATGTGTTTTCCTTACTTATAGAACAGTCAAGTCAAGTGGCTATCAGAAGTGACTGGGAATCCAATAATGCAGATGCAATTTCTTTATTGATCAATAAAACAAGTGGAGAAGATTCCTAAGACCATACAGAAGTGGTGGAGAAATAACACATCCTCCTCTCAATTTTTCTTCAAATTCAGTATATGTGGTTGAAACTTCATCTATGCTGCTTAATCAAAGAATATGTAGATTTTCAATAGAAAAAAACTTGAAACCAGTCTTCCATTCTTCACATACTTTACGCAGGATGTGGACTGGCATAAACACCCACCTGGTTCCCAAGGGCTCTTCTCAGCTAGGATTAGAATAGATCTTGGGACATACATGGGAACATATATTCCTACACCATGATGGAAATGAGACAGATGGCTTTTCTCTGTCTCTTGTCTTGAATGAGAGTGGGGCCAGGGGTCCAGATTTTGCACTGACAGATCCATCCAGTAACATTCTAAGGGAAGAGCACACACACACGTGTGCACACACACACAGACACAATTTTATCTTGAAAAAGAAACCTAAGATTTGTATATAATGATGAGAAAGACTCTGTAGGAAATAGTCTGGAGTATGCCCTTTCACACCGAAGGGCAAATATTATTTGCCTTTATCTCTAGTATAAGAAAGCAACACCGTTTTCAAAATAAAACAAACATAGGATTCACTGAGGTTTGTAGAAGAGAGAGGAGGACTGTAGAGGTACAGATTTCTGCTGCACTATACACAGCTGGTTTTAAGGGATGCCTACCAGATGGTAACATTTGTCAAAGATGAAACATTGTATTCACAAGCTTGGAGACTGTACCCTGTGGCAAAGCAATTCCCTTCAGAAAGAATGTTGGGGAAATAATTTTTCTGATGGGCTAAATTTATACATTTTTAAAGATTGTGGATTTATTTCTATCTTGGGCCATGATAATTTTAAGTTTGTTATACTGTTTTATGAACCAATAGGTTCTGAATAGTGAAAAAGAGACGAAGTGGAATAAGGGAGGCAGGGAAAATGTGCATTTTGCGGAGTTGAGTTTCCTTGACACTGAAAGATTGATTCCAATGTAATCATTGGCTTGTGGTTTCATTTTCCCTTTTAAGGGCAGGGTTCTTCATTCAGTTCTGTATATCTCTGAGGTAGGAAATTGCTTATGCTGCATTGGCTTAACGGATGAGTGAGACTAAGGCTCAGAACATCATTTACCACCAACAGAAGCAAGCTTTCATCTTTTGGCAGGTGGGTAGGGGGCTAGGATGGAAGAGAACATCAATCATTCCTGTGGATCACAGTCACTCCTAACCCAAGTCAATCTTTTTCCCAGGGAGAATCAGGTACATAGAGGGTACCACCAGGAAGGTTATTTTAATTTATCCTCTTGCTGATATTCCTATCACTCTGGGTAGAAAGAGCTTAGCATGGCAGTGCTTGATTTGTCAAGTCTTTTTCTAAAGTATTTTTCTCTGTGCCCTGTCTTCCACCTCTGACACAAATGCACATTCTGGACAATTGTAATCCTCCTAACCAATAGATTTGATTAACTGTTTTCAGCATAGTCTGAGACTGAAGATTTTAAATGGATCCACTTCAATACCAACCAGTTAATGATCACCAAAGCTACTTATCTATTTGCTTTTCCCTATTAATTGACTTTCAGTGAAAATGTCATGATGTGTCAACATTTGCAAATTCCTGCCATGCTCATAAGAGGTGAAAATTAACATGCCTTTACGTCAGACATTAAGCACATGAAAGAGAATGTGCACACCTGCTAAAGAACATGGAAGGGTCTTTCCTAAAGGGTATTTTGCAACAAGCTCTCATTTGTCTATGTAATATCTCTAAACCATGTACCTGACTTTCATTGCCCTAGGGAAAATCAGTACTGGTATAGACCTATGGGGGAAGTGTAATTCACTGCCTCTAAACTTGAAAATCACCACCATATCTTATATGCTTTGTTCAAAATCGTCAACACCACACAAATTAGCAGATTATTATACCAGCATTAAATAAGAGCTAAAAAGAATGTGGTTTATTGACATTTGGGCTTAAGTTTGCATCCAAACGTGTTCATTTTCCATCTCTGTGACCCATCAAATGACATCACCTCCCTAAATTTTTTTCATCATCTATAAAAGTGGGATTGTAATAATTCCTAAGGTGATGTGAAAATTAAATGAGATCCTGTATATAAAGTACTTTCACATAGGTAGAATTCTATAAATGTTAGTTACAACAATTATATAACAATTATTATTATACCATCCTGTTAAGCAAATACTTCTTCAATTATTCAATACATATTTAACTTTCATGTGGGTTGTAACTTGAGTAGGTTATAAATGCCCAGAGTACTAATTTATAATGTGGATCTCTAACTTCAGCACTTAATATGATGGTTGTTATCAAAACATAATTTAATTTTATTTACTAATTACATTTCATAGTGTTCAAAGTAACACTAAAGTCTTGGGAGCATGTAAATATTCCTTCCTCCTTAAGTAATGATTATATAATAATAGCTTGTATTTTGTGCCTACTATGGGCCTGGCCCTATGCTAGGTAGTTTACACATATTTTCTGTAATTCTTAAGCAGCCTCATGGGACTGAATTGTGGCAAATGTGACAGAGAAATCTCTGATGATTTTGGATAAGTAGATTTAAATAGCAGTATGGAAAGTGATTAATTGCTAAATGGAGTGAGGATATTTGTTTATTCATTCATTAAACAAATATTCGCTAATCTCCCTCTACATTCTAGCTGCTCTTCTACGCCTTTGGTTTATAACAATAAATAAGAATTGTCCTTATAGATGGGGAGGCAGGTAATTAATTAATACACAAAACAATAAGATAATTTCTGAGAGTGGTAAAAGCTATAAAGAAAATAAAACAGGCTAAGAGTGTAGAGAGAATTTAGTGCACCATGGGAGAATTATTAGATTGGTTGGTCACAGGCAATCTGTGGATGGGACTCTTGTGCTGAGACTTGACTTTGCACAATTTAAATGCTTGTTATTGAAGAGTACTTATTACAGAATATTGGAGCCTGAAAAGATGTACATCATACTCCAGGGATTTTGCCATGAAGCGAAGAGAAATGAGCTGGAAGCAGCAGAAAGAGTGATTCAAGAGAGGTCCTAAATGAATAAATGGAAGAAAGATAGTAAACAATATGAGGTGATATTTCAGCACACTAGCACATCAGATGCCTCTGGTCCCTCACGCCAGACACATTGGCATGGAGTGTCACTGGAAACCTCAAAGTTATATCAGAGGATTTCCTCTGAGTACCCTGCTCCTTCTTTGAAGAGGGCTCCCTTTTGTCCATTTTCCTCACCTCTTATCCCTGAGAGCAGCATTTTTCATACAGTCAATGTTCAACATATGTTTGCTAAGTAGCTGATGCTCAAGCACTTTAACTGCTAAAAAACAATGCTTTTAGAGAGCAAAGAATTATTGGTCCTTTCAAGTGGTTGAGTTTAATTAATAATCTGTCTGGCAGCTATGTGACCTTAAGTTAATCACTTAACCTCTTGGGACCTCGGTTTTCTCCTCTGTGAATGCAGATGATAACAGCTGCCTCCCTGGGTTGCCCTTGGGACTGGAAGAGAGGAGGTGTGCGAAAGCCCTTAGTCATGTCTAACCTGTGGAGCCCTTGCAGGGGCGTCCATATTCTATCTCAGGGGATGAGAGGGCAGAGAGAACTCACTGCGCTGGCATCTTCTTCCCCAGTGCCTCCATCCCAGTGCAGGTTGGGAGGTGGGGAAAAGGATGGGAGCGAGAACCAAACACATTAGCCATGTCATGGTTGTTTATTGTTTTCACCCATGTGGTAATAAATCAATGCGAGGTTTGTCATTTTAATTAGTCTTCTTTCAGTCTGGGAAGTCAAGGCTGTTCAATGCTGATAGGGAGCTGAAAAATTACCTGAGAACAAGTGTCAGGAATGAGTCTCAGAGTCCCGGCTTCAGAGTGCTGCAGGTCACTGGAGATGGTGAGTGAAGAGCCCTTCACTTCAGAAAGGGGAAAGTAGCGTTGGGTGTAAGGCTGTCAGGAGTGAGTGGAGAAGGAGCTGAATTCATCTTTTCCTTGCTTACTGCTAGTCCAGCCCCATGGTGAGCTGCAGGGAAGATAGTGTGGAGGGAAGGGAGAATAAGGAGATAAATTGCTGTAGATGTTTCTACACAGTCTGAAATGAGAATGCATTACTGTATGTATGTGTATATATATATATATCTCCAAAAGTTTGAGGCGCTACTGCCCTCAATGGTGAAAACAGAGGGTAACTATGAAAAGCAAATCAAAGCTCTATTTAAAATTTGGCAAAGAACATGTTGCCAAATGGATTTACTTGCCCTGAATTGAGTTGTATCACAAGGAAGCCAATTTCCTGCAATGCCTCAGAGAAGATTCAAAGCAAAGCCCTTGTAAAGTATGGATTGTACAAGGATGTCTAGTGGCTTATCAGGGATTGTGGTTATATTCCTAACAGACAATAAAAGGAGAAATGACCCTGAGCCCTTTTAACACAGTCTTTGCTGATCTTCCTGAAATCTGCCATTGCTTCCTTCAGCAATGTCTAGAATGGCCATCAACTTTCTTCTCATGATCAAATCTGGCAGCAACAAGACGATGTACAGGCACCTCTTGGGTGCTCATTTTAATTCTTCCACTTACTGTGTATCCCTGGGGAAATCACTTAACTCTCTGTGCCTTTTTTCCTTGTATGCAATGGAAACAAGATACTTATTCTACATGCTTCTCAGAATTGGTTTAAGCACATGATGGCATAATATAAACTACAAAGCATAATAGAATAATAAAGAATTGCTGTTATTGTTATTATATTTTATTATTAATAATAAAAACTACGTCCTTCCATTTTAAGGAATTTCTAAATTTGGAAAAGGTCTTAAAGTTCAGCTAGTCCAAGTAGTCCTCAGACTTCAGTCTGTTTGACTACTTCTCTATGAAGTGATAGTCCACCGTTTCCATAAAACTTCAGTAAGATTTACCACCTTCAAAGGAAATCTGAGCCATGTTAAGGCAGCTCTGATGTTTCCTGCTCTAATGATAGAGTTGACTGGAAATCTTTAATTTCTATCCTAAAGTGTTAGTTTAGCCTTTTAGAACCTCAGTCTCTTTTCCAAGATGGTAGCTTTTAACATGTTTTAGCAGAGCTCTTGCTACTAAATCTTCTCTTTCCCCAACTGAGGAGCCACAGCATGCTCAAATATTCTTCAAGTTATATGGTTTTGGGTTTTCTCATCATTCTAATTGGTCAGCTCCAAATATTTCTGTTTTCTGTTTACCTCTTAAAATGTGCCTTTTTCAGCTGCATATCCTGGTATGTGTGTCTAAAAACACAACTTGATATTCTCACCAATCAGATTTGCTCATCTTTCCCCAAGTCTTCATCTTGCTTTTTAGCACAAGTCAAATGCCTTAATTACTTCTTTTTTTCTTTCCTTTTTGGTTACCTGTCACCTGTCTTCATTCTAAAATCTGCTCCTTCAGTAAAGTCTTCCCTGAATATTGTTATCCAGGACCAATGATCAACCTCATCCTTACAATCTTCAGACACTCAGGACAGTAAGTGCTCTGGGGAAACAGAGCTGGAAAGAGAGGCGAGAAGGTGGGCATGCTTGATTTTTGTCAACGAAAGAGGGGAACTGATTCCAAAACCATGAAAGATGGACTTCTAGAAAAGAGGCTAAATTTCTTTTATGTTGATCTAAAGAGCAAAATTGAGACTAGTCAGGGAAACTTGGTCGGGGAAGCTCCAGCGCCCTGCTGAGACACAGTGGAGAAGAGCATAGGATTTGGGACAGCATAGATCTGGGTTCAAGTTTGAATCTGCAACTTCCTGATTCAGTAGTCTTAAGTGATTTTCTGTGTCTCTTCCCAGCCTAAGCCTCTCCTTCTACAAAATGAGTTGAAAGTTACCAACCTCATACGGTCCTTTTTAGGACTAAATGAGGTAAGGCATTGATTCAATTGGCCAGGCCCAGGACTCTGTGTCCTGGGGTCCTTTCACTGCATGTGCTAACTTGTCCTGCCTCTATTCAGTCTACAAGTCTGCATGATAGATTAAATTCATGTTCAGAAATATTCACTCCTTTTCCGTAACTGCATTGGAAGAACAGAATTTCCTGTTCCATTCATGGTGAGCTTGGCTATGTGAATTATTTTGGTCAGTGAGATATTAGTATCCATGATGCAGCAGGCTTGAAAAGTATCTTTATGCTTCAACTTACACTCTTGAACTTTTGCCTCTTCTGTGGAAAAAAAATATATGGCCAGAACAGACAGTTCATCCCAGGAGGAGGATGAAAGTCATGGGGAGTGGAGCTGTACCACCAGAGCCAAGGCCACCCCAAATCAGCAGCCCCCCAGTTGACCTCAACCTGCTGCAGATGCATGAATGAGCCCAACTGAAACCAACAGCACTGCAGAGCCAAACAGCACACTCGCAAGCTGCATAAATGCATTTTCGTATGCTCCTGAGATTTTGTGGCTGTTTTATATGCAATGTTATTGTGGCCATAGTTATTTGAAATAACAGTAAAATAAGATGTGAATGGCTGACAAGGCTCAATGTTTCCCTCCGCTGAAAGACATGGGAAGCCAATATTTTTATTTTTTAAATAAATATGTAAGTGAACACCATGTGCCAGGTCCCCAATTGTAGCTAGTTTTCAATTGTACAAGGGACTCTGCTCTAAAGAAGTCTACTTAAAGCAGTATAGAATTATACTAGAGCCCCAATTCCCTTGACTTAAAATTATTACACACAAAGCAAAACACAGTCTGCTACATGTGCAGGGTTTGTGCAATGCCCCTCTTTTTAAATTTCTGTGCATCTCTGTCTGGTGGACTCTGGACATCACATTGTTTCCCTAGTTTCTAGAACTGGTCAACCTGAGCATCCTGGAAAATCCCTGCAATGTTAGGTAATGAAGTAGAGTTTTACTGGGTGGAAATCTATTTCCTTTCCTTTTCAATAAAGTGTCTCGAACTCTACTCCCTAGTCTTCTCCAACTTCCAAGATAATTCCAGAGGAATTTGGTGTTACAGGATCCTCTGAAGAGCAGAGGCAAAGAAGGAAACTAATTTCTTTCTCTCTCTCTCTCGCTCTCTCTTTCCTTCCTAACTTCCTTCTTTCACTTAGCTGTGCCTCCCTTAGAATGGGGATCACAGCGGGATTGCACAAGGCCATTGCTCCTGCTCTCTGAAGGCTGGGGCTGCAACTGCACAGAAGAGGGTGCTCTTGTGCAAAGCTGCAGCCGGCTTTCTGGGAGGAGGTGAAGTTTACTCGTTCCTTGCTGAGCGGATGATTCATTGCTCATGATATTTGGTAAATGTAGTCTGCATTAGTGCACACATATTCTGCAACAACAGATAAAAACCCCAAACAGCAAAAATGTCCGGAAACTTATCCGTGTGGAGGCTGCACATCTATCATCCTCTGCTGTTCTGATACGACATAGCCAACTTTTATCAGCATCCTTCCCTTTTACCCTATCTGCCAGGTCCCTTTAAATGAAAATGATCAAGGAATGAGGACAAAAATAGTGTCATCCTTTTTAGAGTTTTCAAATTGCTTTCACCATTTGGCAAATAACTATATATCTATTAACTCGTTTGTCACACAAGTATTTATTGAAGGCCAGGTATTCAGCTTTTTCAATGCTTTTGGAGAAAGAACTGAAGCTCCTTCCTTACCAATCAGACCCAGATGACCTGATTTCTGCTTCTCTCTCCAATCTAATCTCATGCTAACTGCCTTCTCTCTGGCTCTTTTCAGCCTCAGGCTTTTGCTCTCATATTTCATTTTACCAGAATTTTTTTTCTGGTTCATATTAGGGTTTATTTGCTTTGTTTTTCTCATTTTCCAGAGCTCAGCATGAGTGTCATATTCTCAGAGTGACTTTTCCTAAGTCTGTATATTAGTCAGTGTTCTCCAGAGAAACAACCAATGGAAGATATTGATAAAGATATAGCTATAGATATGTTATCTGGTGATTACAGAGACTAAGAACTTCCAGGATCTGCAACTGGCAAGCTGGAGACCCAGGAGAGCTGATGGTGTAATTCAATTCAGAGCCTTAGTCAGGAGGCCATTAAAGACTGACTTCCCAGCTGAAGACAGGCAGGCAGAGAGAGAGATTCTCCCTTACTCAGCCTTTTATTTCTATTTATGCCCTCCATGGACTGTATGAGGCTTTATATAGTTTACTGTTCCCAGGAGTCAAACACCTCCCACTGCAGTCTGCCACCAACACTGGGAATTACATTTGAACATGAAATTTAAAGGGAACAAACATCCAAACCATATCATTGGGGAAGCAAGAAATAATTTGCTATTGCAAGGATAGAGGATGGGGAGGTGGGCACAGAGCATGGCCCGAATAGGGAGCAAAGATTCTGCCATGGGGGCAAGATGAGATGGAGGGGACATGGCAGGAAGGAGGGCAGGGTCTGCACAGTCAACTGAAGGGGTCAGATCCTTTGTAAGGAGCTGGCATGGCTGGAAGGGAGCTGTCAGAGACCCTGAGCAAATTCAAGCAAAATAAAAGAGGAGAGAGTAAATTTCGGGACACTTCAGAGGTAGAATTATATAACCTGGTGACTAATTGAATATGGGATGATAAGGGTGAAAGCCAAGAAAGTCAAGAATTACTTCATTGCAACTTTGAAGCAGGAGCTAGAGGAATAATAGATTTGGAGGGAGTATTTGAAGAGCAATGTTTTCTCTAAGTTGAATTCCCGAACTCACCACCTCACCTGCACTCCTTGTGGTCAGCCTCTCAATATTCAGACTGTGGGACTTTTCAGCAAAGAATTCCACAAGAAGAACATATACCACTGAGTTTTAAACCTTTGTCACATTCCAGAACAGCTCTTTTTACGAGAGGCACCAGAGAATTCACTCATCCTCCTCTCCATCATTATCTTCTTCCTCTTTTAGGTCTACTACACATGCTAAGTCAATTAAAGTCTATACACACCTAAGTGAAGTAAGCACATCATTATCCACTCGTTACAAGGGAGAAAACTAAGGGACAGTGAGGTAAGTGACCTGCCAAGAGAAGTCAGACACAGTGAAAGTACTTTATGTATATTAGTGCTTTGGTCTTCTCAAAACATTTGGAGTAGCATTATGTCCTTTTTACAGGAACAAGGAGCACGAGGAGGGAGGAGGAGGTTACAACAATTTCCCCAAACCATCCAGCCCACAAGTTCTGGAGCTGATAAGTGAAAGTACAGTTTCTAAGCTGGGGCGCAGAGAGGAACTGATTCAGAGAACACCTTTCTGTGTTCAAAGGCAAAGAACATAAAGAAACAGAAAACATTTAAAAAGTTGCAAATAACAGTGGGTACTATAACTGATGCTTTAAAGACACAAGTTTAAACTGTATAGGTCCACGTACATTTGGATTTTCTTCTGCCATTCTTGAGGCAGCAAGATCAACCCTTCCTCTTCCTTCTCAGCCTACTCAATTAAAGGCAAAGACGATGAAGCCCTTTATGATGATCCACTTCCACTTAATGAATAGTAAATATATTTTTTCTTCCTTAAATCTTCTTAATAACATTTTCTTTTTTCTAGTTTACTTTATTATAAGAACACAGTACATAACACATTAAACATACAAAATATGTATTAATCAACTATGTTATGGGTAGGGCTTACAGTCAACAGTAGGCTATTAATAGTAAAGTCTGAGGGGAGTAAAAATGTAGATGCATATTTTCTATTGTATAGGAACTGGCACCCCTAGCCCTGCGTTGTCCAATAATCAACTGTATTTATCAAGCACACACAATGGTGAAGTGCTTTACATTGTTGTCTCCTGTAAAAGGCATTCTCATTCCTTTGTTACAGATTGAGGATGTGAGGACATAGTAATTTGCTCAAGGTTCCATAGCAAACAACAGAGCCAGGATTCAAACCTACATCTGACTCCTGGGAATTATTCAATTATAAAAAAGTAATGCACTCTAGAATCATGGACCCAGTTTTGTTTTTGTGGCTCACTCAGTGTAGGCTATTAAACACCACTTTTACCTTCTTAGCTCTAATTTCTGAGGGCAAGTTTTACAAATACTTTTCCAGCCCACCACCCTCCACATGCCCTCAACTTCAATTATGTCTAAGATTGGACCTTTTCCTCCAAAATCTCTTTGGTAAAATCTGGAGATATTTACATGTTATCACTAAAAAGTGAGAGCTGAATGGTGATAACACATGGACATTTAGAGGGGAACAACAGACACTGGGGCCTTCCAGAGGACGGAGGGAGAGGATCAAGAAAAATAACTAATGGGTGCCAGGCTTAATACCTGGGTGATGAAATAATCTTTACAACAAACCCCCATGACATGCATATACCTATGTAACAAACTTGCACATGTACCCTGAACTTAAAATCAAAGTTTGAAAAATCTGCAGATAATATCAGGCCTCAAAACACCATCTGGGCAAAGGACAGAAGACAAATGTCTCCTTTTACATAGGTCTGAGAATCTTCAGATGGAGTGAGGTCAGGTTACTGGGCTTTTCCCCAGCATTCCTAGGAATCATTGTCTCTAGGTATTTTTATTGTCCAGGGTTACAAACTGAGACAAGAAAAGCTTCTTAAGACGATAATGTAGAACACAAATCCAAGAGTAAATATGTTAACTGTGAATTTAGTCTTGTCTGCAAGCTAACTTCTCCTATATGTAAAAATACCGTGAGAATCTTGAGTAAATGCTAAACCGTCTTCTAGTTCACAGGCCTCTGCTCCCATTGCTGCCCCAGAAACATTCCTTTCATTCTATTAGTGCCACTGCATGACCAGTTGACCAGAGTAGGGTGATAGATTGTGGAGGAAATAAATTTTTGAGCTCAGGCCTCAAGCACCAATTTAAGAACACAATTTCTGTCCTAACCTCAGCTCTTTTTGCATGTTTGAAATTGATAGATCTGGATTGAAAGGACTAGAATATTGGGCAGCAGACTAAAGCTATATAAAAATGCCACATAGTTGTCATTAGCTTGTTAGTGACTTTTGCTGTAAGTACATGCCTTCCAGGTCGCTGGGGAGGAAGCACAGCAGGGCGCAGCTGGTATTCTTCTGTAACCTGGGGTCTTATTCTTCATTTTAGACTTAAGTGAATGAGCTACTTGACTCATTCATAGGACTTAATTTGTGTGTGCCTGGGTCTTAATTTATAAAGGTGACTGAGTGACAACATGGAGAGGTAATTGCCACTGAAATAATGTATTACTTTTACAGTTTTTGAGAGAAGGAGGCATGGTGTGCTGTGCAGGGCTACATGGGGAAGCACCAGTTTGGTCAGTAGGAGAAGTGGGAGTAAGGGGAAGACATAGGCTATAGCCTTTGGTGAGGTTTCCATGGGAAAAGCAAGGCAGGGCTGGGGAAACAGCTTAAGACACTTTAGTGTGAATAATTTCAGCAGGCTTTGGGGCATAGGGACTGTCTCTAGTTGTTTGGTACCAGGCCCTACCTGGTTGATTTAGGGCAGGGGAAATATTATCTTGGTGTGTAAAAGTTAAAAAAGGTGGTTGTGGGTATAGATCTATAGATCCAGGATTGGTTGGAGGGTTTAGAATATGATTTTTATGTACCTATGAAAACTTAATCACAAAGAAGATACAAATATATTTGGCCATTAGTTTGGTCCTATAATTAATGGATGTCAAATAGACAAATGTAGAGTCTATGAAAACAAAGACTACCATGGAAGAAAACCCTAAAGTATACTTCTTGCATGCCTCGCTTGCATTTCTTTATTCCCCTCACTACTCCAGGTCAGCAGGAAGGATAAATGTGTAGGCTGGTGGCTTCTCTTAGGTGCTCACTCACCTCAGACTATGATTGTCTAAATAGTGGGCTTTAGTGGATATGGCTTCAAGGCCAGTGTATGGTTTTGCCCCGCCCTACCCCAGAGCTGGCATCACCAGTGACCTGACTAGTAGTCAGCAGAAGATAGACCATCTACATGAGCTGAGCACTCAGTACTCACAGTATGGGGAGTTTGAAGGTCAAAGGAGAGTCCTGTTGTCATTTCTCAGAGAAGTCAAGAAGATAGGCTGCTTATTTGGAAAACAGGTAGAATTTAACAATGAATCCTAAGTGGTCAGTACCCACATTCTCTCATTAGTAGGATTTCAAAGACATCTATTATGCTTGCATAAAAGGGTCAGAGCCAATTTGTCTAAGCTGCATGTCTGCAGCAAATTTGAATGTCTACAGTAAGATAAAATTCTACAGGAATGACTCTGGTGGTGAAATATATTTTTAAAAAATATAAATGACTAAATAAAGGATTTGTAGAGAAGAAACACACTTGCAGAGAAGAAACCACTGCTGATTTTGTACCCTCATTCTTTGCAGGGAAGAAGGTGACTAGAAATATATAGAGAGTAACCACATAAACAGAATGTGCTTACATCCTTTTTAATTTATTTTCCCTTTCACATTTTTTACCACTAGAAGAACAAAGGTGCCTGGAGAGATAGCCTCTTTGCATATCCTTTACATTTAATATGATTGCACTGATCATTTTTTAACTCTTCTTATTTGCCACTGCGGAGAATTTTAAAACTTTTATATGAAAATATATGTTTCTCAAGAACAAATGGTAATATATACAGTCTACAGTGAATGAATCAAGAAATAAGGATACTGGTGCATTGTACAGGACGTTGATAGAAAAAAACCTAAGTATTAGAAAGAATTTTTTAAAAGCAGACTAGGTTGGAAGGATATATTGTAAAGGGGAATCTCTAAGGATCTAAGTTGAAGTCCCTTTCCATATGAAAGCCCAAGGAGTGTGGTAACAAGGCCCTCTCCCCACCCAACTCTGCCTAAAGAAATGAGTTCAGTACAAATTTACACTGCTGCTTGAGAAGCCAGGTAATCTGTTTCTCCACTCTTGTGCTCCACCATTGGGGAAATTTTGACTGCTAACATTGCTTCTTGCACTACCGACAAACCCTTTTCCTCTCTTTTTGCTACCCAAGGCTTTTTCTAACTCTTAGCTTGTTTGGCTTCTGACTTCTGCTTCTCTGTGCCTTCTCTGTGTGTCTTATTCTGCCTTGCTACAAAAATCTCTGTTTCTCTGTATGTCATATTAGACTCTAAAAAATAAGATTCCTAACTGAACATGTCACTTTCTTGGATGGAATCTCCCTCTTAGGAAAAGCTTTAGCTCTAGCCTTATTACAAGGATATGGCCAGCCTGTAGAAGTCAGTCAACCCTTGTTAGGGGTGGTTGGCTTAAAAACCTTCTCGGTGGAGGCTGAGGTGGGCGGATCACCTGAGGTCAGGAATACAAGAGCAGACTGACCCGCTCACCCAGATGGTGAAACACCATCTCTACTAAAAATACAAAAAATTAGCCAAGTGTGGTGGTGGGTACCTGTAATCCCAACTACTTGGGAGGCTGAGGCAGGAGGATCGCTTGATCCCCGGAGGTGGAGGTTGCAGTGAGCCAAGATCGTACCACTACACTCCGGCCTGGGCAACAAGGACAAAACTCCATTTCAAAAAAAAAAAAAAAAATCTTCTCAGCAAGAAACCACAGAAATGGCAGGCATCTTGACACTCCCCAAAGGGAACACTACATCAGACACCCTGGACAGGCTTCAATTTTCATTACATTCCTCATTATGATATTGCAATATTCAAGCTTGATGTAGACACTTTCTATGATGGAGATTTTGGCCTCAAGACTGCAACATTAGAGACCCTTTCTGAGTTTCCAGTCTGCCAGCTTGTTCTCCAGATTTTGGACTTGTCAGCTTCTACAACGTGTGAATCAATGTTTTGAACTCTCTCGATGATTGATTGATAGATAGACAGACAGACAGACAGATAGGAAGATAGATTCCTCTCTTGAGGAAGTCCACATATTATTAGGAGCTTCAAAAAATCGACAAATTCTGTAAATTGAGACTCAGTCTTCCTCTAGCTGCCATCTGTTA
Organism: Cebus imitator; assembly: GCF_001604975.1. Lineage (NCBI taxonomy): Eukaryota > Metazoa > Chordata > Mammalia > Primates > Cebidae > Cebus > Cebus imitator. Next base: position 4,676,793 of record NW_016107357.1, read on the forward strand.
TGTACTATGTCTATATCCCCATCATATAGAACATGATCAATTCCACTTCTACCTGACAGTCATTAATCTCATTCAATAAAATTTTCACACAATTGACAAATCCAGAGGACAGATATCAATATTTTCAGTTATCTAGACAGTGATCTGTCCTGCTACGTTCTTAGTCAGTGATCCCACCTTAAAACCAGCACAGAACAAAGTAATGAGAAATCTAGTGCCAGGGTCAAGAGCAAAGGCTTTGAGATCAGGCTGAATCAGGGTTTCTAATTTCCACTTATTCTCTCTGTGACTTTGAGCAAGTTACCTAACAGCTCTGACCTTCTTTTTCCTAATTTATAAAATGAGAAAAAAACAAAAAAACAGCCTGCTAGGGTTGCTGTAAGGATTAAGCAGGACCACGTGTGTAAAGCACTTAGCACAGTGTCTACCACGTGGTAAACAAGGGACATGTGGTAGCTCTTGTTACTCTGGTAGAGATGGCAGGCACCATTTCATCAGCTTGTGCTCTCTCAAAACTGCTACTGCCTTCTTCCTTACTTCCTCTCCCAGCCCCAGCTCCTATCCTCAGCTCTTTAACAGGCTACTTTTCAGAAGCCTCCTCCTGGGCACCAGCTTCTGTGGGATGTTCTTCAGGGACCCTCTCAGCTGGGATGGTGCCTCTTCTTGATGATTCCATAATGCCTCGAGCCTATCTTCATCATTACATCACTGGACTATGTTATTTATTTATTTTGAGATGAAGTCTCACTCTGTTGGCCAGGCTGGAGTGCAGTGGTGCGATCTTGGCTCACCACAACCACTGCCTCCTGGGTTCAAGTGATTCTCCTGCCTCCAGCTCCTGAGTAGCTGGGAGTACAGCTGCACGCCACCATGCCTGGCAAATTTTTGTATTTTCAATACAGATGGGGTTTCACTATGTTTGTCAGGCTGATCTCAAACTCCTGACTTCATGAACCGCCTGCCTTGGCTGCCCAGATTTGGACTTATTCATCTTTATATTCTTATTATGGGTAGAGTGTTTGGCACATTCTAAGTGCTCAAAAAATGTTTTGTTCAATGAACAAAGAAATGAGTGTCCCAAACCTATCTATTCAACAAATTATCTATCGGAAACAAAACAATTTCTATTGTTGTGTCTTATGCATTAGCATAGAACCTTAAAGTTGCTTTTACCTGTTAATTAATAGATTCTAGTTCTTTGAGAACTAATCTTCTGTTATCTGCATTGAAAATTAATCTTCAGAGATATAGTTTAGACTTTGGACATTGGCTATGTAACCATTCTCCCTGTTCCTTCCAGCCTGAATGATTTTCGGCATCTCTATGCAGTTTCTGAATGCAATGTCCCGGTAAACCCATTCACACACTTGACATAGGAATAAACATTGCGTTTGTTTATACAACTGGCTCAGTGAACAAGGATGAGGAATTGAGTTATTTATTCGATGACTCAGTCCTTGATTACTAAATTGGAATTTGCCTCTGTACCTTGAGGGAGTGGAGAAAAGAAATCAAATAGATTAAATGAGACTGTTGTGTGTCTTTCTGTGCCTCTGCCAGAAGCACTATGTTTGGGATAATTAAGTCCCAGGAACAGGAAAACTGGCCATGAAATAAAAAATGTAGACTTAGCATCCATAGGAAGTGGCCAGGTTCTGGTCTCACTAAAATGTTTGATGTTAACGAATGCATTTTTTTTTTTTCTAATCTAGAAAGTTGCAGTCACAAATGTTCAACCCCTCTTGGAATTACTCAGCCCTGTGATGATTTTGTGGTGCACATCTATCACTACACAGCATCGTAATGTGTGTGTTTCCCATGTGAACACTATGTAGAAAGGGATCCATGAAATGCTATAACATGGAATGTAAAAAAGTTAATTTCCATCTTCTGGGAGAATGCTGTCAGAAACAATATATGCTCTGGGAATTTGATTGATGGACAACAAACATTCATGTCACCATTCCAAATCCTGTCACTTCTATTCAAGAAATGCCTGAAGTATGTGTAAAGGGAGCAATAAATTATCTTTCCTGTCCATCTGGCTTAAGTGCATCATTGCCTCCCTACTTAAGAAATGCCTCCCAACTTCAAAGGCATTAGCATGCATGCAATGAAATTTGATAAGTATTTATTACATATCAGTAGTCAGATGGCTAAGATTTTGTTTGTGTAATTATTTACGCAGGAAACTGTGGAAACCTCAAAGCAATGCAGCTCATTACACCCAGGATAGCTCATACTCGAATCTCAGGAAAGTTCTAAGAAAATTGCCTAATTCTTTAATGCATTTAGTAGCAGCTCGAATTAGCAGTCATTTCCTAACTTTCTAGTTTCTATTCATTTTTTGAAAAAAAATTCAGAATTGATTTACAATACCAATTAAGCATGTATCAGTGCATAGCATATATTATTCTGGTCTTGTGTCACCCATCCCATCTCACAGAACTATGCACACACAGACGTGCTTTCCTGTCAGAAGGGCGATATCAAATAGATGCATTTATTCATTGCTTTCCTTTCTAAAAACGTACAGAAGTTCATTGAACACCTACGATGAGTCAAGCAAGGTATATAAATGCTGATTTTCTAAATTGTAGACAGATATCCCAAGGCCACTCTCTTCCTGGGTCACAAGATGCTTCTTTCTTGTTCTGCTGCCCCCATCCCTGCCACTGCCTTAAGTTACTCAGAGAAAGCCCCAAACACAAGTAGAGTCCTCTTGGCTCCAGGCACACAGGAAGGTGCAAGATGGGAGAGGTGAGATGCAGCACTGTCACTACTTGCCTCTGTCTACAGACGCAGGCTACAGAGCACCGGATCTGCAGTGTCACCCTCACCAAATGGCCATGCCTCAGCTTCACATTCTGTCAACCAACCTTCCTTGCTCAGCTTCATCACATTTGTGCTTTCAGAGCCAATGATGTTTTTCTCATTTTCCTTCAGGAAGGCTTGGGAAGATCTCATTTTCTTCTCCTTTAACTTCTACCCCCCCAAAATAAAATAAAATGAAAATAACTGAAAATCTGTCAGTCAGAAACAACCCATTCTTTGCTGTTGCACCAAGTGAGAAGCACTATGATTTCCAACCTAATTCAATTGGTTTAAAATTGCTTTTAGACTCTTGCTTGAATTTTTCTTTTCAAACTACAAAAGTCATTTATGCTATGTTGGCTACTGAAGCATATTAAATAACTTAACAAAAATAGAGATATTATGTCAAATATTTTGCTTATCTTTCTACACTTACCTTTCTTTTTCTTTTTCTTTTTTGAGACAGTCTTGCTCTGTCGCCCAGGCTGGAGTGCAGTGGTATGATCACAATTGTCTGCAGCCTCAACCTCCTAGACTCAAGTGATCTTCCTGCTTTAGCCTCCTGAGTAGCTGTGACTACAAACATGCATCGCCACATGCAGCTAATTATTTTTAAATTTGTTTTGCAGAGACAGGGTCTCACTGTGTTGCTCATACTGGTCTCAAACTCTTGAACTCAAATGATGCTCCTGCCTCAGCTTCCAAAAGTGCTGGGATTACAAGTGCAAGCCATGGTGCCTGGCTGCATAATTACCTTTCTGAATCTCGTGCCAATATACACACACCCCCCTACAATCTTACACATATACGCATTTTCTTTAAAAAGATTTGAGCCACAAACTTTACTAGAAGAAATAATGTTGTAATAAATATTTCTGAACTTTTATTTATTTAAATAACAGTAAAGGAGGTATAGAAACAAAAATATATTAAATACCTATTATGTGCAAACAAATTTTTTACACACATTTGTTTAATTCTTAAAATTGCCCTGTGGAGTAGATTCGATTGACTTCAATTTACAGATGAAGACACAGAAACTAAGGGAGAGACAAAAATCTACCAAAAATCACACAGTTAATAAATAATAGAACTAGGAGTTGGCACCCATTCTTTCCAACTTTAAGTTCCTTTTTCTACTCCATGTTCATTCTCTCTGCTATGGAAAATAAAAGGATGAATAAATAATGTCATGGACATTATCCTTTTAAAGTCATTGTTAACTGAGGGAAGTTCTTTGTCACATTGACTAGCATGGGTGGCATTTAGTGAATAAAACCCAGGAGCTAAGTGTCTTGGCATGTGCAGCACAACCCCACACAATAAAGAGTTGCCAAGACAATGTTAATAGAACCCCTTTGAGAATCATTACACTGCAGGCTTACAAATGTGAGGAAAACATGGAAATGTAAAAAATAGAACTGGGAAAGAAAATTAAGTAAATGTTAAATTAAAATATCATTTATTTTTAAAATACCGTGGGAATCCAGAGAAAGGATAGATAAACCTCTGGTGTTTCTAGGTTGATGGAGGTTTCGCCAGGTCGAACATGTGGCTTCCAAAATGACTCTGGCTATCAATATCCAGCCAATAGAAGAAGAAAGAGGAAGAGGATGTGTGGTAGAAGAGTGAATGAGCCAGTCCTGGAGGTAGCACCTAGCCCTACTACTCATGCTCCATTGGCCAGAACTCAGTCACATGACCACATCTGACCATCGGGCAGTCTGGGAAATGGATTCCAGCTGTGTTCCAGTGAGAAAGCTGGTTTAATGAAGATCTAGCAAATCTCTCTCTCTCACACAGAGGTATCAAAAAGCATTAAAGAAAGGCATTACTATCTGCCTTTTAAATTCTACTCCAACTCATATACTTTTACTCTGTAAATGGCATCAGCATCCACTCAACTTCCCACATTTCAGTCACTAAGTCTGTACTAGTCCATTTTCATGCTGCTATAAAAAACTGCCTGAGATGGGGTAATTTATAAAAGAAAAAGGTTTAATTGACTCACAGTTCATCATGGCTGGAGAGGCCTCAGGAAACTTACAATCATGGCAGAAGGTGAAGAGGAAGTAAGGTACCTTCTTCACAAGGCAGCAGGAAGGAGAAGTGCCAAGCAAAAGGGGAAGAGCCCCTTATAAAACCATCAGATCTTGTGAGAACTCACTATCACAAAAACAGCATGGAGTATCTGCCATCATGATTCAGTTACCTCCACCTGGTCCCACCCTCCACACATGGGGATTACAATTTGAGATGAGATTTGGTGGGGAAAAGGGCCAAACCATATCAAAGTCCATTTGTTTTCTCATCTTTTTAACATTTTCTGGCTATAAATCATTTTGCCGAGAACTGTACTAGGCACTGGGAACATAATAGTGAAAAAGACACAATATTTTATTGTTAGTCAATGATAATGCACTTAAAGAAGAATATAGTTGGCCCTTGAACAACAAGGAGATTAGGAACACTGACAGCCTGTGCAGTTGAAAATCCATGTCAACTTTTGAATCTTCTAAAGCCTAACTCATGCCTGTAATCCCATTACTTTGGGAAGGCCAAGGTAGGCAGATCAATTGAGCTCAGGAATTTGAGACCAGCCTGGGAAAAATGGCAAATTCCTATCTCTACAAAAAAATTATCCAGGCATGGTAGTGTATGTCTGTAGTCCCAGCTACTCAGGAGGCTGAGATGGGAGAATTACTTGAGTTCAGACCCAAAGCCTTAACTACTTACAGCCTACTATTGACCAGAAGCCATACTGATGACATTAAGTCAATTAACACATATTTGTGTGATATATGTATTATATACTGTATTCTTGTAATAAAGAAAGCTAGAGAAAAACAGGTTATTAAGACAATCATAAAGAAAGAAAACATGTTTACTATTCATTAAGTGGAAGTAGATCATCATAAAGGTCTTCATCCTCATCATCTTTACATTGATTAGGCTGAGAAGGAGGAGAAAGAAGAGGGTTGGTCTTGCTGTCTCAGGGGTGACAAAGGTGGAAGAGGTAGAGGAGGTGGAAGAGGAAGCATCTATTATAAAAGTAGTACAGTATATGCCACAGTTATTTTATGCAATTATGATTTAATATGTGTGTTTATCTTTGTTAACATTTCCCTGTACTGCCAATGGCACCATGTATGATCCGTGTTTGTGTGTACAATTTTTGATTTCTTAACTTTTTATAATAGATTTGCATATATTTTAATAGAATGATAACATAGACTAGCATCTACATATATTCATGCATTTCTAGCATACCTAACTTTTACTTATTTTTTGACATTTATAGGCCATGCAGTTCATCTGCAAGTTTTTTCAATTTGCCAAAAATCTCCAAAAAAACTTCCAATACGTTTATTGAAAAACAACCACATATAAGTGGACCTGCACAGTTCAAACCTATGCCATGCAAAGATCAACTGTACAGTCAAGGTGATCATTTCAAAATATAAATCAGGTCATATTACTCTCCTGCTTATAAGTCTCCAAACGTTTTCCCATTGCTCTGTGGGGAAAAAAAAGTAAACGATTTGAAATGGCAAAAGAGATTACTGGGTGTTGTATTAATCAATGTTCATGCTTCTAATAAAGGCAGACTCAAGACTGGGTAATTTATAAAGAAAAAGAGGTGCAATGGACTCACAATTCCCTGTAGCCAGGAGACCTTACAATCATGGCAGAAGGCAAAGGAGAAAAAAGTCACATTTTACATAGCGGCAGGCAAGAGAGCTTGTCCAAGGGAACTCCTATTCATAAAACCATCAGATCTCCTGAGACTTACTCACTACCACAAGAACTATATGGGGGAAACCACCCCCATTATTCAATTATTTCCACCTACCCCCACCCTTGACATGTGGGGATTATTACAATTGAAGGTTAGATCTGGGTAGGGACACAGCCAAACCATATCAGTGTGTTTTTAATGGGAATACTAGATATTCTCTGGATGATCCTCTAGAATTATTTCATTCTACTGGATTTAGGCTTATTTTACAAGTCACAAACTGTTAAAAATATATATATGTAGTAATACAAATGATTCTTGCTTATAGAAATGCAAATGATTATTCCTGGCAGAATACAATTGATTTCTACCCTGTAGAAAAGGTTATTCTAAGTCTTGAGTTGTATTGTCTTACAGTTTTTAATAGTTTTGCTTCTATTGGCAAATTTATTTTAGCATTCCTGATTTGTGTATGTGTGTGTGTGTGTGTGTGTGTGTGTGTGTTCTTCAGATATACTTATGTATATATATTTCATATTCTGATTGAACCAGTTGAACATTTTACTAGTTTCCTTATTAATGAACTAAATTACACTAGTGATGTGCATTCATTTTATAGCTGTGGTAGAGTTATAATTTTAACTTTTGAAAATTATACTTTAATAGCATTTAGAATAAACTCTGGACTTTCCATACTTTCTCACATTCCACTGTTTAAAGCCCTATAAAATCTAGGAGTTATTTCCTTCCCGACCCCATCTCCTACTCCACCTCACCTTGCTCACTCTGCTCTTGCTCCTCTTCCCCTCTTTCCTTCCTCAAATACCCTCATGCATTATTTTTAGCTTCCATTTAGATCTCATCTCAAGTTTCCTGTCCTCAAAGAAGATTTTCCCATGAGGCTCAATCACATTGCCCTGTTTTAATATTTTCAGAAATGTCAGGATCATCTAAAAGCAATTTGCTCTTGTATTCATTTAGGTATTTGTTTTTATGTCCTTGCCTGTTTTGCTCACTGTTACATTTCCAGTGCCTAGAAGATGATCTAGTCAATAAATATTTTCCATAATTCTTTTTGGATAAAATAAGAATTTGGATAAAATAAGAATGTCTTCCTTACAGACATACCCAGAAATAATACTTAAGCCGGCTATCTAAGTATCCCTTATTCCCACTGACGCCTAAAATTAATCATCATATATGTCTCAGGGAGCTCTTAAAAATAAGAATTCCTGGAGTGGTGGCTCACACCTATAATTCCAGCACTTTGAGAGCCCTTGGCAGGTGGATCACTTGAGGCCAGGAGTTTGAGGCCAGTCTGGCCAACATGGCAAAACCTCATCTCCACTAAAAATACAAAAATTAGCTGGGTGTGGTGGCAGACACCTGTAATCATAGTTACTTGGGAAGCTGAGGCATGAGAATCACTTGAACCCAGGAGGTGGAGGTTGCAGTGAGTCGAGATTGTGCCAATGCACTCCAGCCTGGGTGACAGAATGAGACTCTGTCTCCAAAACAAACAAACAAACGAACAAACAAACAGAATTCCTGTGGCCTGTGCTGACCCCCAGAAGAAGCTGATGTGGCAAATCTGGTATCTTTATTTCTGAAGCTGAACAGGAGATCTGTGGGAGTCTGTGACAACATTTGGCAAAAAAAAAAAAAAGAAAAGAAAGAAAAAAAAAAAGTGGTTCACATCTCTTTCTTGTTTCTAAATCTTGGTGTCTCCTCATTGCTAGCCCCATAATATTTCAATCATTTAGCTTAACAGACAAAGTCAGCCCCATTCTGGCCTCTACGTCTCTTTCCCATTGTATCTTTCTGTCGCTCCTTGCCTCCTACCACATGAGCCTTTAAGACAGACACTGATGTCTCTTTTCATGGCCCCACATTTACATATTCTGCTCTGCACAGAAAGACATCCTAATAAATATAAATCTATTCATCTCTCTATAGCTCTCCAGTGTTACGTCGTTGAACCTTCCCTGTGGCTTCATTCCTGTGCATTTTCAGAGGCTTTTTGTTGTTGTTGTTGTTGTTAATAGTGCTGTAATAGCTTTTATCTGCTGTGTCAAAGTATGTCAGTTTACTAGTTCCTCTCTTCCAGTGGGCTATGAGAATCCCTAAGGACAAGAATTAATTGTATCTTATTTGTCCTTATCTTCCCAGGACTTGGCAAAACACTGGCCAAGGTTAAGTGTTTGACAAGGGTCTTGATAAACAGAAAAATGATGGAACAGATGCTATTTCTATTGAATTTTGTAAAACAATGAGAAGGCAAACAAAATAGAACAAGGAAAATGACATTCTTCAAATAGTGAGCAGAAAGTCATGGAAGAACCAAAGGCTAACGGAAGATGGTTGTAAGAAGGACAAGTGTTTAATGAGACGGAGCCTGGACTCCTGGGGCATCAAAGTGGGACACTATAGTCTGACAAGGACTGGCTATCCTTGAAAGTTGAGAATGAGGCATGAAGGTTCAGGTTTTATTTATAAGCAAAATTACAGAACTAAGGAGTTTGATTTTTCTCTCCTGAATATTAGTCCCATTCCTCCACTGAGGAATAAATAACAAGAATCACTTTGTCATTTTAGCCTTGTCAGCAGTGAGTGCTCCACTGCACTGTGAGTCTGATAAGAACAGTGAAGGAGACATTAGCTGTAAATGTTGGCAAGAATAGTCATTGTTCAGACATCTGCAACTGCTCTCATCAAGATATCAGGGGGAATTGCCCCACTTTATGGACAGTAAACCTGGAGCAGGGTGGGAAATGGCAGGGGCAAGAGGATTAGAGCTCCTGATGAAAAGGACTCACGACAATAAACATGGCAAATTCATGTGAGGGATAAGGAAAATTGATGAATTTAAATCAGATTATACCCACATTATCTATCAATATGCACTTGAATTGGACTGAAAGGAAAACCATTAAGAACCTTTTACACACTGCTGGCATTTTAAAATGAGCCATAGCTTCCTCCCTCCTCTTAATTGCATCTCAGGGCATCCCACACTGATGCTTCTCAGATGTTCTTTCTCAGGCCATGCCTAACTAGCATACACTGGATTCCACATAAACTTCCAAGTGTTTTGAACACATTCACTTACTTTCCTCCACAACAGTCCCGTAAAGTGAAGAAAGTGAGGCTCAGATTGGTTAAGTGATACAGCAAGATCACAGATTTAATTCAGAGATTTGAAAGATGAAAGAGA
>NW_016107357.1:4692914-4741593 GCF_001604975.1 Cebus imitator
AATTTCAGAGCTTGCAGATCAGTTTTTAAAACAAACCCAGAGAGATAAAAATAAAGAAAAAATCATTTTTTAAAGTGAATGGTCTTAAAGAAATATGGGATTATGTAAAAATACCAAATCTATGAATTATTGGCATTCCTGAGAAAGGAGAAAATAAACAACCTGGAAAACATTTTTGAGGAAACGATTCAAGAAAATTTCTCTAATCTTGCTAGAGAGGTAGACATCCAGATACAAGAAATCCTGAGAACATCTACATACAAAATGAATATCATCAAGGCATATAGTCACCAGACTGTCCAAGGTCAACATTAAAGAAAAAATCTTAAATGCAGCAAGAGAAAAAGGTTAGATTACTTATAAAGGGAACCCCATCAGGCTAACAGTATACCTCACAGCAGAAACTTTACAATACAGGAGAGACTACTGGGGCCCTATTTTCAGCATTCTTAAAGAAAAGAAGTTCCAACTGAGAATTTTCTATCCTGCTAAGCTAAGCTTCATAAACTAAACTAAGCTAAAATACAATCTTTCCCACATAAGCAGGTGTTAAGGGAATTCATTAGCATTAGACCAGCCTTATGTGAGACCCTTAAGGGAGTTTTAAATATGGAAACAGAAGACAGATTTGTTTCTTTTGTAGTAGCAGGTCAAAAGCACCTGCTATTACAAAAACACACTTAAGTGCAGAGCCCACAGACCCCATATAAACTACAAGGCAACCAGCTAATAACTTCAAAATAGGATCAAAACCTTACTTATTAACATTAACTTTGAATGTAAATGGTCTAAAAAAATAGAGAGTTCCAAGCTGTATAAAAAATAAGACCCATCCATTTTCTGTCTCCAAGAGACCCATCTTACATGTGCTAACACATCTATGCTCAAAGTAAACATTGGAGAAAGATCTATTATGCAAATAAAAACAAAAAGAAAAGAGCAGAGGTTTCTATTCTTGTATCAGATAAAACAAATTTTAAACCAACAACAAGAAAAAAGGACAAAGAAGGGCAGTAATAAAAGTTTCAATTTAACAAGAAGACTTAACTATCCTAAATATATATGCATCCAATATTGGAGCACTCAGATTCATAAAACAAGTACTTTCAGACCCATAAAAATAGCCAGACAATAATAGTGAGGGGCTTCAACACCCCTCTGACAGTATTAGATAGATCACTGAGGCAGAAAACTAACGAAGAAATTCTGGACTTAAATTTGACACTTGACCAATTGGGATTAATAGATAACTGCAGCATACTCCACCTATTAACAACAGAATACACATTCTTCACATCTGCACACAAAACATACTCCTAGATTGACCACAGGCTTGGCCATAAAGCAAGTCTCAAGAAATATTTAAAAAATAGAAATCATACTAACCATACTCTCAGACCACGGTAGACTAAAAATAGAAATCAATACCAAGAACTTCTCTCAAAACAACACAATTGCATGAGAACTAAACAATTTGCTCCTGACTCATTTTTGAGTAAATAATGAAATTAAGGCAGAAATCAAAAAATTATTTGAAATAAGTGAAAACAGACAGAAAATACCAAAATTTCTGGGATACATCAAAATCAGTGTTGAGAAGAACGGTTATATCACTAAACATTTACCTCAAAAAGTTAGAAAGATCTCAAATTAATGCTCTAGTATCACACCTGGAGGAATAAGAAAAACAAGAACAAACTAACCCCAAAGCTGGCAGAAGAAAAGAAACACTATAATCATAGTGAAACAGAATGAAATTGAGACACAAAAATCCATAAAAAAAATCAATGAAACCAAAAGTTGGTTTAAACAAGATCAATATACTGCTAGCTAGATTAACAAAAGAAAAAGAGAAAGGACCCAAATAAGGACAATCAGAAATGACAAAGGTGATATTACAAAAGACCTCACAGAAATCCAAAATGTCGGGGCTGGGCACGGGGGCTCACGCTTGTAATCCCAGCACTTTGGGAGGCTGAGGCGGGTGGATCACGAGGTCAGGAGATCGAGACCATCCTGGTCAACGTGGTGAAACCCCATCTCTACTAAAAATACAAAAAATCAGCTGGGCATGGTAGCGCGTGCCTGTAATCCCAGCTACTCAGGAGGCTGAGGCAGGAGAATTGCCTGAACCCAGGAGGCGGAGGTTGCGGTGAGCCGAGATCGCCCCATTGCACTCCAGCCTGGGTAACAAGAGCGAAACTCCGTCTCAAAAAAAAAGAAGAAAAAGAAATGCAGAGATCATCATGCACATTAGGAGAAGGGACACCTCCCTAATGCATTCGATGAAGCCATCATCTCCCCGATTCCACAAGCTGGCAAAGACACAATGAAAAAAGAAAACTACAGTCCAATATCTCTGATGAACATAGAGGCAAAAGTCCTCAACAAAATACTAGCAGAAAGAATCTAGCAGCACATCAAAAAATTAACTCACCATGATCAAGTGGCTGCATTCCTGTGATGCAAGGTTGTTTCAATATATGCAAATCAATTAATATGATTTACCACATAAACAGAATTAAAAATACACATAATATGATAATCACCATAGATGTGGAAAAACCTTTTATAAAATTATATATCCCTTTATGAGAAAAACCTGTAACAAACTAGTATTGAAGGAAATAATACATGGCTCAAAATAATAAGAGCCATGACAAACTTACAGCTAGCATTGTATTGAATGAGCAAAAGCTAGAAGCATTCCCCTTGTGAACTGGAACAAGAGACAGGTGCTCACTGTCACCATTTCTATTTATTCAATATAGTACTAGAAGTCCTTGCCAGAGCAATTAGGCAAGATAAAGAAACAAAATACATCCAAATTTGAAAAGAAGAAGTCAAACTATTTTGCTTTGCTGATGATAGGATTCTATAGTTAGAAAACCCTAAAGACTCCATCAAAAGGCCTCTGGAACTAATACATGACTTCCGTAAAGTTTCAGGATAAAATCAATATACAAAATTAGTAGTATTTGTATATACCAATAATGTTCAAGGAGAGAGCCAATAGAGCATGCAATCCTATTTACAATAACCAGCAAAAAATAATAATAATGATAAAATATCTAGAAAAACGTCTCTCCAAGGAGACAAAAGATCTCTACAAGGAGAACTACAAAACACTGCTGAAAGAAATCATAGATGACACAAAAAGCAAAATATTCCAAACTCATGAATTGGAAGAATTAATATTGGTAAAATAGCCATACTTCTCAAAGCAATCTACAGATTTAGCACTACGTCTATCAAACTACCAATGTTATTTTCACAAAATTAGAAAAAAACTATTCTAAAATTCATATGGAACCAAAATAGAGCCTGAATAGCCAAAGCAACCCTAAGAAAAGAGAACAAAGGGGGAGGTATCACATTACCTGACTTCGAGCCATACTATAAGGGTACAGCACCCAAAACAGCATGGTAGTGGTACTAAAAGAGACACATAGACCAATGGAACAGAATAGAGAGCCAAGAGATAAAGCTTCACATCTACAGCAATCTGATCTTTGACAAAGTTGACAAAAGCAAGCATTGGGGAATGGGCTCCCTATTCAATAAATGGTCCTAGGATAGCTGGCTAGCCGTATGCAGAAGAATGAAAATGGATTCCTACCTTTTACCATATGCAAAAATTAACTCAAGATAAAGTAAAGATTTAAACGTAAAACCTCAAACTATAGGAGTTCTAGAAGAAAACCTAGGAAACACCATTCTGGGCATAGGGCTTGGGAAACAATGTATGACTAGGTTCTCAAGAGAAACTATCAACAGACTAGACAACCTACAGAATAGGAGAAAATATTCAAAAACTATGCATCTGACAAAGGTTTAATACCTAGAATCTATAAGGAACTTAAATAATCCAACAAGCAAAACACAAGTTACTCCATTAAAAAGTGGGCAATGGACATGAACAGACACTTTTCAAAAGAAAGCATACAAGTGGCCAAAAAAAAGAAAAAATATTTCACATCACTAATCATCGGGGAAATGCAAATCAAAACCACAGTGAGATAACATCTCACACCAGTCAGAATGGCTATGATTAAAAAGTCAAAGAACAACAAATGCTGGTAAAACTGTGGAGAAAAGGGAACACTTATAAGCTGTTGGTGAGAATATAAATTAGTTCAGCTACTGTGGAAGGCAGTATGGATATTTCTCAAATAACTTAAAACAAAACTACCTTTTGACCCAGCAATCCAATTACTGAGTATATAGCCAAAAGAAAATATGTTAAGTAAATTGAGAAAACAGAAGAAAAGACTTAAATGTCTAGAGTTGTCAATACGAATTAAGGGTATGAACTTTAAAAATGGAATAATTTCTGAAGGCCAGTTTAGCCTATTCCACAATTTTGCTTAAGTTATATGAGCCAACGAAACATCATACACATTTCCTAAGCTGGAGAGAGCCTGTTAAGAGATATCACAAAACTTATAAGCCTAACAAGCACCTACCAAGAAGCTCCGACTCTCCAACTGGAGAAGGGTTTCTTCTAATTTGCTTTAGAGCCTTGGCATTTACAGATACTACTATGTGGGCCTGGTACAAAATTCCTGGCTCAGAGTTGTAGCTTTTATGTAAAGTGGAAAAACAAAGAAATAGTGACTTAAAAAAAAATAAATAAATCAGAGAACACCGTAGCTCTTCATCATCCTGCATTCTGTGTGCAGAAGGTGACTCAAATGGTTTACAAGAAGCTATGCCCACAAAAGGATAATAATAAAAACAGCGATGGTGGCTCCTGTTCACTGTACATGTACTACTTTATATGCACTACTCCTTCTTTGTTCATATTGTCCCTATGAGACAGGTTCTTTTGTTGTCTCTACTTGATAAATGAGGAACCTAAGAGTCATATAAAGTTTAAATAACTTATCCTTAGTTAAACAGCCACTGAGCAGCAGAGAAGCAGATTTAAACCCACCTGATTCCAGTTTAGACTACTTACCACAAGTCTATACTGTATAATGTGTAGGGAAGGACTTCTGAAAGAAGAAATTTTAATGGCTTTTAAACTTGAGTCTTATCTTTTTGTTTCTTTTTCTAGTATGATTGCAGGATGACAGAGAGAACATTTGCAGAGCCACAATTTTCTACCATACTGATAGACTCACTGATAAACCTTTAAAGTCTGCCTCTTTGATCCATGCTTCCTGCTTCTGTGGGCTGAGTTTATGCCTCTGAGCTCCTGACAAGTTCTTCTGCAACTGATCCATGTGCACATAGCCAGGTGCCCTATGTGCATGGAGAAAATGAGCCACTCTTAGCACAGAGCAGACAGGACAAAGTTCTGCAGCAAAATGCTAGGACCCCCAAAAAACCCCTTCACTCTTAGACAATGCAGCCAGAAACCTGGAGTAGCTGTAGAAACAGGTACCGTAGAGTGTGGTTCTGTATTTCACTTCCCGGGAAGAGGATGACCTCAGGGCTGCAATATTTGGAGTGTGGCAAAGCAGAGATCAAATGGATAGGGTGCTACAGGGATTGATGACTGTATTGCAGGAGTTAGAGTAGAGAGGGAGGAAGCTGCACTTAGCTCAGATGCTGAGGGTCTAAAGTCAGATCCTGGACCCCATGCGAGTGAGCAAGTACAGAGATAAGCAGTGGAGGTTGAGCCCTTGAGAGATGCCAATAACCAACTGCTCATGAAAGGGGAAGAGAGGGAAGCTCAGAGCCTCAGCCAGTGCTGGCAGTCTGGCTCTGAGAAAGACTTTGGTTCTCCCCGGCCTGTGCTGTCAGTGGGGACTCTATGGACTACTCTGTTTTCCAAGGACACAGCCAGTCCTGTACCACACAGCTGCCTTGACTCCCTCCTTTTTTGGGACCAGGAGGATGGGGTTAGTCAGTCCACACATACTTATTATGTGCTGTTTTCTTGAGTTCCAGGGCTGTATTCTCTGCTGTTCATGGAATTTCTCTCTCTAGAAATCTTACTGACCCTTGAAAGTATTCAAAATGAAATTATCTTTCATCTCAAACATCTTTCCCTATTTCTGTGAAAGGCAGCATCATCACAGACTGAGTAACTTCATAGGATTTCATTCCTACCTCATCATTGTCCCCACACCTGCTCAGTTGCAAATGCGACAGGTTGAGTGGGGAAATATTTCTCACTTCCATCCCCCTAACCTGTTTCCATTGTCCACAGGCTAACTCAGGCCCTCATTATCTCTTATCTAGACCATGCTGACTGCCTCCTAATTGATTTCCTGCAGCACATTCTTCTGCCTCCAGCATATCTCATCCACTGTTGCCAGATAAATCTCACTAAAGCAGGACCCAGATGGTGTCACTTCCCTGCTCTGATGCCTTTAAAGACTCCCCATGGCCTGGAGAATCAAGAACAAACTCTTCAGCCTGCTCTGTGAGGCCCTTGAGATCTGGCCTCATTACTCTAAGACCTCTTCCCTTCATGCACCTTTGCCCCTCTGTGTGTTAGTGTGGCAAGTCTTCGCTTCAGCTTTCTTTTACCTAGAGTATTTTTCCACCAACTGTAAGCTTTTAAATCTTACTTATCTTTCAGGGCTACCAGATGTTTGCATGAATCCTTCCCTGAACTCCTCCAGTTACAAGTGAACACTATTACTTTGGATCCTGTGGCATTTATTGCCTTTTTCTTTTTTTTAGTCACATTCATTTATTCAACAGGTAGCAAATGTAGCAAATGCCTTGATGATTTTTTTAAAAGGGGGCTCAATGAATAGCTGTTGAATTCTGTTTTGGGCCATTTTACCACTTTCTCTTACTAATGAGGAAGATGTCATAAGTTGCTTGATTTAGGTGGTACAATGTGGCTGTTTTCCTGAAAAACTATTGAATTGAATTTCCTGAAAAACTATTGAATTGAACTCTGAAGTCAAGGGTTCAAACAAACTTCAAAACAAAAAAAAAAATCTTCAAGAGAAGTTTATAGTCCACCATCGTCATTGTTCCTTATACTAACCATAGAGCAAAACATGTTTTGAATGCTACTGACAAGTCTCTCTCACATGACAATCTTCTCATTTTATTATTCTTTCTTGCGGGTCCTATCTGCAGATGGAGTGTGAAGGAGAAGTAGTACTTACGATTCTAAAAATTCAAGCTAATGTAATTTGGACAGGCATTACTTCAAAGCCTACAGATGCTTCATCATCACCAAACACTTCTGAAAACATAACACAGGTCAGAGTTTTCCCTAGGCCATGTTTTAAGGTTCGCTTTGATCCTTCCGGCAGTCACTGGGTGACACTTCTAATCTTAATGTAACAGGCAAGATGCAATAGTATGTGCAATCATCTTCAAAGCTGGAAAGTTACATATTATGATTATTACAGATTTATAATAATATTCACAATATTCTCTGGTACTTCATGAAAAGACAGTTGGCCTTTACTTAAATTCCAATGCAACTCTGGATTAACTAACATCTAATATGGAAGTATTTTACAAATGTTACCAAGATTTACATCAGCATTGTAAAAATATTTAGTAAATAGACTAAATTTATAAATAAGTTCCATGAAAAAGTTACTTTTTTCCTTACAATGTCATGACTTTTAAAATAAATTTTTATCAGGTTAAAACTTTGTTTTGCCTTTCATCATTAGAAATAATGAAACCTGCCTTCTGAATAGTCACACAAATTATTCAGCTATAAATATTTACCTTTTTATTTTTTTAAAGTGAAGGGGCATATGCCTAAGTTTTTTTGTATAGAGGACAAGGCATAAATCAATTCTATGCAATATGAGGCAATAAAATATTGGAACGTTTTTATTTTACTTCACATTTGACTAGCACTTTGTCAGCTGAGTCTATATAATACAGATGATCTTGTACTTACTCAGCAACGTGTTCCTATGCTATTTTCCTACATGTACAGAACTGTTTTTATACTTTAACGTTAGCATAAACTTCTTATCTTTGTTCTTCCTCTTTGGCAAACAAAACTTTTTAAACATATAAAATAAGTCTAAATAAAATATGTTAAAAATAATTTAAACCTAGATTTATTTTTCTGCATTCAACAACCACAATAACTTTCATTTCTGTCTGGTGTTAATTTCACTCAAGGGCAACATAGCAAAAATTACATGAATGCCTCATAGACAATTCCTGTGTGCCTTCTAGGTAGTACCATTTAACATAATGATGCTATCAGGAATACTGACATATGTAAAGTTTATATTTTCCCTTCACAGAATGCTTACAAACCAATATACTTTTTAAATGTGGGGATTTCTAGAGAGGCAGGATAATTCCTTTAAAGCAACTGAAATATGAAGGGCTCCAACTGACACATCTCCTTATTAATCAATTTTTATTGAGATCCTACAGTAAAAGCAGTAAAACAACCTATGGAATGTGATTTGTGTTAGTAAAGAAATTATAATTAAGTTGAGAACCATTACGTTGTTTCTATAATTATGGATCACAAAAAGTCTACGTAGTCACTGGGGCATGATATAGTTCTAACTCATGAAAAAGGAAACAACATAAATTTGAGGAAAGAGGAAATTTTGAGAAACATGAAATATATTCCCAATGATGGGCACTACTTGAGCAAGGGGTAATAAATGAGCAGAAAACAATGTCAATTCGAAGAACATTGCTTTAGTGTCCCCAGAGTGCTCTTGTTTGATTTTGTACTACAAATGTCAATGATATTCACCACCACACATTTCCTTCCTACCTTCCTAAAGGAATTTCTCCACTCATAGCCTAGAAGGGCAACCTAGGTACAACTCGTTAGCTTACTACTTACCCAACCACTGCTGATTGGCCAAGGGTCAGATAGCTCCCATGCTGAGCCAATTAGATTTCTGTCCCAGATACTGAAAACAGAGGCTCAAAAGTGCAGTCAGTCCGGGCTGAACATGTGGGATAGGAGGTCATGTGGATTTAGGCACTGGAGCTTCAGAACAAGACGAATTAAGAGACGTTTGAGAAGGAGCTGATGCAATTGACTCAAGAGGAAAGAGCTATGGAACAAGTAGTTGTTTAATGATTTTCAATTCCGAAAAGACCTAGTGTATTCCCCTGAGCTTGATTTCCTTAATCTAGTCTAACTGAAGTGTTTTCTCCCTGCTCTTACGGAGTCATCTCTAAAATGACCTGCTGGGTACACTGTAATGATCATCTCTTTTTTTTTACTGGCCTCTCTCTCATTAGCTCTAAACTCTGCCATCTTTCCTGCCATCACTTCTGCCATTTATATAGTCCTCTTTTGTCTTTTATTATTATTTTTCCTTTTAATGTCTAATCCTTCCCCCCTGTTACTTTACCTGTGCTTTTCAGCATCATCACTACAAGCTTTAGTTATTTATTATAACAAGGATGGGGCTACTTGTGTTTGGCCAATGAACTGACCAATCATATCATCCTGTCAGTAATTTTCTTATGCTTAGCACTTGATTATTTTTATTATTGATCAATATTTGAGGGTTTTTTTTTTTTACTTAATTTGGATTGAGAATTATTCCTAAGTGATAAAATTACTAGTCATCCATTAATAATTCTCATGAATGGAAATTATGGCTTTCATTGCTTTTCTTAAGTAATCATGAAAATTTAATAGTTTTATATGTACAGACAATGTGGGCAGAAGGAATATGATTTATTTCTGCATTAAAATAAGTTGAATGATGTTACTGTCTAAAAAAGCTATGTTTGAATCACTAGGCCATTCACTTCCACTGCTAGTAATCATGCTGTTAATGACAGAAATGGGAGGCACAGGCAAGTCGGAAGTCATGGAAACCCATTTAAAATAAAAATAAATGCATTTAAAGGGCTTCTTTTTTTGCTATCATTTTCATTAAGTCAGTCTTTCCTTTACTCAATAAATACACATTAAGTCTTTCTGATGTAGTAGGCTACGAGCAAGACTGAGAGGACAACAATGTACAAAACAGACAAAGTCTCTTCTCTCCTGGAGTTTGTATGCTAATGAGGGAAGACAGAAAATAGAGAAACAAGTAAATATAAAATCCAACAGGTGGTAATGAGTGTTATAAAAAGAATAAAGTGGAAGCTAGAGAGCGCTGAGGTTTGGTGTTTCTCTCAATTGCATAGTCAGGAAAGATGTCCCTGATGTACTTTTGAACAGAAATTTTTTTAAATTTTATCTTTTGAGACAGGGTTTTAGTCTGTTGTCGAGGCTAGAGTGCAGTGGCATGATCATAGCTCACTGGGGCCTCTACCTTCAGGGCTCAGATGATTCTCCCACTTCAGCCACCCAAGTAGCAGGAAATACAGGCACACGCCACCACAACCAGCTAATTTTTTGTACATATATATAAACATATATATATATTTTGGTAGAATCAAGGTCTTACCATGTTGCTCAGGCTGGTCTTGAACTCCTGGGCTCAAGTGATCCACCTTCCTCCACCTCCCAAATAACTGGGATTATAGGCATGAGCTACAGCACCCAGCCTGAACAGATGTCTAAATAAGTAAGGGAGGGAGCCATGATAGTCTCAGGGGAATCATCGGGATTGTCTGCAAATACTCATTGATCACATAAAAAATCGTGTCACTCTACATCTCAAGCTGGTCTCATGGAAGAGGTTCTGTCATGGCATATACTGTGTAGTGGGGTATAATAGGTTAAATTATGGTCCCCAAGGAGGAATGTTTAAGTCCTAACCCTTGGTAATGTGACATTATTTGGAAATAAGAACTTCAAATAAGGATTTTGAAGATACAATCCAGTTGAGAAGAGATTATACTAGATCAAAGGAGCCCTAAGTCCAATGACTGGTATATCTATAGGAGAAAGGAAAGAAATACTTGAACACAGAGACACAAGGAGATACATGGGGAAAGCCATGTGGTGATTGACGCAGAGATTGGAGTGATGCAGCCACAAGCCAGGAATTGCCAACGACTGGCAGCAACCATCAAAACTAGGAAGAAACAAGGAAGGATTCTTCCCCAGAACCTTCAGAGGGAGCGTGGCCTTGTTGACACCTTGTTTGCAGAGTTGTAGCCTCCAGAAGTGTGAGAGACTAGATTTCCATTGCTTTAAGCTACCCACTGGTGGCAATTTCTGTGGCAGCCACAGGAAAGTAGTACAGGGGTATGAACTAGAGGAAAGCATTGAATGGGCTGTGTCAGACGGTTTTGAAACACATACATACATGCAAACAACCACCACCACACAAGCAATAATTAACTTTTTAAATGGATAATTAAGGGTACATAAAAATATAACAGATTAGATGAGGATCAGTGGAAAACTTAAGGTCACTCTTTCCAAGTGCTCATATAGCAGCCACCATAGGCCACACTGCTTCTGATTTCACCAAGAAATTTCAGGTAGGCTATCCTGGTGACATTAAAACATTACTTCCACTCTTCCTTCATTAAATGTGTCTCTCCCATGTGGCCAGGAAGCCAATGTTTGTCCTTTCTCAGACTGTTCTGCCCAGAAGAACTATACTTCAGTGAGTATAGCTTCATCTAGTGGTTAATTTTGGGACCTGGGTGTTGGTGCTTCTACCAGAATGATGGAGTTAGCACTACTCTATAGTAACAAAGGAAACAACCTTTAAATCCTTGCAACATCCAGATGAGCAGAATAAAGACAATGAACAAGGTGGAGGGAGAGCCAAACAATTCCAGCAAATGTTGATTCATCATAGTTAACGTCTCTATTCAAAACCTGAGGCTTACCAGGTGCAATGGTCACGCTTGTAATCCCAGCACTTTGGGAGGCTGAGGTGGACAGATTGCTTGAGCTCAGGAGTTTGAGACCAGCCTGGCCAACATAGTGAAACTATGAAAGTTTACAAAAAATATCTATCTATCTACAAAAATTACCCAGGCATGGTGAGGCTTGCCTGCAGTTCCAGCTACTCAGAAGGCTGATGTAGGAGGATTATCTGAATCCTGGAGGTCAAGGCTGCAGTGAGCCATGTTCAGTACTATAGCCTGGGCAACAGAGTGAGACCCTATCTCAAACAAAACAAAACAAAACAAAACAAAACAAAACCTGATGCTGAGGGAATTGTTTCTTTTTTCTGGTAAACATATCCTTTTCTAACGCAATGGATTTCATATGTTAACACTGTAATCGATCTATCATGCAATTCAAGTCAACAGAATGTTCATGCTCTGTTTGGGGCAATGTAGTAGGTTACACCCCTGCTTGTTATCCATATTCTTTGTCATGTTACTTGTAGTTCCTTCACAAGAAGCACGTGGAGTTCCTACTCCATTGACTCTGCATTTGGCCATTGGTCCTGTTTTGACCAATAGCATGTGGATGGACATGAGAGAGTTTCCACTTTGAGCTTAGGAGTTAGGAGGCCTTGCATGTTTAGGCTCATCCCTCTTGTGTGTTTGTTTATTTATTTACTTATTTATTTTTATTCATTCCATTTTGTGTTTCTGTCATCACCATGAGAAAAACATGCCATAGCTAATGATGGTCCAAAGAAAATGAGACACACATCGAGAAGGTCTGAAGTCAAACTGAAAATTGGAGTCAAGCTCAACAGAGACTAGTCTGGATTTCCCAACCTGATCCAAAGCTGATCCAAAATTACATGAGTTAGGATAAAAGATGGTTTATTTTAAGCCACTGTGTTTTGGGGTGTTTCTTATACAGCATTACCGGGACAAAACTGGCTGATATGGGTGGGTTTTGACGAGTGAGATATTTTATAGAAAGTATAGAAATTCATTGCTGCAGTATCTATTAATGATTAGATTGATCATGCTCATGGAGAGAGAATATGGTATTCTAGAAGGAAATCAAGATCAGCATGCAGGATTACTGCTCTGCTGGTGAGGACCTTAGATATATATGAATCAGCCACCATCGCTAAGCTTTATTTTATTCATCCATTAAATATCTCCCAGAGTGGTTGGGTTCTCAGAATGGCATGTAAAAAAACTATGTAAAAAGATATGAGTGCTATATATACACATGTAGTTATTATTATTAATCATCATCATCACTTGATCATGTTATTGTATATATTTATTATAATTTACATATGAAAGGAGAAGATCAAGATGGTAATAATCAATTTTAAAGTAGGAATTAGGTTTAGGTTACACTCACTTGTAGTACAAAAAGTTAATGGTAACATCTGGGCTTATATTCTTCCCTAAATTTTGTATTTATTTCCATGACATCTTGGTCTAATATTTTTCTTTCAAGTTCAGCTAACGCTACATGTGGAAAGATGTATATAACTTGATAAAAGAATGACTGTATAAGAAGAGATAAGCATAGTTTAGTCCTTATCAACAAAGTACCATCACCGTTTCTATATACAACAATGTGATTATATTTCAAGGATTCAAGTTTACTTTTGAAACAGATGATGTTTATATTTCCTGCTTAAAACAAGTATTAGATTTGAGGTAAGAATCTATTGTCTTTGGGGATTTGAAGTCTGTGTTTTTTTTAATACGATCTTCCAGAAGAATCTCAGATTCTGGCTACAATGAAGACCTGGCAGAGCTACTGCTGAGGCAGCTGGCTGGAGCTGAGGGGTCTTAGTGCCCGGTGCTGGGGGGGAATTTTCTAAGCTTATCTTATGGTGCCATGGAAGCAGTTTATTCATTTATTTGCCCAACAAAATCTATGTCTATGCTTTGTGGAAGTTTCTGTGCTAGGCTCTGAGATAACTGTTGCTCTGAATCACTTGTGATAGCTCTGTGTCTCACCCATGTGAAATTTAAAGTCATCTCTCTGTCCAAAGAGAAGCACTCTAGTGAGAAGATTCTAGTTTACATTTTACTCCTTGAAAATTCTGATCCTGGCACTCTCTTGTGTTCCAGTGGCATGAAAGGGTTAATGTATGTTTTCCAGCACCTGTCACACAATTCTGGAGCAACCCAGGCAGTCAGAAGAGGGCTCAACTGATGTAGGCACAAGTGTGCGGGCATTTGGAACACTATTCATAGGTTTGCTCTTTTATTCTCTCTTCCCTCCTCCCAACTTTGGCCTGGGGACTTGAGTGGTGACACAAATGAACCGTAAAACATTGCTGGGAAAATCTACAGTGTGCTGAAGGAGGCAGCAAAGCAATGAGATGAATAGATTTGGGAGCTTTCTGAGCAGGCGAGAGATAGCACCTAATATTTATGGGATGCTTAAACTCCCAGGTGCTCTGCTACTATGAATCTGGAAAAGTGTCATCCAGTCATCAACCCAGGACTCCTCACATGCATTTATCAAAGTCATGATACCTTACAAATGCGAATGATGGGACACAGCCAAACAGTTCATCCAGAACTACATTGTCATAACTCTTGTTGCTTCCTAATAGAAAGGATGTATTTCATCTGCATGGATGGACAGTTGCTTTTCTTTTTTTCTCTTATTTCTTTTCTTTTCTCCCTTCCTTTTCCTTCCTTCCTTTTCCTCCCTTCCTTCCTTCCTCCCTTCCTTCCTTTTCCTCCCTTTCTACCTCTCTCCTCCCTCCCTCCCTTCCCTCCCTTCCTTCCTTCCTTTTCCTTTTTCTTCCTTTCTTCCTCTCTTTCTTTCTTTCCTACCTTCCTTCTTTTTCCTCTTTCGTATAATGCTCCCACATTTATTTATTACCTTAGCAACTCCTGTAAGTCTTAAGATCCCAGAGGCAAAGGATCCCAACATAGACTTACAGAGAAATAGCCCACAGAAGTAGCTGTTTCACCAGAGTGCTGTGGAATTCAACAGGAGCATCTGCAGTAAGTAGAACAAGGTTTATTATTTTCAGAAGACTGGAGTTTGAACCCGGGCTTGCCACTTAACAACATTTTGGCCTTGGACTAGTTATAATCTTTTTGAACCATGCTGTTCTCATTCTCTTCATTTGTAAAATGGGTGCATAAATGCCTGTTCTGGTTCCACAGAGTCTGAGTTCTTTCTAAGTGCCCAGAGCTGTGCTACACACTAGGGATACAACTCTCTGTCCCTGGTCCCATGGAGTGGAATGAGAAATACTGAGATGAGAGTCATGAAAAAAAAAAGTATAGCACACGGCAGAACCAGGAAATAGGAAGTCCTAACTTACTCTGGAGAGTCTCCCTGAGGAAATGCTGTCTGAGCCGAGACGGCATTCAATTATTAGATACTGAAATATCAGGAAGACTCCAGGCCCAGGGAAGAGGACATGTGAAAGGCATGGCAGGGAAGAGAACAGTGCATGTTATTTACAATATGGTATTGTAAGACAATTTTTTAAAACTGCATTTGGCACAGCTATATAAACTGCTATGGACATTTGCTAAGGACCATGAGGTCCTCTGTGGAGCCATGAAAGGACTTTATAAGAGACTTCATTCACCTAAATGCATGTGTATCCTCTAAGCTAACACTGCTTAGTGTTTATGAGGCTTATTTCTGGATTAAAGAGGCAATCAAAGCCTGGATATAGCGGGAATAAAACTCTGATCCTTGTCTAGATCTGATATCCTGGTCAGTGGAAGGCAACATGGAGGGTATGAGTCAAGGTATCAGCTGTTTTACGTGTTAGTGATTCTTTCATTTTGTAGTGAGGTGGAACTGCTCTCCTCTTATACTGATAGTTTCTGTTGTGGCAGCGCTTCCTGTTGTACAAGACAGACGTTGCGCTGGCATTCCATAAATCATCACGTCTCCCTCTTTGAATTTAAAGAAAGCCAATTTTTAGTGACTGGAGTAGAAAGGAAGACCTATTTATTTGTGATGCCACCCACTGACCAATGTTCTAAGCCAGATGCAACCTTCCAGCTCATGTCACTCAGGAGTTCCCTGTCTGCTAAGGCACACACACAAAGTTGGGGATAGTCTTTGTCCTCCATCTTTGACGTTGCTAGACTCTGATCCCAGTCTCCCAGCCCCCTTTACTGAATCTCCATGGGTTTTTGTATTTGTGCATTCTTAAATTGCTATAAAGAAATACCTGAGACTAGGTAATGTATAAAGAGAAGAGGTTTAATTGGTGCACAGTTCTGCAGGCTGTACAAAAAGCATGATGCTGGCATCTGCTCAGCTTCTGGGGAGGCCCCAGGAAACTTAAGTTTAAGGCAGAAGGTAAAGGAGGAGCAGATATGACTTACATGGCAGAAGCAGGGGTGAGAGAGAGAAGAGAGAGGAGGTGCCACACACTTTTAAACAACCAGATCTCATGAAAACTACTCACCAACCTGGAGACAGTACCAAGAGGAATGCTGCTAAACCATTCTTGATAAAACACCCCCAGGAGCCAATCACCTCCCACCAAGCCCTGCTTCCAAGACTGAGGGTTACAATTTGACATGAGATTTGGTGGGGACACAGATGCAAGCCATATCAGTCTTGTGGATTGTTATTCACGGCCTCCTGAGCATCGGTTTGACAGAGAAAGAATGAGCTCATCTTTGCTCAAAGCCATGCTAGAATTACAGACACACTTTCTGGAAATTATGTAACTAGTGTTTTTTTTTTCCTGGTTCTGTGTTCTCCAAAAAAAAAGACTATAGGCGTCTAGCACAGGAATTGGCAAATATTTTCTTTTTCGTAAAGGTTCTATGTTTTAGGCTTTTCAAGCCACTTATAGTCACTACCACATATTCTTTGCTTGGTTATGTGACAACTCTTTAAAAATGTAAAAATTTTTTTAGTCTACCTGTAAAGAAACTGGCTACAATCTGGATTTAGCTCATTGGCTGTGATTTGCCATCCCATAATCTAGAGTAAAGCTGAGCCAGAGCCAGGTAGACCAACCTGATGAGCTGCCTTTTCCCTTACACTTTTTGGCATTCATACCTGCCAAATAAATCCTTTGTGCCTAACAGGGTCCATTTACATTGCAGTTTACATAAAATAATAAGGTCATTTATGAGACTTTTGTTTTTACCCTGCTTGCAAGCTAGTAAGTTAGACTGCCACAGTTTCACGAGAGACGGCTGAACTCACAAAACACTTGGCTCAGAGAGGAAGAAAGGATTATTCACTGCAACAGCAGTGGACAGATTATACAGATTACAAGCTTGTCATTATGGTTCCTCAAGCTCCAGTTCCCACAAGGTGAGGCTAAGAGGGCCAGATGATGTCTGCATATGTAGTGGGTTACATTACAGAAGAAAAATATTGAGTTTATTCAACAGAATCTTTCATAATGGGCAATAAGCATGTTTACCTTTTGTAGCAGAGGGACAGGCTATCTCTCCCATCCCAAACTGTAAGCAAATCTGCTCTTTTTTCTAGAGGAAAATACTATCTCCATCTTCCAAGACTGTTACTAATATCCTTGAAAAGATAGTCCAGGAGAGAAAAAGGTAGTTGGAGCCTTACTTGTATGCCATGCAGAAATATAAAACATCCATGGAAAGTGTTTTTCAATAGACAACTCGTATCTGCTTATATTAATGTGACAGTCCATCCATTTTGGAGAAATAAAAAATCAAGCAACCCATTTCTGGTGTAAACGATCTTTTCCTAGTGCCCTGTACTTATTTGTTATCTAAGAACAGATCTAAATGCAATCTTAAGATTATATAGTTCCATGACAGCTAAACATTTTGATATAGGGATTTTGGCTCCAGGACAAAGAAAAGGAACAACAACAAAACAGCATGGTTCATTTGGGAAATTTTCGGGTCACTTGGAATTTAAAGTGAAATCAGAAATACTCTCTAAGGAGACATTAAATGATTGCTTCCTTCAACAAGCTGCTCATTTTTCCTTCCACTGTGTCCCAAGTGATATATAATTTGACAGAATTCAAGCTGGAAATCAGTGGGAAAGGCTTGAATGTGGTCCATGAGTCACGAGATTACTATAGAGGACAGCCAGGCATGAATACAAGTGTTTTAATGGGAAACATTAGGAGCTAACAATGCCTGGGTCAAGAACAGAAATGAAGAATCAGGAATGGTCAGAGTATGTATTATTCATGAACAAAGGTGGCTGAGAAATAATTTCTAGAGAAGTTTATGTTAATGACTCTCTGGTCCAGAGACCTTTTCCTTTACTTTTTTCTTTTAACAATACTGTGGAGTGCATTTTAAAGATGATCCCTAATATAGGACAGTTTTACACAATAAGTTTAGTACTGAAAATTGTGTCAGTTGAAGCTTTGATAGTCAAATATATTTTTCCCATGGTTATATTTCTATTTCGGTGATGCTTAATATTCATTTTTTGAGTCATCTTCTTCACTATTGAGTTAGCACATCAGAGGTCCCAAGTTTTTAAATCTTTCAAAAATACAATCTACAAACAAAATATAAAGTAACATTCGACTTAAGCTTCAAGAGGCAAGATCCATTATCTGCAATACTAAAATGATTATTAATGAATCAAAATAAAATCAATTTCATCAATATTAATTCAATTTTTGTATTTTTAAACTTTTTTTCTTTTCTTTTCTTTTTTTTTTTTTTTTTGTTCCAGGTCTTTGCTATTGTAAACAGCGCTGCAATGAACATTCATATGCATGTGTCCTTATAGTAGAACAATTTGTAATCCTTTGGATATATACCCAGTAATGGGATTGCTGGATCAAATGGAATTTCTATTTCTAGGTCCTTGAGGAATCGCTACACTGTCTTCCACAATGGTTGAACTAATTTACACTCCCACCAACAGTGTAAAAGTGTTCCTTTTTTTTTTTTTAAAGGAACACCTGTATTTTTAAACTTATAATAAATACTGAATATAAGAGAAAACAGTAAGTAGAAGTCTCTTTATTGAAAAATGTGGCATAAATTATTCTTCCTTCCCCTTCCTTGATGGATGAATCTTTGTGATTGGAATATCCCAATGTAGAGACGCAGTAATGTTTAGAGGGGAGTTCAGGTAGCTTTACATCCAAGTTCCAGAACATTCTAGCTTCAAAAGTAGGTTAATTTATCTATATCTGATATCCTGGTCAGTGGAAAGCAATGTGGAGGGTATGAGTCAAGGTATCAGCTGTTTTATTTGTGAGTGATGCTTTAGTTTTCATAAAGTTATTGAAATGATAATTTAAGGTCATGATTGTAAAGTGTCTGGGATGCTGGCTGATGCATAGAAACCCGCTGAAAATTTTAGAATATTTAATTACATGCATCAAAAATCACAAAATAATATTAAATCAAAAGCAGAAAATAAAATGTTTATAAATCAAATGCTTCCTAAACTCAATTATTTAAAACTCTAGAGAATATTATCTTTCAGAGAGAAGTCTCACTACCTCCTGACAGGCAGTTAGATTAGGGCAGATAATCTCTTTGCAACCCAGTGCTGGGCCGATATGAGTCTGGGTTATAGACTTTGTAAGACTCATTCTACTGTTGGTTTACCCTACACTTGAGATATAGTGTAGGGTTCCAGGTTCATAGTTGACAGCCAGCAGTGTTTTCGGAGACAATCCTTCATGGCATAGCTTGAACTCCTATTCTTTTTTTTTTTTATTAAGCACTTCTTCTCCATTGCTTTATGGCTTCGCTTTTTAGCCTCTTAACCTGCACAGTTTAAATGTCTTGGTCTTTCTGGCTGATGATTAATAAATAAATAACACTAGCAGCCCTGGAGATTGCCCCATTCTCTATTGATTTTCTTGAGGGAGAGATTCAGTTTTGTCTGGGAAACAGGACTGACTCAGGACTCTGCCAGAAGGTAACCATACCTGTTTTCTTGGCCTATTTCCAGTTTCAGTATTGTCCAATAAAACTATCTGTGACAACAAAATGATCTAGATCCGTGCTATCTAATCAGGTGGCCATTAGCCACATCTGGCTATTGAGAACTGAAAGTGTGGTTAGGGCAGCTGAAGAAATGAATTTCTTATTTTATTTAGTTCTAATTAATTTAAATATGAATAGCCACACATGGCGAGTGGCTGGCCAATTGGACAGCACAGCTCTCCGCAGTAGTTTCAGGTACAGCATTTCAGTTCTTATTCAATCGGAAAAACCGTGATATGAAAGGATTAGATGACAGCAGGTTGATTCTAGCTTGTCAAGGCCACTGCTAAGTGCCAGCCCTCCTTGCCTTAGAAGCGGTGACAGTGAGACAACAGCACCCTTACCAAAGCCAAGAAAACCTATGGCCTGTAGCGATATAATAAAAGAGACAGACATGTTGAAGACAGATTTTCCCCATTTTCAAGGTCTTCTCTTCTCTCATATACCTTCCAACTGATGTTTTTAAAAACGTCCTTAGAAATTGCCAAGTTTTCAAGCCTTGTTACTATTACTCTTTTAGCAGCAGAATTTTTGTAACACTGACTCTCATGAAACCCCAATATATTAAAGAGGTAAAATGAGGGACAGAGGAGTCATGGTTATACCTGATCTCACATCCCCTTTCCAGCCACCTTCTCAGTGCTCTGAAGAGCAGTTTGAAAACCACAATTCTAACAGACCACTGTAGATTTATACATCAGTGAACCAAAGGCCAGAGAAATGAAGTGGTGACTATAAGGTGCTTGAATGATCAAAAAAAGAAAAAATCTTTATTCAGGTTTCTTGTCTCTCAGTTCAGAATTCTCCCATGTTGTTGCTTCTGCATGAAGCTTTTCTAACTTCATTAGTCTTTTTAATGCTTCCAAAAATAGGGCTGGCCTTTACTCTATGACATAACAGGTCATCTAAGCTCTGTTGGGAGTTGTTCACTATTGTCTGACATGCCTTTCTCTTATTTCCTTGCCCACACTGCAAGTTCCTTAAAAGCAGGAACCATGCCATCTATTTCTGTTAAAGCCATGGTACACTTGGCAGAATATAAATAAGCCTGCCGTCAACATCCAATTGAATGATGATGATTGCTACAAGTCGTTTTACTGAAAGCTCGCTGAATGCCCAGCCGGCCCTGGTGTCTTGGGAAAATACAAAGTATAGAAAACAGTTTCTCCCCTTAGGAAAGCTTTGGACTTAGATAGAGAAACAAGACAGCACAGAGAAATAACTACAACGGTGTCTCTCTGTATGAGCTTCATGAATCACCTATATCAGAGCTACTTGAAGAACTTGCTACAAATTCAGACTCCTGGATCTCATATGTAGAGATTCAGATTAGGGAAGACCCAGAAATCATCATTTATTATAATTCCTCAGTTGACTTTGTGCATTTATGATTTTGTAAACTGGGAAACAAAGTTAGTGATTATTTATGCAGTAATGGTCTTGAATACAGCATTACAGAACTTGGATGATCTAAGAAGAGAACTTGGGCCACATGATGTCAAGTGAAGGGATTGGGAGGTGGAGTGGAGCAAGGGACCCACCCCTGCTAAAGCTGCCATGCTAACTGCAGGACATTGGTACCACTGACCCCCAAGGAAGCGTGCCCTGAGCCCTGCTGGATAATGGTGAGTGGTGCTTTCATACTCCTGATAAGCCTGTACTCCAGATAAGCAGGTCACCAGCTCAGGGAGATGGAGTGGCAGAATGAGGCCGCATTTCTGGACAAGCCATGTGAAAGAAAGCAGACAATACGATCAGCACTGGGGAGGATTTGTCAGTCACTCTACTGGGTATCTGTTGTTACATAACAAAGCATCCCAAAACTTAGCAGCTTAAAACAACAAACATTAATTATTTCGCAAGGTTGCACACAGAATCTGGGAGCAGTAGTACTTGGGCTTAGCCCCTCCTATGAAGCTGCAGCCAAGATATTCGCCTTGGCGACCGTCATCTGAAGGCTTGGCTAGAGCTAAAGAATGTGTCTCCATGTTCACACACATGGCTGCTGGCTGGGGGTGTCAGTTCCTCACCATTTAGATCTCTGTAGATCTTTCCAGAGGACTGCTTGAGACATGGTATATGGCTTCCTTAGAGAAAGTGATGAGAGAGACAGAGAGTGAGACAGAGAGAGAGAGACCAAGTGAAAGCCACAATGTATTTTATAATCTAATCTCGGAAGTGATGTTTACCCTCACTTGTGCCTTATTCTATTAGCTACACAGATTAATCCTCGTAGGAGGAAATTATACAAAGATGTGAATACCAGGACGTAAGAGCAAAAGAGCAAGAAACATGTTGTGTCAAGAGTTATATCTGAGTAGAATACCTTGAAAGTTTTACTTTGATCTTAAAAACATCTTAGAGGCCAAGTTACTCCTAGTCTTTTCTCTACTTCTTTTCCCAGAACTGACTTGATATGCACCTCCCTTCTACTTCCCTGGGGACAGAACTGTCAGGATTAGAATAGATACCTAAAGAAAGATTTCTGTAAGAAGACCTGTAAGTTCTGACTGAAATGTGAAGACCCTGAAAGTCTTGAGCCTTCCAATATAAATTATAATTTATGTCACTCTTCTTAGCAGACTGTGTAAAGCCACATGATGCTAGAGACTTGGATGGGTTTGGAATGAAGGCTCTTCTACATTCTCAAAAGATAACTATCTCATCCTTTACTGTGATGGCTATTCTCTACTTGCCCCCTTCTACATGTACATTTTTTGCACTTCTCTGGGACCCAGGCTCCTTGCCATCTGCCTTTTGTTTGGGTTTGGCCAGTGGAAACCACTGGTAGATGAACAATATTCTGTGTGTCCTTCTGGTTTGGTGTTACCTCTAGTAGTATCTGCATCCGCTGGGCAGCCCCTATTCCAAGGATTCTGATCTCACTGGCTTTCAATTGCACTTATTCTTACCCTTGTCCCGTCAACACTAACAGTGTAACAGCTTCTGGTGCTGTTAGTCTCTGAATGCTTCCTTTTAACCTTAGTTCCACATCTATTAAGTGATCTCCCATTATGCATTCTGATGATTTGGTTTTTGCCAGGATCCTGGCTCATGTAGTTTCCTCATCAAGAGGAAACACTGAGAGTGTGCGGCATCCTGACCCCATGGCAACATATGCTAGCCTTCCACCAGTCCTATCTGACTGCTTCCCTCATGTGAAGGTGAACAAAGTGTCCATCTTCCTACCCCTGCCTGGGCTCTGGACCCCAGCCCCACCCGCTGTTGTAAGCATCTCACGCTAACAGCTGCACACTGTCTCTCCTGGGTCTTCATCTCTAGATTTCAGTTTGTGCTTTCAGAATTTAAATATGCTCAAGACTCTCGCATATGAAAAACAATATAAGATACCACTCTGCTTCAACTCCAGGGTCCTTGTCTCTTCTTCCTTTACAGAGAAATTTCTTCAGCCATCTTTCTACTTGGTTCTCATTTTTTTTTTTTTTTTTTGAGACCAAGTCTCACTCTGTCACCCAGTCTAGAGTTCAGTGGCACGATCTCAGCCTCCCAGGTTCAAGCAATTCTCCAGCCTCAGCCTCCTGAGTAGCTGAAATTACAGATGCTCGCCACCATGCCCAGCTAATTTTTTTTTTTTTTTGTATTTTTAGTAGACATGGGGTTTCACCATGTTGGTTGGGTGGTCTCGACTCCTGACCTCAGGTAATCCACCCCATTCAGCCTTCCAAAGTGCTGGAATTACAGGTGTGATGTGTCTCCTTAATCTCCCATTCTACATCCAGGATGAGTGGCTTCTGTACCCATCACTCCCAAAGTGCTTTTGTCACACTTGCCTTCCACTTCCATGTTACTGTGTGCAATGCATATTTTTTACATTATCACTTTGCTTACAGCAAGAGGTTCTGGTGATCAGTTTCTTTTTCCTGAAGTCCCTTCTTGCCTTGACTTCCACAACCTCACATTTTCCTGGTTTTCCTCCTATTTCTCTGGAATTCCCTTTTAGTTTTATATCTCAACTTTTCCTCTTGACTCGTCTCTTAAATATTGGTACTTCTTTGGATATTTCTTTGCATTTTTTGGTCTTAGAAAATAACCTCATTAACCACCAAACTGTTAGAGATTTAAAGTCCTTGGAGTCACTCTGGCTTCCTCCTTATAATTAATCACCAAGTCCTATATACTCCAGCCCCTCAGTCCTGATGATACAGCCTGTGCTACCATCTTCAGCCTTCTCTGCCCCATTTTCCCTTAAGCCCTGAGAGGCTCCTGCTCCACTGGGCTAATCTCAGCTACTCAAGCTTCTGTCACACTCTCCCTTGCCTCCAGGCCTTTGCACATCCTACCCTTCTGTCAGGAGCACTTTTAATTTTGTTCATCTCCTCAAACTAAAATATATTTATTTTGTGCTTTGGTTTCTCTTCAGAATAAATAAATCTTTTGCCTTTTAAAATGTATTTGTTTTTCAGCTCTTAACATAAAAGTGACTTCATCCAGAAGTCTCTTCTGGATAGTTCAGACAAGCTCCGAACCCCCTCCCACTGCTGCCTTCTCTCAAGGCCGCATCATTCCCCCAGTATAATTTTATATTCATAATTATTTAACAATCCATCTTCTCTAGACTCTGTTCACTACTGATTCCCCAATTCTGGCACATGGAAGTTACTCTAGTTGAATGATGGAAGAAAGTTACGAAAACCAGAAGTTTCCCGTGTGTACAATGACCATATTCCTAAGGCAAGTTTTGGGGCATAAATATTTAAATGTGTTTGATGTGTATGATGTTTGACATGTGGTCTGATGGACTGAAGATTTGAAGTCAAGACTATCCAAACTGTTAAAGAAAACAGAAGTGCTGTTTTTCTGTGTGTGTGTGTGTGTGTGTGTGTGTGTGTGTGTGTGTGTGTTGTTTTGTTTTGTTTTTGTTTTTGTTTTTGTTTTTTGAGCTGGAGTTTCGCTCTTGTTACCCAGACTGGAGTGCAATGGCGCGATCTCGGCTCACCACAACCTCCGCCTCCTGGGTTCAGGCAATTCTCCTGCCTCAACCTCCTGAGTAGCTGGGATTACAGGCACGCGCCACCATGCCCAGCTAATGTTTTTTGTGTTATTAGTAGAGACGGGGTTTCACCATGTTGACCAGGATGGTCTCGATCTCTTGACTTCGTGATCCATCCGCCTCGGCCTCCCAAAGTGCTGGGATTATAGGCTTGAGCCACTGTGCCCGGCCCTGTTTTGTTTTTTTTAAATCCAGAAGGTGTTCTTAAGGGCATGATGTGTGTATGAAGGAGAGGCGGCTCAGAAAAGCAGGACCTGGGTCATTCCTCCTCTCACCCCATCTGTTTCTACCCTTCTCTGCGCATGCTTATGGGGCCTTAATTATTTTCTACCAAGTTAATCACAACTGGGGCCGAGATGATTGAGAACTAAATGCAGTGGGGCCAAGGCAACTCATAGGCTGGGTCCCCTGACACATCCATACACTTCCCTCCCAAGCCTCCCATGGCCTTCCCTCTTCAATCAAGCCTCTCATTCCCCAAGCTCCTCTACCACCACCCTGCTCTTGAATATATGATATCTTAAGTCATTCATCCTTTTGCCCCCCCCCACACTCTTCCTGGTGGCTCCACTCATGCCCATGATTGACCTCCACTGCCATGTGGAATAATGCCGATGCCCAAATCTTTAGCTCTTGCCCTCAGTACTCGCTGCAGTGCCAGACCTGTGTGACCAGCCAAATACTGATTGATGATTTCCAGTTGGGTGTCCCCGAGGTACCTATTGTGTCCAGAAATAAATTTATCATTTTTCTTTTGTTCTGCTCCCTCTTATCTTTGTTCTATAGTATCCCAATAGAAACCTTAGAGCCATGATAGTAATAATGAGAAACATTTTTTTTTTTAATGTTAACTATAAGCCAGGCACTGTTCCAGGGATTATGTATATATAAACCTGTTTTATACTTAAAACACCATTTTGCAGACGAGCAAGTGAAGCATAGACAGGTCAAGTAACTTGATCAAAGTTTAAGTCAGAAAGCCAGGATTCAAACCAAGAGAGTTTAGATGGAGAGGCTAAACTCATAACCACCATGCTATGTGCCTCTAGAAGGATTAGGTATCTTAATATTGTTGCTTTCACTAGTGAGCAGTATTACTGAGGATTTGGTTTCTAACTGAATAAATGTTTATTTCCATCACCTAGTTTCATGCTTGGTACATAGTGGTGAATATTGGATAAATAAAGAAATGAAGGTGTGCAGGCAGGAGAGATTAGAAAAATAACTATGAAGTTAACCACAAATCCCCAAAAAATATCCATTCTAGAAAGAGGTCCTCTACAGACTCCTACTTCCTCTACATTGCCCCTTCTATTTGGGTATTAGGGTCTTTAGAACCCCGGAAGAAGTCTATAAAACATGGCACAATACAAGTGGAGGTAGAGGAGTGGAAGGAAAGAGAAACAAACAAAAAGCATCTTCCCTTCTCTTATAGCAAGGCTTTCCACTTCTCCAGGCTTATTTGTCACATTAAAGCAGAGTTTGGTATTTTTTTTGTAGATATACAGGTATAGTTCTTTGTTAATCTCAAGAGGAATAAAATATAACCACATTATTTTATTTACCCAGTAGAGAACCAAATAATAATAACAAATCTTAAGGAACTACTTTGAGGTTTCAGGTGTTATGCTAAGCAGTTTCTAAGGCCAAGGGTACTATTATCAGTTCTAATATGCAAGTGGGGAAACTGACTTGTTAAGGAACTTGCTCGGATGACAAGGCAAATGCATGGAAGGATCTGGACACAGGCTGTGAGACCATGAAGCTTCTGCCCTTCACCCTCAATGCTGTAGAATGGCTTCCCGTGAAAATGGGCTTTTAAATACTCTGAATATGATGAACTGGAGATGGGAGGTAATGTATCATTGGCAATATATTCCCATTTTGTGAGGGGTGGTGAGAAATCAGTTTTCCAATTCCGTGGCAGAGCTTTCCCCATTTTTTTTGTGTGGTTTCATCAGCATAAACATGGAAAGGCAAAGGAAGGGAAAACAACCCATAAAAAATAAAAACAAAACCTAAAGTAAAGCCTGTTCAGTCGGCTGCAGCTGCCATTAATTTCAATAAATATCCAATTAAATTCATTGACAGGCAGCTTATGAATCTTGGAGAAAAATGGATCACTTCAAAAGATCTGCAACCTTTTGGAGGCTTGCTGAGTAATGTGATTTTTCAATATAATTATGTTTAATATTAGTTTTAATTTGCTGAATATGCCCTGGATAACTTGGAGCATCTATGGAGTTTAGTTTGCAGGTTGCCTTTCCTTTTAAGGGACTGAAAAATGTAAAGGCAGAATTGATTAAACTGAGCATTCATTTTAAATACACTAGCAGAAAATTGCTTACTCCTTATGACTTCAAGCATCTGAATATCATGTCTAATGATCAGGGTTGCTTCTGGTTTAGGTTTTTATTACTAGAGAATAGTCAATATGAACAAAGCCTGAAAGAAAAGTCTACTTATTTCTCTTCAATTTTGACATTAAAGCCACTGCTTAGAATTAAACATACTTTTAATTGTTTTACTAAACACTTGAATTTAGGTAAGCTGTGAGGATACAGGAAAAGATAAATTCAGTTTCTCCTACTATGCTTCTGATACCAGATGAGTATGTTTGTTGCGGGGGAGGGGAGATCCCCAAACACTGAATAATTGCCTGGCAGAATCTCCCATGGGCAGCAGTTGGATGTCCTCCAATTCAGTTCAATTCTGATACTGTCTACCTGGAGGTAGGGTCAGATCTCACAGGTTGACAGCTCAGTTTATAAGACCGCCTCCGCCCCACCCCGAGCCAACATCAGATACCAGTTGCAAGCTCAAGTTGTGGCCCATGCTTCTGGTTGACTGGCTGTAAATCAGGGTTCCTACAGACCCCTCCTTGATCTGAGTCATTTGCTAGAGTGGCTTACAGAATTCAGGAAAACACTTTGCTTATGTTTAACGGTTTATTATAAAGGATGTTACAAATGATAGCAATGAACATCCAGATGGAAGAGATGCATAGAGCAAGGTATGGGAGGAGGAACACAGTTTCCATGCCTTTTCTGGGTGAGCCACCTTCCAGGAACCTCCATGTGTTCAGCTATTTGGAA
This sequence comes from Cebus imitator, assembly GCF_001604975.1. Classification (NCBI taxonomy): domain Eukaryota; kingdom Metazoa; phylum Chordata; class Mammalia; order Primates; family Cebidae; genus Cebus; species Cebus imitator. The sequence continues at coordinate 4,720,650 of NW_016107357.1, forward strand.
GCTCTCCAAACCCTGTACTGTTGGGTTTTTATGGAGGCTTCAACACATAGGTATAATTGATTAATTATTGACTATTGATGATCAACTCAAACTTCAGCTCCTCTCCTCTTTCCAGAGGTTGGAGGATAGGGCTGAAAGCACCAAACCTCTAATCATGTGTTTGGTTCCCTTGGCAACTGGTCCCCATCCTGATGATACCTAGGGGCCCACCAAGAGTCACCTCATTAGAACAAAAGATGCTTCTATCACCCATAAAATTCCAAAGGATTTAGGAGCTCTGGGTCAGAAAACTGGGAAGAAGCCAAACATATATATTTCACAAAATAGCATAAGCTGAGACCAAGACAACAGCAGCCCTTCAGTATATATTTCAGTAACCAGTTTTATAAATTTCTGTATCAAATAAGAGGAGAATGCTTCTAAAGCAACTGAGGAATATTTGATTTCTTAATTATATTATCTCATTGCCCCTATGATTCTATTTTCCCCCCAGCTTTCTAAAATGTATCAGAAGTCCAGAAAGACTTGAAGGTACATGTAGTTGCATTCTTTTACAGTTATCCAAGAGCACCCAAATATAAGAAATGGCCACATAAATTCAGCCTACTTTAGATTCTATATGTAATTCTGACATTTCCCCCATATAAATTAGTGTATATTTGGGACTTAATCCACTTCAGCTCCACAGAAATTTTATCACAGATCATTCTATTACATCTGTTTTCATATTACCACTATAACTCTCTTATATAATTACACACACACACACACACACACACACACACACAGAGAGAGAGAGAGAGAGAGAGAGAGAGAGATCAGAAAACAATATAAACCATCCTCAGTGAAGAAAACCACCTGCTCTTGTCCTCTTCCTGTTTTATAATTCCTGGAGGCCTAGAGAGAAATTGGGATGAAATGTTTGTGTAAAAATGTAACAACTATGAGGAAGGTATACTTTGGTAGATATTGCTTGTTGATACTTAATACTAACGTTACTTTTCAACTATCACATTTACTATAGAGTCTTAAAGTTTAGAAACTACATTTCCCAGACTTATTTTGGGTAAATTCCACCAATGAGAGGTGCTTACATGAGATATAGAATGTGAAAGAGAAGATACCATTCTACTATGGATATTACAGGAAGATATGGGCAGGGTTTACAGATGATTTTTCTGAAGACCTCTGGGGAATCACCCCTTTTGTTGTGACAGGTAGCAACAGTTCTCAGCTTTTGGTGCTTTGGGTGTCCTCCTAAGAATCATCCACAATGCTAGCGGCTCCCCTGCTATTCCAGAACTTCTTGGTATTTAGAAATCAGCTTTACTGATTTTTACTCCACCAGCCTTCCTAGAGATGTGTAAGCCTCTAACACACTGTGCTAAACTTAACTAAAATTAATCTGAAGTCATTTCAGTTTTACGGGCAAACTCTAATGGATAACAGGTTCCCAGATTTCTTAATATTTGAAGTAAAATTCATTATGAGATAATACTTTACAAAGAGAAAGAACTATTCAGTTCTTATAAAATGAGTTACTGAAATAGTTTGTTATCCCTAAGTAAAATTATATAAAAACTAATAGTGAATTGCTAATACAAATTTTTTCTCAGACTAAGAATTCAAAATAGACATGTTGAATACTTAGGGAGAATAAGTGCCTCATTTGAATGAAAACCTTGGTGTATGCCAAAGTCTTTTATCTCTTTCTGCATTTTTCTGCTTTCTCTCTTTTTTGTTAGTATTGCTTCTTGTTGCTATTGTTCCAATATTTCTAAGGCTTAGTTTATCATATGGCATAGAGTTGTTGAACAATAAACGTTTGTTGAATAAATTCATGAATGAATGCATGAATGAAAGTTGCTATGGTTCAAGTGCAAATGTATGTTATAATTTCTTCTACATTGTCCAGTCTTCTTAGTTCATTTGAAATTCTCCGTCTTGGGGAGTTCAGGGACAGCAAATGAACCTGGGGATTGACTATGACTACTCAATCTTTATTTATTCATTCATGTATTGAACACACTAATTATGTACAGATGCCATAATAGGAAAAGGAGATGCAGTGCTGAGTGGGATATAGTTCCTGTCCTGGAGGACTTGAGTAGTGAACTCTAGCTAATATGCACAATATAATGCACCTCAGCACACAATAGAAGGCAGTGCAGGATGGAAATATCATCACTTAGCTAACACTCTTATGGCCAGATACAGTTCAAAATAAAGCATAATGACACATTTAGAAAGATAAGACGGTGCCTATATTTTATATTTTTCATACCCCCAGTGAAACCTCACACAGCCCTCCACAGCCACACACAACATTTTGGCGGCAAAATGCATGACTATTCTCACCAAATGGAGTAAGCTTGCACTAAATTTAACATTTAAAATATCTAGATTATAGGGATTTGGGGATGTTATGCTTGTAGATAAAGCATTTGGATCTGTATAGTTTTGTAGAATGCAGTATAGGGAATACAAAGGGAGGCAAATTGCCTTGGCACACTGTGTGTCTGTGTGTCTGTGTGTGTGTGTGCGCTCGTGCGTGCGTGCACATGCACGTGTGTGTTTGTGACGGGGGAGCATTCCAATCTTGAATATGGAGAAAAGGCTTCCCAGAGCCCAAATACTAAGTAGGAGTTGGTCAGGTGGAGGTAAGGGGTTTTAATGGGGAAGAGAAAGATGTTCCTGGCTGAAACAGCATGATGTAGTAATTGTGTGATATGTAAGGTACTGGGGAAAACGAGAGCACAATGTATTCTTAAAACTTCCAAGTGTGGTAAATTGAAAAATGGGAAGTGTGAAAAGATGAGGCCACATCCACCCAAGTTGAAGAAATTAAAGGTAAGAAGTAGTAGGTCTTTTTTTTTTTTTTTTTTTTGAGACGGAGTTTCGCTCTTGTTACCCAGGCTGGAGTGCAACGGCACGATCTCGGCTCACCGCAATCTCCGCCTCCTGGGTTCAAGCAATTCTCCTGCCTCAGCCTCCTGAGTAGCTGGGATTACAGGCACACACCACCATGCCCAGCTGAATTTTTGTATTTTTAGTAGAGATGGGGTTTCACCATGTTGACCCGGATGGTCTCGATCTCTTGACCTCGTGATCCACCCGCCTCGGCCTCCCAAAGTGCTGGGATTACAGGCGTGAGCCACCGCGCCTGGCCTAGAAGTAGTAGGTCTTATTACTGAGTGACCCGAACTCCCATTGAGCTGGCAAAGTTCCATCTCCTCAGTAACAGATAGTGGTAACATCTTTTAAGCTGCGAATAAGTTGCTTCCCAACTACAAGAAGGCATTGCCATGAGCTAGCAACATGGCTTTCCCTGACTGCAAACTTTCTCTCAGACTCAACACTGCCCTGCAAACTCTCCCTTCTGCTTTTCTAGCAACTTGGAACCACAGTTTCCCAACTATCTGCTTTACAACCAGGCTCTGAAATATACTTGTCATTTCAATGTCTTTATTGTCCAGCATTCTAATTCATCCGAAGCTTAGAACCATTGATATATGTGATTCAGCACTTTAATCACCTTTGCAGTTTTAATCATAGGGTTAGGTGATTCTGTTTTTCCCATCCACCCCATTCACCTTTAAATGTGCCAGGAACTGTGTATTGAAGTTGAGTTTTGCACCCATCTTCAAACATATTCTCCACTTACAATTTCATTTTTGGTTTCAACATTTCTTCACCACTTTTTGAATTAAGTAGGAATAATGGCAGCTGGTGCTACTTTTTGGTGTTTTAACCTGAGTTATTCATGAATTCATCACTTATTAATGGTAACATGAGGAAAATTATTTAACCTCTTATATGATTTCTGCTTTTGTACAACAGAAATGTAAAAAGACAAGATGCACGTCACCAAGTTGTTGTCAAGATGACCAAAGTGAAGTGCCCAACTCATGCTGGGTGCTCATTAGCAGCAGATCCCTTTCATAATATAAGTACCCCCTCCCTTGTTCATTAGAGTATATTTTGTTTGGTTGTTAATGCTCATATTGTCTCACTGGAGTAATGGAATAAAGTTTCTTCTAAATTGAACATTTGAAAAATTATTTATCATGGAAAGAGATACCAAGACACATATAATGCGCATTACACAATGCACACACATGCAAATGCACAGAGAGAGAGAGAGATCAATTAAAAGGACAAAAAAGAAAGAAAACTAGAAAATTATGAATAATGTCCTCAAAAAACGAAAGAAGAGACTGCATCCATGAAACAAGAACAGACTACAATGTAAAAAGAAATTGGAGAACAAGGAAGCAATTCTGAAACCACTTTACATGTTGGATAAAACTGAACAAGTAAATATTAATACATAAATCACAGAAAATGGGAGTCAAGGTTCTCACTGTCAAAGAAAGAAGTTACAAATAAACAATGAGAGAAAGCTAAAGTGAATCCTGTGATGCAAGATTAGAGTCAAAGCATATGAGCTCATGATTGTGTACATACACAACACACACATGATTTAGAAATATTTAAAATTTATAAAATATGTATGTATATATGGGTGGTATAAATACATACATATCCTATCTCTGTCCATGGAGGTGACCTAGAAGGAATAATACCCCAGTAGCAATGAAGACACCCAGAACCCATATCTTGGCTTCTAATACTATTCTTTAATAATAGGAACCAAGGATACTTGGAGAAATGGCTGATTCTAGGTCTGCAGCAGGAAATATATAAGATGAATCTGGCGCCTCTTATTAAGGTGTCACAATGTAAGGAAGTGCTCAAAACTACAAAATAATGGGATATGTCAAAGGGACACAGGAGCCAACTTAAAGAGATTCTAAAGACTAAAGTTAGAACAATTTGAGGAACAAAATAAATAACATTATTTGATTATAGCCCAGAGATTAAAATATCACAAGTCCATACTGATATCAATACATGATTGAATAAATGTGGAAAAAGAGACAAATGTCACACACAGATGAATTCCAAATAATTCTTGCTATTTATAGAGATGGAGCTTAACTCCCTATCACTTGAGTGTAGGCTGTGCTTAGTGGCTTGCTTCCCAAGAATAGAATATAAAAAGGGCTGGGGACTGGACATGGGTGGGAATGTAACATCACAGTGGAGAAACCTGGAAAACACTCAGTTGGCCAGATGATAAGGATTAACACTATCAGGGATGAGGCATGTGGATATCAAGCATCCTTTATAAGATGTAATGACAATAACACTTTACCTCTGTGGTCTTCTAGAAACCCATAATCTCAAACTGACCATGAGAAAAATATCAGAGAAACCCAAATTAGAGATATGCTACCAAATACCTAACAAGTACTCTTCAAAAATGTTTAGGTTCTAACAAACAAGGGTAAGACTGAGAAATTATTACAGATTGGAGGAGACTAAAAAGACAGGACAGATAAGAGCAACATGTTATCCTAGTTTGAATACCAGAACAGAAAAAGGAAGTTATGGAAAAATCAGCGACATCCAAAGAGACTATTTTCGTTAATGATAATTTCTTTGTTTTGATAAGTGACCATGGCTGTGTAAATGCTAACATTAGGATGCTCTGTGTGAAGTTTTCTGAACTGTCTTTGCAACTCTTCTGTAAATTTAAAATTATTCCAAAATAAAAAGGTGGGGAAAATTATGGTTGGTTAAATAGGTATGAGTTGAGAGTTGAGGTTTTTTGAGAGCTTCCCAAGGGTTTGGGGATGATGGAGAAAGATATTCCTGAATGAGGAGATGGTCATGGGATGAGGTTGGGGTCACAAAATTTTAGTGACAGAAATAATAAGAGTAATCAATATTTTCATTCAGTTCTTATTAAGAACCAGATGACTTGGATACCTTATTTATAATATTTCATGTAATCGTCACAATAGCCCAAAGAGGTTAATATTTATTTTTGTCCTTGTGGATGTGGATGCTTAGTTGTAAGCAAAGGAAACTTTGCCTGGATTGTTCATGTAGGGAGTAGAGCTGGAATTCAGGTCCATCTGACTCTAAAACTCATATTCTAAATATCACATTTGATTTTAGTTTCCAGCCCAACCAAAAACCAAGGACCACGAAACAGAAAGGATTGATTTACTCTAACAGTTAGCTTTGCTATATGGACAGCAGGCTAGCTTGGCCTTAATTGCAAGGTCCTCTTATGGTTTCAATTAGCAGCAAGAAGGCAAACCCCAAATTGCAACTGTTTTTCAAGCCTCTGCTTATATAATGTTTGCTAACATCCCATATGCCAAGGCAAGTCCCACAGTCCATGGAGGTTCAGTGAGTGAAGAAGCTGATTCCAGCTCCTGTTCAGAGGACTTGCAGTATCACATTGCAGAGGACTGGAGCAGAGTGGAACACAATTGATCTCATGGTCACCTGGATGAGCGGAAGAGAGGCAGTGCAAATGCAGGCCTCTGGAGTTCTGTTCTGAAGGTTGCTAAGGATATACCTGTCTTGAGTCTGAATCCTGAGATGCAGAGATTTGTACTGTGAGGACAGAGAAGGGTCAGGGAAAGCCTGGTGGAAGATCAGGCTGTACCGTGTGATCAGGCTGTACAGTGAGGCTGCCAAAGAGCAAAACTAACTAAAATAGGACAAGCTATAGGAAGAACAGGTGGGAGAAGGCCTTAAATGCGAAGCTCAGACACTGGACTTGCTAGGCCAGGAAACCCCCTGGCCAACGATGGGATCTAATTGATTTCTGTGTCCTGAATAGGGCCTGACACCAGGTATGAATGAATAAGCCTGTATGTTAGGGTAAGTAAATATATGAATGTAATGTAGTACATGGGTGGCTATAATTTATACAATCATATTTGAAGAGAGGCATGAACAATTTTCATTTTAAAGGATTAAGTTACAAAAAGTATTCTAAAAATAAAGATTTTATTTTAGAATAAAATGTCCTTTCTGTTACATCTTACAAACTACTATTCAATAAATTTTATAATGTATTTTTCTTACTTCTTTGAAAGTAATTGGCTTAACATTTTGTATCTTCTTGAGGTGACTTTCTTTTCATTATAAAAACCCAATTGAGTACTTTGTAGCAATTTACATTTTCTTCCTTCCTGTTTATAGAGTATAAAATGAATATAGGCTCTTATTCTTATACCAAATAACTACATAAAATGCCAAGACTCTGGCTAATTAACAGTGGATCTTTAAATAACACATGTCCTCCAAGTAAAGCAAGTCAGAACTTGAAGTGCCCAAACATGTCATAGGTGACTGGTGAAGTGTGCCCAGTGATCCAGTAAATTGATAACTTCACCTTGGCAACCATTATTTCGAATAGCGGCACCATAGGCAAAGCAGAAACTGACCAGAGACCAGATATTTCTTGCTCTCCATGCACTGACTCAAAGAACAGCACAGCACCCAATAATAGCAGAAGGTATTGGTGCTTGACAGTGCTGCAGCTGCACTGAGTTTACTTACAACTTATGCTGCTTGGTTTTTGCCCACACTGGATAAAGGAATGTAACTAAAACGCTGAGAGCAGAAAACACCATTCCAAGGACATAAAACTTCATATCATAAGAATAATTTAGGATTACACCTAAAGTTATAAGAATCAGTGTTGAGTTATATTCTGGTGAAAATGGCCTTTTTGTGGCAGAGGGTCTGCGTGGCTATAATCACCAGTGTAAACATGGCCTGATCAACCGATGGATGCCTGTGGATTTGCCCTTCAGAGAGAGGTTGGTGAAGGCCTTGTAATCACAGAAGCTAAAGGCCAGAAGGAGGATCTTGGGGTGGCAGACTTGTTGAGGCAAATATAGTTAATTTCTGGTAGACATGCAAGCCCAGCCAGGTGACCACAAGATGCACCAGGGTCAGGTTCATGTTAGGGATCCACTTGCTGAGGAACATGATGCAGATGGACGCCACCAGGTTATGGAGGGACCTAGTGATGATGCTTGCTTTGTGCCACCATAAAGAATAACACACTCATCATCTTCCAGGCAAGCAGCCATCCCTCAGCACACACCACTACCTCAATCCAATCTTGGGTACTCTTGAAGACACATAGTTTTAATTGGTAAGAAATACAGTCCTTCTGGTAGGGCAGGGGTAGATATTTTAGTTCACAAAGGATTTGGAATTCCTCAAATCACTTTCTTGGGGCATCTCCTTGCTTTGCTCACACAGTGACCTTTGGGAAATGCACCAGGTGTCCCGGGCTGGTGCTTAAAGTGGGAGTACTAATGTAGGATGTGGCAAAATCTACCTGATAGAATATCACTATGCTTCCTTTTAAAGGGAGCCTTATTTGACTCCTCTTTTTGATGCAATTGTTGGTATACAGAATGTGTCAAAGGTCCTGAGGGGAATCCTCAGGATTCCCCTCTGACAACACGTGTGACCCAATGGAATGCAGAGGGCAGGGCCTCCTTTCAGAAACACATCAGCACCAATCCTAGCTCCAATCCTACTTACTGAGGTGTCTCAGCTCTGTTACCTACACCCTCTATGTCTCAGTTTTCTTCTAAGTAAAATGATAATATTAATAGCAGCTAGCTCATATGATTGAGGGGATTAACTGAGTACATAAAGCACACAGAACATGCCTGGCACACAGTGGGTATAACTGTCTCATTAGTGACCATGACATAGAATCACCAATTTCAGGAGTCTCCCTGGGTGGCAGGACTATCCTTTACATATAGTCCAAAACTGCTTAATTAGCAGAAATACATCTCAGTTAAAAATAATTTATAATATTCTTTAGTTGGGTTTAGTTAGGTTTCTATTGTTAGTTGAAAGTGCTCCATGTATGTTCACTGCAGCGCTATTCACAATAGCAAAGACATGGAATCAACCCAAATACCCGTCAATGATAGACTGGATAAAGTAAATATGGTACATATACACCATGCAATACAATGCAGCCATAAAAAGAACGAGATCATGTCCTTCACAGGGACATGCATGGAGCTGGAGGCCATTATCCTCAGCAAACTAATGCAGAGACAGAAAGCCAAATGCCTTATATTCTCACAAGCAGGAACTAAATGATGAGAACACATGAACACACAGAGGGAACACAACGCACTGTGGCCTATTGGAGGGTGGAGGGAGAGAATTCTGGGTGATGAAATAATCTATACAATAAACCCTCATGACACAAGTTTACCCATATAATAAACCTGCACACGTACCCCTGAACTTAAAGTTAAAAAAAGAAAGAAAGTATAAGTTCAGAAATATTCATGCTCTATATCTGAATTAAATGTTGGTTACCTTAAAAGAGTGGTTCTCAATCAGGGACAGTTTTTATCCCAGGGAGCATTTGTCAATGACTGGAGCCATGTTTGCTTGTCACAACTGAGAGTATTACTGGATCTAGTAAGAAGAGAACAGGGATGCTGCACAGCACTCTACAACGCATAGATGGCCCCCTGGTGACAGTTACCTGGCCCATAATGTCACTAGTGCCAAAATTGAGAAACTGCTCTACAGGACCTAGTAAAAAGAAAGTCAGTAAACAACTGTACTCCTATTAGGCAAAAGAACATTTTCTTTTCGAAATAAAGTTGCAGAATGAGTGCAGTGGCTCGCCTGTGATCCCAGCACTTTGGGAGGCTGAGGGAGGTGGATCACCTGAGGTCAGGAGTTCAAGACCAGCCTGGGCAACATGGTGAAACCCGCCTCTGTTAAAAATACAAAAGTTAGCCAGGCATGGTGGTGCATGCCTGTAATCCCAGCTACTAGAGAGGCTGAGGCATGAAAATCACTTGAATCTGGGAGGTGGAGGTTGCAGTAAGCCAAGATCACACCATTGCACACCAGCCTGGGTGACAGAGCAAGACACTGTCTCAAAAAATAAAAATAAAAAAAGGAAAGTTAGGTAAAGACAAACATGCATCCTGGAGCCAGGCTTGTTGTGCTGATATATTCTGTTGCTAATATATGGTTGATGATTCTAAGCTTTCTTTCTGCTGATGTTTTGCGGGGAGGGTGTCCAAAGAGCAACGTGAAAGAGAACAGAAGAATCAGAGAAGAAAATAAGTTTATTTAGCTAATTATCTTTCCAATACTAAAAGAGTAAAATGTTTACTTCCCCGATGGAAAAAAAAAGTCATTCATAGATAAGAAAAATCAATTACAAGAGTTTTTGACACCAAGTTGCTTAGAGGTCCCAAAGCCATCTTGGGATATTTCTAAGCCTAACATTGACTTGAAATAAACATTCCACTTACCAATTCCTTATTAAAATATTAGCCATATCCACTAGAAAATGAAGCAGAGAGCTTTAAGAGAAAAGTTCTAAATGAAACCAAACTGCTGGAGAGGTAGTTACTTTACTTAAATATCATTATATACTACTGATTTTTAATAAACACAGTACAAAACCTAGAAAAAGCATCCTTCTAGAATCAGAGGTGTCTAAAACCTTACATTCGGGTTTTTAAACATCTGAGCTAAAGACCTTTAGAATAGTTTAGGTTTGTTTAGTAAAAACTCTCTCCCTTCCTACTAAAGATAGAGTTCACTTTCCACCCTTGGACCCATCTTGGACCATCTATGTGACTTGCTTTGACCAATGATTAACAGAGACCTGAAACGTGCTTAGACAGTTTGTTTTGACCTGTGTCTTTAAGTGATTTGCCACAAGAAGGACGTGGCCTGGTGGCTCCTGCACCTTCAGCTTTAGCATACATAAATACATATGGACCACACTGGACCCAGTCTCTAGCCTGGAGCCACACCTACGGCATGAAGCAGGGCTAACGGCCCACATTCAGCCTCCATCAGCTGAAGCACAATACACCTGCACACCTATGAGTCTGAGAATAAAGGCTTGTTATTGAAAGCCACTAAGATTTGGGGTGGATTGTTAGACAACATTCTGATGGCAACGGCAATAATAGATCACCAGGTCTTTGTGATTTTGCTTTTAAATAAATTCACTAATTCTAAATGAATTCTCAATAGATATTTGAAAATTAATCTTTTTTCTATAGAAATAATGACTACTGCTTCTTTGTCTTGAGTTGTTGAAAAAAATATATGTTTCATAGAGCATAAAATTGACTACATAAGGGCAGACTTCTACAAGGATTAATTTCTACAAGATGTAGAAATGTCTTTTATATCACTTTAGAATTCTCCCAGGCATTTGAATGAGAGTGGTCTTTTTTTAGGAAGTTCTCTTGGCTGCATGTAAACTTTGAAATAAAATAAGCTCCAAGTTAGACAACAATTGGTATAGCAGTCAATCTATGGCATTCTTGGAAAAAGTTGGGTGGCATGGTTATTTCAGTCTTTGAATTTCCAGGAACATTTCTTCCATTTGGCTTGTGAGACTAGGGATTTAGCAAAGAAGTAACAAAGCAGCACTTAGATAGGCAACTGATGAACTGCTTAAACAAAGATTTTTAATGCATTGTGATTGAGAATCTCATTTACATAAAATGAAAAATAATTAAATGCATCTTAATTGTGATCTTCTCCAATTTAATTGAATTTCAACACTTAGTTCAGTGGCTGGAGTACAAAGGCAATTTCTTCCTGAAAGGTTTTATTATTGTTTTAAAATTAATTTTCTACCTTATTCATAGAAGGGAAGTGATACAGCCCAATGTGAATAAACTATTAAATGGACCTATATTACGTTTTCAACAAGTACATTGACTTGGGTCCAATAAGCTTGGGAAGGTTGCTAAGTGTATGGATTTAGTTGTCACTGGTGAATTTGCATGTGTAGGCAGATGCAGAAGGAAAGTTGTGATATAAGCTACAGACTGTAGTCATTTCTTTTTCTCCTGAGGATGAGATGAACAAAATGAGCTTGAGAAAGCTGTCGCCTGAAGTTGGGCGTCACTGGAATTCAAAAATGCTATAATTTAAAGCTACCCAAAAAGCCAGTGAAACTATTCTAACCTACCATGTAAGGAAATGAAAACTCTCAGAAAGGCAGTGATCTACCCCAGGCTGAAAAGATAGTGAATTCCAGAGCTGGGTGGTCCATCTAGATTACCCGATTCCTAATCTAGGTACTTTACAAGCAGATTTAAGGAAGATTATCTGATGCAAAGTTACCAAAATTAGAGAAATTGTTTATTATGGTCATATATACAGAGTCTGACTTACTGGCCTTTAAATGCAGAAGCAGTGGTTACCTACACTTTGCTGTAGCATCAGCAGATAGTTGGGGGACCTGCTGGGTGGCAGAGTCACAAAAGAACAGTCTCTCCCATTGGAATTTCTCCAAGATCATTGTCTTTCTCATTTTGGAGTCCGTTTCCTACAGGATCTATTCTGACAAAACTGTCCCGGGTGCCCTGTGGCCTCACAATCACGTCTGTCAAAGTAGCATGGTTGTCCAGGACAAGCATGTATATCAGTGGCTCCTGGCAGGTGATGATTACATAAGCATCCTGCCAGCCATCCGAGTGGAAACAATGGCCCCAGCACTTCCGAGAGAAGAGAACATGCCGGGGGCAGAGTGTGGCTGGGATGCACATGCTTTCTGGCCTGGCGGAGATCTTTTCCAGTGAAGTGATTTTTCACATTGCGGAGGAAACTCGAGAAAAGGCTTCTTCATCTGCCAGACTCAGGGTGCCTTAAAACACAAAGTGCTTCAGCTTTGTTTGAGCTTTGAGGGGGTTGGGGCTTGTTTATTTTTATAGTTATTTATGCTTTACTCTCATTTCAAGTGGCAAGCACTTTATTCAGTTTTCTCAGTGGAGCAAGAACAGACTGATTGGCCCTCTGGGTGTCCAGGAATGAAAGGTCATTCATCCACTTTGCAAACACATCCACTCAGGCGGAGAAAGCTCAGACAGCCTGTGACCTGAAAAAGCTCCTCATGTGGTGCCCCTCGGCCAGGCCAGATCCAAATGCTTTCCTCAGAGGGCTGAGACGTCAGAGGGACTCACTGATAAGCCCATGTAGCAAGGATAGGACATGGATGAGGGTCTTCAACGCAAAGAGAAAGAAGATGGGAGAGGGGAGCTAACACATATAGAAAGAGGGAGAAGCTTGGGACACGAGGGATGTGGAAAAGGTTGTGGAGACGGTAGAGGACAAGGATTGCTTTTCTTTATTTGAGATCTATTTTTATCGGGATAGCATCTAGGCCAGAAGCAAGCAGCTCTTGCTTCCAATGTATTAGGTTAAGCATAGTTTTGTTTCTTTACCAACATTCTGTGAGCAGTATCACACAGTAGCTAAAAAGTCAGTCTCTTGAGTCATATAGACATGGATTTGAGTCCCAGCTCAATTGCATACTACCTTCCCTAAAGCTCTGTTTTATCATTATATTATAAAGAAAGAACAATAGCTACTTTATAGAGCTGAGTATCCAATGAGATAATGCAAGAAAGCACACTGCAAAATAACGCATAGTTCTCAAATATTAGCTATTAATAACTAGTGAGTATTGCAATGGATATAGCACCAACAAGATTTAGAGACACAAAAAATAGGAACTGCTTTCAAGGAACTTGCAGTCAGCTGGAGGATATAAGATGAATATATATGAAGCAATATGGAGCGGCCCAAGGCAGCATAAAGTGTATAAAATACACTAGGTTCTGCATGAGCTTTCAAAGCCCACAGTGATGAAAAGTTGTGTAATAATTCAAGATACTGTGGGTAATCATCAATCAAGGGGTATATTTAAGTAGGTGCTAGAAGTGGAGACGAAAGACGAGTGTCTTTTAAATTAGTGCTTCCCCAGTTGTAATGTGCAAACAAATCACCTAAGGATTTCCTAATAATAAAACTTATAGTTCAGCCCTGGGATGGGGACTCAGATCCTGCATTTTAAAGAAGCTCCTTAGGTAATGTCCATGTTATTCATTCTCAGACCACTCACTGAGTAACAAGGACTTAGAGAAAGATGTTGAAACATGTTCCAGGCAGCTAATGTGTTTACCCAGTGACCCGTTTCTTATTTTATACCAATTAAATGTTAAACATGAAGGATGATGAAAAGAAAAGAGTGGAAAGAGAAATGGGCCACAAGGTTCCTACTCACAAGGAGTTTTGGGGTTTCTGTCTACTAAATTCTCATTGATCAGAAAAGCATCATATTACCACCAACATCACCACCACCATCACCACCATTACCTACTCAAAACAACTAGTGGAAAAATACCCATTGAACAAGTATGTGACAATCTAGTACCAAAGGTTTAATAAGCTTTAATAAGTCCTAAACAGAAGTGGAAGAGAGCAATCACCATGGGGCAAGGTTAGCTAGGGAATTTTTCCTAAATAACTGACATTCAACCCAAAGCTAAAAGAAATGACAGCAAGGAGTGAAGAAGGTGGATGGTGACAAAACCCAGGAACAGGAGCTCCCAACTGTCCTTACTTTTGCTTCTTACACTTATTATGGTACATTGAATTATGTGTTGCTCTCTTATTGCTTTTGAGATAATTCATTCAAACATATTTGTGGCCCCCCCTTCATTCCCCAATAAACACATAACAGTGGATTCTTCTATCCTCATATAGACATAAAAATTATATTCTTCTTAAACTTTCAGTTTATGATTAGCCTAAATGTAAGCCATGTTTGCTTTTCCGGAAATCAAATTAAGTCTAGAGAAGTCAGTTCCTTAGGCTGTAAACCATGAAAATGTTTTAAATACTAGAATGATTACAAAAATGCAGAGATAACTGACATGTTTACATGGCTTGTGTAATTCTAGGTAACCACGTGTGTTCATTCTGATTTATAACACTAGGTATACAGGAGGAGCTTCTTCAAAGAGAAAAATGAAACCTGCTTTGCTATCTTAAAACATATGCTTTGAAATGTCCCTTCTTCCTTGGTATTTATCCAAAGTCCTGCAAAAAGAGTTATAATCCACTTATCTCCAAGAACCAAGTTGAAGGAGAAATTACATAAGGCAATTGTTTGGTTACAATGTGGATCTATTCTGTAAACCCACATGTAAAGACCGTATGGGCATTTTGTCCCTGGAACCAGGACAAATAGAGGATTTATAGAGGGAAGCCAGGTCACCAGCACAATAGAAGGCTGCCAGGATGAAGTGATTTCAGGAGCCTTAAGATGATTTCTTAGACTACAAAACCTGCCTCATCATGCTTACTCATTACAGAAATTTATATAAATATGGAACAAGAAGTTGGATTTCACAATTAAAGAGATTAAAAATGATCACCTGCATTTTTGAGTTTTTTACACATCAATGGCCTCACAACAGCCACACCTGGCAATAAGTTGTATAATAGTTTGTCTTTTTGAAACCCTATTTTTCCTAATATTGGCTTTTATATTTTGTCACCACTTTCTCTCTAATAGTGCTTCAATGGTCAGATGGAGAAATCAAAGAACCTGCCTTTTCAAACTCGAGTGGTTTGGATTTTTTGTTTTCTTTTATATTTTTACTGTTTGACCCTGCTTGCCACTAGTTAGTTTCATTTGGAAACTAACCTTCCTAGAAAAGAGGACCCTATGTTCATTGACCAGCACTGGTGTTTGACATCCTGCTAACTAGTCCCATCTTACTCAATGCTAGAAGCTGGCTTCTCATCCAAGAAAATGTTTAAAAAGTTATCTATATAAAAACACAAAAATTATTAATGTCTGGTTCTTTAAAAACACCCGTTGAGGTTTGACGATTTTCCCCAAGTAGACATAGGATAGGGATATAAAAAGACATACTGAAATGGGAGAAAGGTAGCTTTCATCAGCTCAAAAAACTGTTTTTACAATTTTGCTGATGGAAACTAAAGGAAAAAAACTAACATTCCAGGGCAAAAGAAACTACAGTCAACCCCTGGCTTCCCACAAAACAAGACAGCTCAGATATTGGAAATGGCACTTGGCTTGGGTCACTCTATTCTCCCCAGCAAGAACCTGGAAAGCCAAAGACTAGAAAGGTAAAGAATCGATTGACAAGGCTGGCCTGGATCTCTGATCCCCTTTCTTCCATTTAATCACCCTTCATTATATCTGAGAAATGAGGAAGGGACAAATTCACCCTACTGAGTGAAGTTACCAAGCTAGACTACACTAAGATAACTGCATAGGGTGGCTTTGAAAAATGGGCCATCCCTGAGCAGAAATTTCCTATCCAGCATTGGGCTAGAATGGCCTGGCTCTAGAAGCCCCAGCATTTTCCTAATAAGCTCACCATTTCAGGCACTGCCTGGGAGCAACCTGAGGGAATTTCCACAGGAATGGACCCGAAGGAATGGCAGCCAGGACACTGTCAGTCACTATGCTCCTTGCCACAGGTTTTCTGGAAGGAAGGGCTGAGTGGCATCATTAAAGGCCACCCATCGGTTCTTAACTACGCATAAACTTCATACCACGAGGGCAGGGAAGAATTATTTTAATTAGATAAACCAACGTGAACTCGTGTAAACAAACATAAAAAGATCATAAAAGCAATGGATTTTATCTTTGAACAGGAGTACAATATGCATGTAGGCATAATGTCAGAAAAGCTAAAGCTTAAAATGAGCTCAAGGGAGAAAAAGGGCTCTTTTTAAGACACATCTGGAGCATGAATAAGAATGAGAATACTATAGCTTCTTTTACTGGAAAAGAGGGAACAAGATTTAAGTATTTATTTAGTCAGTCAACCAAAATGTATTGAGTATCCCACTACATACTGAATTCTACTGCTAAGCACCAGAGACAAAGAGAAGAGACATTCTCTCTTTTCCTCTAACATGTTAGAGGGTCATAGATCACTTTTAAAATCTGATGAAGCTATATATACCAAAGATGGTAAAGCATTTAGGAGAAAGGAAGTGGGGAGAAAGAGAAGATGTTGAGTGGTAAAGGGCCAAAAAAAAAAAGTATGTTAGAGCACACTTTTGCACGGTGGTTCACACCCGTAATCCCAGCACTTTGGGGGGCCGAGGTGGGTAGATCAAGAGGTCAGGAGTTCAAAGTTCAAAACCAGCCTGACCAACATGGTAAAACCTTGTCCCTACTAAAAATACCAAAAAATATAAAATAATAAAAAAACAGCCAGGTGTGGCAGTGCAAGCCTGTAGCCTCAGCTAGTCAGGAGGCTGAGACAGGAGAACAGCTTGAACCAAGGAGTCGGATGTTGCAGTGAGCCAAGATAGTACCACTGAACTCAGGCCTGTGTAACAGAGTGAGACTCCATCTCTCCATCTCAAAAAAAAAAAAAAAAAAAAAAAGAGGAAAGAAGCAATGTATTGTATAGTAAATATGCACAAAAATTTGCATGCAAATTAACAAGCCCCCTAAAATGGGTAACCCTTAGGTACTTTAATTCACTAGATTTTAAACTCTTAATCTTAAATTCCTAATTCACATGTTTTCTGTTAGGGGAATAGTTTTTCAAACAAGAATGGATATTCACTAAAATAAGTTAAAAAAAATAATAAGAGACCATGAGCTGCTCTCAGTGTGTTTATATCTAATGATTGTAACAAATGTCATCTCAGAATACTTAGGGGTTATATATTAACAGTGCTGCCACGTCACAGCCTGTTTTCTTCAAGAAAACGCGGAGAATAGGACAATGCTGGGTAAATGATGGCATAATATTTCTGGAGGAGAAAGATGTAGATAATCCAATAAGCATATTAGTAATCCTAAGTAGGATTCTAAAACAGGTTGTGTGTGCTTAGAAACGGAGAAGTGGTCACTAGTGGCAAGTATGGGTTTAGTAAAAGCAAAGCATAACAAGCTAACCTTATGTTCTTTGGTGACAGGTTATCACTAGATTGGTAGGTTAGGGGAATAAAGTAATCATGTGTCTGTAATTTGTCAAGGAATTCGTAGCGTATTTGGCTAGAGAAGTGCAACTGCATGGTAGCACAGCTGGAAGAAAATGCAAATGTTTAATGACTAAACCCAAAGAATCTTTACTACCAGACTGACGTCTTCATTCATTGGTGCTTCTCAGAACTCCACCTGGCCAGTGTCCAGTTAAACTTTATATTATGGACTGTGATGAATTCAGCAATAGCATGGAATTAAAACTGATGAATGGCATCAAGTTAAGAATATAGCTAATATGGTAATGAAAGAATCCAGATCTAAAACTGATGGATTTTGTTATTGTTAAATTTAGGCTTGATGGAAACAGAACACTGCAAACATAACAGTGTCATTTTATTTTGCACAGTTTAGAGCACACTTTTAATAATACTATGTGTACTTCCAGGTACAATGTTTTTAATAGTACATTGAAAGACTCATCCTGTCCTGGTAAGAAAGATAAAATGATAAAGGACCTCAGAATAATTCAACATAAGGAATGACTGAAAGAACTAGAGGGTGTTCAACATGGAGAAGTTGAACTTAGAGAGTTCATGTTGTTTAAATTATTCAAAAGAATTACATAAAAAGAGAATGACACATGTTCTCTGTGGCTCTGAAGAAAAGAATAGGGACAATTAAATATACATTTCAGGAAAATGTTGACTTAGCTTAAAGAATAACTTTTTAATCACCGATTGCTGAAAAAAACAAAAAAGAAAGTAAATGTTTTCCGAGTATGACAGATTTTCCATTATTAGAGGTATCCCAGTAGATAATCAGATGGATAACTCAAAGACCACCTCGTAAGGTCTCCAAGAGACATTGTCCAGCCAGAATTTAGTTGGAAAAAATGCACTCAAAGTATATAAAGGTAGAAAGTACTCTGAATAGAGGCAGAGGTCAGAAAACCTGGCCCTCAGCCTCCTCCATGGAAAATTATCCCTTGGGCTCTTTCTAATTAAAAAATTCTAATGCTATTATGCTGTGTACCTTTTAAATGCATTTCTATGATTCTGTGTCAGTCAAAATAGGTTATGCTGCAGCAACTAATAACTTCAAAATTCTCACTGGCTTTTAAAAAAACAAAGGTTTATTTTTTGCTCTCAGGTTGATAGGGAGCCTTAAGAATCTGAAATAATTTGCTTGAGTAGCTAGCAGAGTGAACTCAGTAAATTCTGCACTTGCTCTTGATGGCCTCTGGCCTATTTAGAACTACTCTCAAAGCTCACACAACATTGAGAGTGAATCTTGAGATGGGGATGGGGGAAACAGGCAATGTAGTCTTTCATGTACTCCGAGGAGAGGGAAGCCAGTTTTTATGAGCAGTAACTGCCAAGTGTCTGAAATTTAAGTGGGTTTAAGCCCTCAAAAAACAAAAGAGCCCAAAGAGAAAGCACCGTTCCCTCTTCCTGGATCAGGCCCTACTCTCATCATGAATCTTTTCTGGGTAGGTCACTTCACCTTTCTATGCCTCAGTTTCTATAAAACACGGAGAGGAATATACTTTTCTAACTCTCAGGATTGCTGTTTCAATATAATTAATCAATAAATAAAATTGTAATTCAAAATATTTTAATAACCTTTGTTAAAAGAAATACTTTAGATAAACTTATTAATTTAAATGTTATTAAATATATCCATATAGAGTTTATTTGAGCAAAGAATGATTTATAAATTGGGCATCACTCAGAACCAAAAGAGGTTCAGAGGGCTCTACCCAGACAGTGTGATCAGCAGGCTTGTATAGGCAAAGAACAGAAATCACTGAATTGGCTATATCAGAAATCACAAATATTGCCTTATTTGGGCTTGGTGTGATGGCACAGACTGTCTGTGATTGGCTGAAGCTCAGCTGTTTGTGTTGGCTGAAACCCAGCTATATTTTACAAAAAAATACAGTTTCGATTTGTTTGACATATTAAGTTAGGCTGTGATTTGTTACCTAGGAACTCAGTTCAGACAAAGCCTCAGATAACAGCCTCCTGCTAATTTAACAGTACACAAATGAAGTGGATAAGCATAAAAACTCTACGCCAAAACCTAAGATAAAGAACCATGCAGCTGAAAGTCTCCTGTATATTGAATACATTTTTAGCAATTTCATAAACGAAGAAAACACTTCTACTTAATATTCTTTTAACGGTCTTTCCCCACTTTCCAGTGAGCTAGGTCAAAAAAAATAAAATAAAATGTTTCAATCCATGTTACAGAAGCCGACTAAGGCATGGGACCCAGCAAGGACTCCTCTGAAAACACCCAGAGCCGGTGTCAGGATCAGGAATAGGGAGCCCTGGCTCCCCAGCCTACCTGGCCAGTCTGCGTACTCTTCCTCCTCTTCTTTGGCCTTGCTCCTCCCTTGCTCCTATTTCAATCGCTCCACAAACTCTTGACCTGGAGAATGGAGAATGCGGGGTACTTGGGCAGTGGATGAGGCGACCTCTGCCAGTGGCCTTCTCAAAAACAGTTCCAGTTCCCTGGCGACCTGGCCTGCCCTCTTGAGAAGGTCACATGAGGAAGGCTGGGCACATCACCCAGACGTTCTAGTTCAAAGGCAGCCCAGATGTTCCAGGCATCCATGTTCCCAGTACAGATGGCGAGTCATAATCGTGGCATCCAGGAATGTGGGCCCAAGTCCCTGTGCTTCCGGCCTGGGGAAACTCCCCCTCGGGGAACTAATTGTGACTTGGACGGTGAACTGGAATGTTTGGAGACACAGGTTATGGACTAGATAGGGTGTAGGCAGATCCACAGGCGATGAATGCTCTCTCGTCAAGGAGTCCCTGATCTACCATGGGGTAGACAGCAGCCATGAAAGAGACGAGCTAGCGTCAGAGCGACTCAGTGAGGGCGAGGATGCGTGCGCATGCTCAGACACTGCGTGCGCGTGCTCAGACACTGCGTGCGCGCGTGCATGGCTGATTACTGTTGCTCTCAGCAATTGCTTGCCAAGCCCAATCTTAAAGGATTTACTAAAGACCCAATAAAAGTTCATCAAAATTTAAACAGTTACAGTGCTCGCCCTTAAGGAACTCATAGATTGAGGAGACCAGGCATAAACACATGTAACAACTAGAAAAAAAAATCACAGGGCAGTGCAAAATACCACTAATATGATAGAATTCAGATGAGGTAGAGCAGGAGTAGGCCAGAATTACTGGAAAAATTTTCACTGGTAATTTAAATTGTAGCTCATGTCTAAAAACCTGTCTCTTCCACGCT